>NC_028361.1:16919592-17080415 GCF_000741045.1 Vigna radiata var. radiata | reverse complement strand
ATTGTAAAAACGTACCAACTAAAAAACAGGCGTACACGCGTTAATAAACCCATATATATATATATATATATATATATATATATATATATATATATTTATATAATTATATTATTTTGAAAAAAAGAAGCTGAATAGAGATTCTAATTATATAATTAAAAGTATAACTATATAGTTTATTATTTATTTTATGATTATCTATAAACTTTAATTATTGTTTTGAAGAATTAAAATTTGTTTTATTAAATGATTAAATTACAAATTGTTAAAACAATAATTAAAATGTAAATAGATATTATATAAGATAATAATCTTAATAAACTGATAAAATTATTAAAATTTACATTTAGTTATTATAATTAGTATCATTCATAATGCGACAGATCCAAATACAATTAATTAAAATATTATGGATAAATAATCGATTCAGTTAATAAATATTTGACATATTATAATTTAATATGAAAATTTTAATTTTATTAATTTTTTTTAACACTGATTGAGGTAATTGAAATACAGTTAAATATTAAGTAATTGCCACGTGTTTATAAAAGAAACATTAGTTAGTGTTTTTATTTTACAAATTTTCAGAATTACTAATATTAGTTTATTTTAGTAAAGCAATTTCATAAAGAAACATGATTAATTATTAAGGACATATTAATAAAAAACAGTTTATTAAAAAATTAAATGTACATGTTATCTACTTAATTTTAAGAATCAATTTAAAATAAAATAAGATAAAATAAATAAAAAATAAATCATTATTTGATATATAAATAAATATATATATATATATATATATATATATATATATATATATATTAAATGCATATTTGATATACATTAAAACTTTATATATTAAATATGAATGAAAAAATATTTTTTGATACACATAATCTTTTTACATTTATTTAATATTATCTTTTTTTTTAATTTTTCATGACACTAATATCAAGTCCACCCTATGCTATAAATATCCCCTTCTCTATATTTATACAGATAAGATTTCAAATTTCATCATCTCTTCATCAATAATAATCCTAAAAATCACAAAAGTCCAACCTAGGAGATATGTCAAAGGTTTCATTCAGCATCGCAATTTTGTTGCTCATCATTTGTGCCATGGAAGCCACTCAAGGTGTGTATTTCTTTTAGGAAAAAGTCCTTTTAATAATTTTATTTTGATAATTTGTTGACAATGCATATATACTAATTTATAATTAGTCTGTTTTAAATATTTTTTTAGAGTAAATTAAAACAGATCGATAAAATGGTGATACATATCTTGTTATCAAAAAGTTGTTAAAATATAATTGTTCTTTTTTTTATATTTATCTTCCATGTTATACGTAATATTTTCCTCATATTTCTTATACTAAAATCATTTTTGTGAGTCTTTCATTATGCAATATATATTCTTATATAATTTTTTTTTTAGATCTTTCATTCTCAAGGATAGAAACAGAGAAGGTTGGAGTGATAGATTCATCTCAATGTTTTACCAATAAAGATTGCATTCCCGATGCTCCATTTCTAAATTGCAAGGGATCAAAAGTGATTTGTAGAGATGGTGCTTGTGTTTGTAGAAGAAAAATTATGTAATAAAAGTATCAATATAAAATTTATATAAAAAATTTGAAAAAAGATAAAATTCTTCACTTTTTAACATAATAGAATTGAATTGATCGTAATAAAGAATATAGACAATGCATTAAACACAAGATCATGACATCACGTGACACAATACTAAAGAATATTTTTAAATTAAAAAATTAAAAAAAATGAACTCACACGTGTCATGCAATATTCACATGTCATTAAATATTTAAACATTGTCATTAAAAAAAAAATCAAATTGCGAAAACTAAAACGTTCTTCAACGTAAAAAAAGAAAAAGATCTCATTGAACAAACATCATAACAAAAATAAGGACCGAATAATATTTAAGCTTTGAATTTAACTATGGTGTAAGAGAACTAAATTATATCATAATTTTAGTTATTTAACTTAAATTAAACTGTTTTAAAATATTTAAATTATATGAATTATTTGAGTTATTACCAATGAATATTTTATTTTAAAATATATCTTTTAATTTTATAAGTTATAGTTCAATTTAGTTTAAATAGACCTGTTTACGAGAAATTTATTCTTTAAAAACTAAATTTATATAATAATTGAAATAAAAAACATTTCTATAATTCAGTTTTTTTTATATAATTTAACTAAGTTCAATATGAACTTAATTTATTTTAAATATCTTTAATACTTATATTTATAATATATATATATATATATATATATATATATATATATATATATATATATATTTTGTCATGGATAAAAAACAGTAATATAAAAATATTAATGAAATGTATTTTGATGTTTTAAGAATAACGATCAAATATGTTGGTCTATAACAATTATTTAAGTCTTTAAGTATATTTTATTCGCACTTTAAATAATGTCTTGAAGAGTGTGTATAATAAACTTATTTATGTGAATATTTTAGTATTTTTATTAGATAAAAAAAGCTATGAAAATTGTTAGGTATGAAGTTATATAGTTAAGTTAGATATGTAAAGGAAATATCATTTAGATATCAAATCGTTTTGAAGTTTAACAAATAAAATTAAACCAAATATTGAATATAATGTATTATTTAAAAAAAGTTCGTTACAAACAATTTTTAAATATTCGTCTAATAATTATATGTTCTATGTTTGTTAAAAGATGCATTTATTAATAAGTTGACAAATAATAGAATGTATTTCAATAGGTAATGTAACTTAACGTTTATCAACATTCAAAATATTTAATGTATGTGCGATAAAATGCTTAACGTTGAGAGATATGAAGAAAACATTGTTGATAAAAGTTATGACAAAACCCTGTACCTTTGCAAAGTAGACTTAAGTCTAACTTCTCACCTAAAAGGCTAACAATTCTACATGAAGTCAACCTCTCAATCTAATGGACATTTCTCAATGAAAGCTATAAATAAACGAATGCATGAAGAAAAGA
Source organism: Vigna radiata var. radiata (assembly GCF_000741045.1). Taxonomy (NCBI): domain Eukaryota; kingdom Viridiplantae; phylum Streptophyta; class Magnoliopsida; order Fabales; family Fabaceae; genus Vigna; species Vigna radiata. The sequence continues at coordinate 17,077,391 of NC_028361.1, read as the reverse complement.
TAAGAAGAATTTCATAAAGAAGTTTTGAACGCTTATACAAGTTTATTGTTACTATGTCCTTATACCATATATGGCTAAATTTCTAAGAAAAAGAACCTTTGCAAAATCTCAGATTTTAATGTATTGTTTTTATCATTTCTCTTCTCAGATATTCTCTTTGAGCTTGAGCTTCTATGTGCTTTTCTCTAAACGTTTTTTCTTCTCTTCATAGATGATATTTTCGTTGTAAGTTATCCTCTTGATTCTTACTTCAAATCATCATTTAAAGGGCTCTTCGGAAGATATCTGTTAAACTGAGCTCTTATCTTGAATCTTGTGTCTTCCTCAGTCTTGTCGTGTGAAACAGTCGTTGGTTAAAGTCAACTTGTCAGAGTAAGCTTGCTTTTCCAGTACTTTGATAGAAGTGGGTCGTACTATTTGTCTGACACAACTTTTAATGGTGAGAACATTTTGTTAATGTCTTATTTATCTCTAACGTCCACTTCTGATATATTTCAAATAGAGTTAGTGGATGNGTGTAGTAGGTTATCTGCATAGAATAGAGTAGATGTGCATGCAACATATATGTCTTTTCTCTTATAACTTTTGTTGTTTTTGAACGTTGAACATTTACTGACATTTCATGCTTGTTAAGAACAACAAAGTGTTTTTCGCTAAACGTTTTTTCTTCTCTTCATAGATGATATTTTCGTTGTAAGTTATCCTCTTGATTCTTACTTCAAATCATCATTTAAAGGGCTCTTCGGAAGATATCTGTTANACTNAGCTCTTNTCTTGAATCTTGTGTCTTCCTCAGTCTTGTCGTGTGAAACAGTCGTTGGTTAAAGTCAACTTGTCAGAGTAAGCTTGCTTTTCCAGTACTTTGATAGAAGTGGGTCGTACTATTTGTCTGACACAACTTTTAATGGTGAGAACATTTTGTTAATGTCTTATTTATCTCTAACGTCCACTTCTGATATATTTCAAATAGAGTTAGTGGATGNGTGTAGTAGGTTATCTGCATAGAATAGAGTAGATGTGCATGCAACATATATGTCTTTTCTCTTATAACTTTTGTTGTTTTTGAACGTTGAACATTTACTGACATTTCATGCTTGTTAAGAACAACAAAGTGTTTTTCGCATTTTCTACTGTTGAGGTAACATTTATTATTTAAGTTTTTCTTTTCTAAGATACCAAGCATTGAATAAAAACTTCACCGTTGAACGAATTAAAGAATTTAGTTCATGGTATCGTCTAGTATGTTTCTAAAGGCTTTTTAAGATTTTGCTTTCTTTGACTATAGCGTTTAATACATTTTGGTTTCTACATTACTTTTGGATTTTTACTTGAGACACTTAAGGATTTTACCAAAACATTGTCTTGATACTTTAACATATTTTTCCATTAAGAGTTTGATTAATTACCACTAGGTACAATGTAGCTAACATATTTAACATAAGTCTCATAGATGTTTTGACTTGGGAGTCACTTAGTGTTGCGTCTGGATGTTTTAACTTAGGTTGTTCTATATGTTACATATATGCCTAAGTGTTTTCCTAAGGCTTTCTTATGTTGCTAGATGATTAAAGATTTTGAACTAACACTTATGTTTATGCTTTTTCTATTATAGATATAACTATTGAGACTTTGAAAAGTGTAGCAAATCGTTTCAAGTAATAAAACCGGTAAGACCATATATTGTTTTCCAAGAGACTCTTTTCATTAGACAATTGTATAATCTCTAACCAACTTAGACTAAAGAATGCTTCCATAAATTGGTTTTAGTGCAATTAAAGTAAACATGAAACATAAATGATAAAAGTGATCTCAGGTACTCAAACACTTGGAAATGGAAAGATTAAAAATGATATGGAATGATATTATTGGGAGTATGATTTCACCTACTTCACTCTTATGTATAGAAAATCACTTCCTCTTTATTAATATGCCAATTTCAATATACTAATTTACTCAAACTCAATCCCTTAGTAAAGAAAGCCCAGACTTCCTCATTAGGCTCCAATCCCTTGGAACACCTAACAATTATTTTCGCTTTAAGAATTGAGATTTAAGACAGCCAAAGGTCTTAGTTATATCCCTAGATACTATTCCCTTTAGGTGTTTAATCCAAGTCCAGATTTACCCAACATTTCTCAATATCAAATAAACCCAAAACTCATGTCATGGGTAGCAACTTCACAACAAGCATTAAAAGAAGAAATTAAACACTAACAATCAATAAAAGAGGCATATATTCATTCAAAACGTACTAATTTACATAAGAGATTCGTGGTTATATCAATCCCCAACAATAATGAAACTAGCTCTCCATGAATGGAGAGCTCAAGCTTACAACAATTGTGGAAATTGAAGAAGGAAGAAGACCCAAGGATGAAGAAGGACTGTTCTCACAACTCCTAGCTCGCTTCCAAGAGCTCCAAATGAGAGAAGATGTGTTTGGGTGCTGAAAGATCCAGAGCTCTTCTCGTTTTAGGCCTATAAAGACCTATTTTTGCCACATCAGCGTCGCCACCGCTCAACTGCACCCTAGCTGCAGCCCAGCTGCAACATTCTAGGAAGCAGGGCGCTCAGCTGCAGCATTCCAGAGAGCAGGGCGCTCAACTGCACTCCAATTGCATCCCAGTTGCAGCTCTCCAAAGAGCAGGGTGCTCAGCTGCACCCCAGCTACAACATTCTAGAGAAGAATGGGGCTCAACTGAAGAATGGGGCTCAACTGCACCTCAACGACATCATTTATCTTTGCTTAATATTTCCTCTTTTACATTCATTCTTGCTTATGTGGTTCTTCCATTCTTCAGTTTGACCAACAAGCTTCATGTAAATTATCTAACAACCAAAAAGTGAGGATTAGTGATGAAATTTTAATAAATACAACTCAAGATGTAACAAATTAAAAACATAAAAAATTAAGGCATAAAGAAGGTAAAAAGCTAAGAAAGAGTTGACATTTTCTCTAAATTCAATACTGAAATCATGGTAAAATATGTCATTATCAATAACATCTTCATATTTTCATTTTGTTTAATGTTATTTGGTTAAACTTCAAAACATATGAGAGTGTTTAGACATATAAGTCTTATAGATGATTTTGTCTTAACAATCCCCCCTTGTTATGTTTAACAAATACACATCTAAACGATATGATTTTTCTCAGTTTAACATGGAATTGCAATTTTATACATTTAAAATTTTTGGTTGTTTAAATATTTTTTATCTTAAGCTTGCGGGATAGTAGTCACAGTTGAAATAAATAAAGATAAACTTATTAAAGCATGGTAAACGATCATAGTAAATAACGAGATTACTGAAATCGAAGCAAAATTTAAATAATTCAAGGACTTATATCTAAACACATAAACATATTACATGAATGTGTAAAATGTTATGCTTAAACTTCTAAGAATCTGGAGACTTCCCCCGATTCTGTGTTATCCTATCATTTAGCATACTCCCTCAAGGTAATGTCTATAGCCACCGTGATGATATTAGGAACCAAGAAGATGAAGATGAAGACTAACACATGGCATATGCCCTTGACATTACTAGACCATCTGAGTATGCCTCTGCAAGCTCCTCATTTAGTATAAAAAGTCATCCTTTCAAGACTCTAGGCATCAAGAAGTTTGCTCTCTTATTAGAAATCTAAATCTTAGGTTCCTTGTCTCAAAAGATTATATCAATCCTATAGATAACCATGATAGTGATGAATTTTAAATTCTTATAATTTATATGTTTTGAATTGTGCTTCCTTTTCCCTTCAATAAAATTTGTTATGTTCAATAAAATTATTTTTATTACTATATATAAGGGGAGTACTATTACGGGGAGAATCTCTTTGCACAACTTTTTTATAATGATAAAAAAGGGGAGAAAAAAATTGTTTAAAGCTTAAGCTAAATGTTTATTTTTAAGGCCACTAATGCCCTTTCTTCCTTAAGTTGTGTATGCATACAAGTTATTACACTATGGTTCTTCCTCCTGGCTAACAACAACAGGAACACAATCCTCTTGATTGCAAACTAGAAACGGATCCTCAAAGAATACACTAGAAGTGCAACATTGATAAGCAATATATCAGCTCAACTTTCTTGCAAGAATCTTTATGAATAACCCAAATGAGATCTTTGATTCTTCAAGACTTGTTATAAGATGCTCCTGCAATCAATATTCAATAAACAAGTTATTTATGAAAGTGTAAGTTCATGTAATTATATTGAATCAGCGCGCAAGACATTTATTTATAGGATTTTCAGATCTTGACGCAATTTAATCGATTACGTTTTTAATGTAATCTGTTAAGTTTTTACTTATGCTTTAACAGTTTTACATATGTTTCAAATTTAACAGATTAAACATCGCATGCAATCGATTAGATAAATCATACAAGTCAACAACAAACAAATATGACCGTTATAGGCAGTTATGACCTTCAATGAAAATTATTTTCACAAGATAAACAATTTAACTTATTACGAAACTTATGTAATCGCTTAATTTTCACACTTAAACAAATTTCAAAATCATTTTCCTTTCCAAACACATCAATGCACTCAACAAACACATGTTGGCAAAACAATGTGTTTTAATCAATTATACAACTAATGTGATCGATTAAAACATATTTATTTTGCCCCTGTTAAGCATGTACTGAAATCTGAAGAAATTTAACATTATATACATAGTTTAATCGATTATTTCTTTCATATATACAATATGCAATATGTTTCAACTTTTAATTCATTTACAATCAATGAATACATATACCAATCATTTCAAGTACAAACACAATAATCATCAAGCAATTATTTTGCATATACCAATCATTTCAAGTACCAACACAATAATGATCAAGCAATTATTTTTCCATTTGTTGTGCAAGAAACTATAAAACATTTCTTTTGTTCATCATTAAAAACACATATGTGAGATGAGTTTTGCTAGATATAACTCCTCCTATCAACGCAAGTGAATGTTATGCTAATGCACTAAAAAATAAATGATGTATTATTATTGTCTGAATTAAATTAAATGATGTGGTGAGTTTGGATGAAATTAAGAAACATTATGTATGACATGGTGTGATAATTTAAGAGTTGTATGATAAATGAATAGGTATGAATGTTTGGTATGATGAAATTGCTTTATGTAGTGATATCTTTATTTGTGGTTGATTGTGTGGATTTGAGTCAGAGTTAGAAATCTCCAAGGTGGAGATGTTAATGTCTAAATGATATGTGGAATGTATTATTGGAATGACTTGTATTAAGACTATTCTGATTCTACTAAGTATTAGACTCACATAGAGAAATATACTTAAAGTGAGAGTTAAAGGAAGTCATCATTTGTAGATTTGACTTAAGGTGAAATCTACATATGAATGATTCACCATGTTATACACATTGGTTTTGAGCGAGTATAACTAACATGTGCATGATCTTAGAACCTAATAAATACATTAAGCTTTCATAAGATCTTGTTTATTGTATGATGGTTTGAGTTATTACTTGTTAAATGAAATGATGTAAGAATACAATTACATGATAAATATTTTATTATGACAAACCATAATGTGTAAATCTATATAAATATATGTGTGATCTTTTATTATGGTTATAACATAGACTTGTTAATAAAATTTTAATAATTCTACCTTACCTTTATCTTCATCTCTTGTCGTTTTATTTACCTACAATAATCGTATGTTATAAGTGAACAAATGATACTATCATGTGAGATACATTAATAATAAAATAATCATAATAAAGAGATTAAAGTCATTAGTATTGCATAGACTATCTTTTTTATTGTTTTAGTATTATGTCTTTTCTAAAAAATATTAAAAATTTAACGATTTTTCATAAAAATGTTAAATTAGTTTCAAAATGATTTTCTTATAAGAAATATTTTTTTAGGATATGCAACAATCTAAGTTAAAAATTAAGAAGACTTCTTCTTGGACTTTCATAGATTTCATTTTGCATCTCTAGATATGGGAAGTTATCTATTTGTCTTTATCTTCTTTCCAAGTCTTCATATGTGATCCTCTCTCCACTCTTCTATTTCAAACTTATCTATATTTCAACAATAACTACCTGCACCCAATAATTTTCTAAACGACCAATATGACTTTCATGGTATATTTTAATGGTGACTATTTTATTATCTATTATAGTGATATTTCAGAACATGTTTTCCAAAACAAACTAGAATATATGAAATGTTTTTCGTAATATTTACATAAACATTCAACCTTTCTGTATTCTGTAATCCAAAAACATTACCAATTAAACAATTCATAAATTTTATGAATTAGGCAATTCACATGGTAAAAGAAATTACAAAATTATATATAGTTTTACTCTCTTCTTCCTATTACATGAGTGCTTGAAAGAGTGTTTCGAAGTCCAAACATTTCCGTGCGCGGAAGGGTGTTTTAATTTTTTTATGATAGAAAAAGTGCAGGAAATAATCATGACGGTGCAGGAAGCAAAACCATTTTGCACACTATAAAATAAATTTTTTTAATCATATAAGCCCATTACCTGGCCCATTAAATAGCCCTCTCTTTACATAAACCCTAAAAATCACACAAACCTCATCTGCGTAGCCGCACACATACACATCCTTTCTACCAAACTCTCTCTCTCAATCCACAATGGCAGAGCGCGGAGGCGGTGATCGCGGCGGTTTCGGGCGTGGCTTCGGCGGGCGCGGGCGTGGTGGTGACAGGGGTCGTGGACGCCGCCGAGGGCCTCGCCGTGAGGAGGAGGAGAAGTGGGTCCCTGTTACGAAGCTCGGGCGTCTGGTGAAGGAGGGCAGAATCCGAAGCTTGGAACAGATCTACCTCCACTCCCTTCCCATCAAGGAACACCAAATCATTGACACCCTCGTGGGTCCCACCCTCAAGGACGAGGTCATGAAAATCACGCCGGTCCAGAAGCAGACCCGGGCCGGTCAACGAACCCGGTTCAAGGCCTTCGTTGTTGTCGGCGACGGTAATGGTCACGTCGGTCTCGGCGTTAAGTGTAGCAAGGAGGTGGCCACCGCCATTCGCGGCGCCATCATTTTGGCGAAGCTTTCCGTTATCCCCGTTAGGAGAGGGTACTGGGGCAACAAGATCGGAAAGCCCCACACCGTTCCGTGCAAGGTTACGGGAAAGTGCGGGTCCGTTACCGTCAGGATGGTTCCTGCGCCTCGGGGTTCGGGAATCGTGGCGGCTAGGGTTCCCAAGAAGGTGCTGCAGTTCGCTGGAATTGATGATGTCTTCACCTCCTCCAGAGGATCCACCAAGACCCTTGGCAACTTCGTTAAGGTTTGTGTTGTTTTCTCTTGCAAGTTAGTCTCTTTAATTTTTTAAATTAGAAAATTTTTAGTTCTAGTTGAACTAGTGCTTTGAATGTGACTAATAATCAATGCTTCTTGTGAGTTTTTTACGATGAAATTGTGGAAACTGGGAAGAATTGACTTTGTTGATGATGGATTTGTTTGGATTCGTTTAGTGCCTTTTGGAGAAAGAGTAACTGCTTTCTGGAACATTGATTATTTCGGTTTTTGGTTGGATGTTTGTTATCAGTACGTGGTTATTGATAATGAATGTTTTGAAATTATACTTAAATAGTAAAATGTTTTGTGAATGTAATTGGACTATGAAATCGTGTATAAATCTTCCTTTTTTTTTCTGTTTGTGACTTAGATGTGGACTGTGCACTTTGCAAGTGGAGTGCTTCACTGTGTATGAATCTAATGGAACTAATTACCTACTTTATCCACACTTGTAGTTTTAAAGCAATAAAATTTCTCAACTAATTTTCAAAGTATTGAATAGTCACCGATCAGTACCTCTGTCAATGAATGTTAGTAAGGTTGAGACTGAAATCAAAGGTCTTTTTATTATTTGGGGGCCGCCTATTGAGTATCATTTTTAATACTCTTTTAAGACAATTTGGTTTGATGTATAGAATTAATAGTCTATGTTGTCTCTGCTGGAATTGAAGAGCACTAAAATGCATCATGGTGGATCCCATTCTAGAGTTGCAATTTTCATGTATGAATTGTTCTGATGTTGCCATGTAATGTGATTTTTTTTTACAGGCCACTTTTGATTGCTTGATGAAAACCTATGGATTCCTGACACCAGAATTCTGGAAGGAGACTCGTTTTACCAAATCCCCATTCCAAGAGTACACTGATCTGTTGGCAAAACCAACAGGGAAGACCCTTATCTTGGAGGAGGAGAGGGTGGATGCTTGATTTACAAGTTTTTGATATTTTATGCATGTTTTAGGAACTGTTACTTATATGTTGCTTGCTTTATTTTTGGTTTTGAGGGACGGTATATTACTCTATGCATTTTGATTTCCATGTTTTAATTGACTGCAGTTTTGAGTACAATAGTTTTCCACCATTTTTATTGAATTGATGCAAGCTTAAATTACAGTATTTCGAAAGAGGAGTAAGTGTGCTTTTAAATTATCCCCACCGAGCAATGGCTTTAAGAATTATTTTTTTCTGGTGGCGAAAATTTTATCTTCCTTGATTTTACGTGTATTTAATGCTCTCCACCTAATACTTCCTGTTCATCAACTTTTTAAATTAGAAAGCAAAATGTAGGTCTTTAATTTAGTGAATTCAATAGAATGATTTAAATACAAGTGTACTACAATTGTTTTCAGTAATATTTTTCTTACGATTATTTTCCTACATTTGTCAGGGTTGAAATTGAGATTATACTTACCGTATAGACTAATTTGACTTAGAATAGTTTTTTATGTAATTCATGTTTTGTTTTGCCCTGAACTGTTTAAAATATTCTTGGTCATGATGTCACAAAAGCAAACGTTTTTATATATTTCTTTAGGAATTTTTTAACTTCACGTCACAAAAAGTTAGAGCCTTAGATAATTAATCATTTTTTGTAATTTAAAAATATTATTCATTCAATGATAATATTCGATAATTGAAAATTTGTAATACTACATTGATATTGATAACAGTTTAAGGGTATCATTTATAAAAATGCAAAAGTATATATACTTTAAAATAAAATATATACTTTATCCTATAAGTTGTCTACATAGTGAGTTGAAGGGAATCCATCTTATGCTTTTCCCCATGAACTAGAATAACATGCTTGGGGGCGACAAAATTTACAAGATCCATTACCCATTTAGAATCAGTGTAAGGACTAAAAGCTAATTGATGAACCTGCCAATTTAAGATGAGTCGAAGTTATACCTTCAATGCTAATTTGTGCAATATTTATATTTTTGAAATATATATATATATATAATAAAAAAAAATATACTATTAAATGAATATAAAAAAATTGTAAATATTATTTCTGTACTCATCACTTCAAACAACAAGTTCAATAAATTAGACTAATGTAATAGTATGGGAAAGTCAAGAAGTTTATTTTCCTAATTTGAATTCGCTAATCATGTTATTTTCACCACTGTGCAAATTTATCAACTTGTACATGCTGCTAACTCTGTTACTACCCATGCCATGTGAAGTTCGTAAAAACAATGAATTGGTAGATATATCTCCCTGTAATTGGGTACGGGATCTTATCTAACATTAATTTATGACCCAGCAATACAATACCTACAAGACTACAAAGTAACGGGCTAGAAGAATACAACTTGTTTACGAATATATGAAAATGGAATATATCAATACATATTTTTGTTCTATGCATCAAAGAACTTTTTTTACTTGTTTAAATATAGTTAATATTGATTGAATACACATGTTTTTGTGACCATTTATGCAAAAGTCATACAAAGATTTTGTAGCGTGAAAATTTGGATTGATAAGAAAAAAGAAAATAGGAAAATCTTGGTTACACACATACATATATAATTATTTGAAGTTGTGCACACGTGTGTTATTAATTTCCTCTTCTTAGGTTATCGTACACACTGTTGGGTCTATCGAGAAGGAGATTCATCGGAGAGACACAAACACTAATGAGATTTGAACCTAACCATATAAGGAATTGACACCACTCTTTGCTCAAAACCTTAAGATAATGAGTTAATGAATTTTTCATCTTTAATCCTTGTTCACTTATTTGAGTTGTAGATTTTCTTGTCAAAACATTCTTTGGATTCCTAGTGTTTTGTTATTTATGTTTGTGAATTAGGTATGTTTAGCTCTTATGTTGTTTTATTTTATTTCTTTCATATGTTGTCACCTCTTGAATCTTAGTTTTTCTAATAGACTTGTTGTGTGAACACCTTCTATTCTATACTTAGTTTTCCTATGTAACATTTAGTGTTTTGACTATTGTGAACTTCTTCTTTGTTTGTATATCTCCATTTTTACTATTTCAAAATCTAAGACTATATTCAAGACTACTTAGTTTAATGTTGTTTGTTTAAACTTCAAAACTAAAGATGTTGTAGACGAGCTTGTTTGATCTCAATAACAACACTAGTAAACCTGACTAAACGAGTTTAACCACTCCTGGTATAACACTAGATAAACTATCTATAACGTTTAACTCCACCGAGTTAAACAATATAAGTGTTTGAATCCACTTATGAATCTAAACACAACAAGTGTTTTTAAGTTTTTACAAGATAGAAGATTACTCTCGTAGAAAGGATATTTGAACAATACAATGAACTTATAAAAACTTGTAAAATATCTTTCTCTAAAAATGAGAAAGCGTTAGACGATAGAAAGAAACAACGTAACAACAAGTTTATGCATTTCTTCTTGTTCTCTTCATGAAATCATCTATATATATAGCTTTCATGAGATAGATCTGTTAGACTAAGAGTTGACTTCCATGTAGCTTTTTTAGGTAGGTAGTTAGACTCAAGTCTACGTTGCATAACTATTTTGCTCTATTAGAGATTTTTCAAAAGTAGCTTGTATAGTTCTTTAGAGCTAAAAGCTTTAAGGAGACATTCTTGGAATGTCTTAATGTCTCTTAACGTCTTTATCCTTCTTATGCAGAGATTTGAGTGAATGTCTTGTACTTTCATAATCTGCATAGATAAAGAAAGAAAAGTATACAAGCAAAGAAATGTAGGGAGGGATTCAATACTCACTCATACACATAAGTCTCCACATTGATAAGATATTGTCCGCTTTGGGCCAAGCCCTCACGAATTTGCTTTTGGTACCACTCCAAAAGGCCTTTTCTCAATGAAGGTATCTTATGTGTATATAAGCTCATGTTCATCTCTCATTTTTTCTGATGTGAGACCTTGTTTGTATCCAACATTCTCCCCTCAAACAAAGGACCACCTCCCCTACAGCGGAAGTCTTCTTTCTTATCCTCGAGTACACCATGGTCAACACTTCTCTCTCACAATCCATGGTCAAACTCTGAGCATCTCTTGCTCTCCACCTCTCATGATTCACTTCCAGGATATCAGCCACTGGCCCACCTTCCAGGGCTTCACCCAATCATGGAGGGACGTACTCGTCTAAGCCCGGTCACCAGACCTGAACCATGAGCTCTGATACCATTTGTAGGGAGGGGTTCAACACTCACTCATACACATAAGTCTCCACACTGATAAGATATTGTCTGCTTTGGGCCAAGCCCTCATGGATTTGCTTTTGGTACCACTCCAAAAGGCCTCTTATTAATGGAAGTATCTTATGTGTATATAAACCCATGTCCATCTCTTATTTTTTCTGATGTAGGACTTTGTTTGTACCCAACAAGAAACACTATTTTGTACATGCAATAAATGTTTTAATGTTGGTGAATGTTAAGACATATTGCATGTTTAAAACATTTTTGCACGTGTAATCTCATTTAATAAAAGCATCGGTTAGTTATGTTTAACGAAACTTGTGTTCAGACACTTCGTCTTTTTATGACGATTAGTCATTTTTTTTAGAGGTGTTATAGTGTTTAACACTTTTAATGTGTACGCCAAACGCTTTCGAGATATCAGATATCCACATATTGTTTGATAGCATTTAGTGTGTTTAATTGATATCCTAGATGATTAATTTCATTAGACACTTTTCTGTTCAGCACTATTTAGATATGAAATCTTAAGTTTTAATGTTTTTATAGGGCACATACTTTTGTTAGACATTGTTTGCTTAAACATAGTCTGTTAAACAATGTATGCTGGAAAATGTTATTTTCATAAGACGTTATAATTATTATTTTCATACAACATTAGTTCGTATAGATAAACGCTTATTCCGTTCAACGCTATTTTTAGTAAACACATCCCTTGGATGCTTTACTTAACGAACGATATTTTGTTAAGTATTGTATGTTAAACTTCAAAATTCGAGTTGTTAAATAGTCTAGTCTTTCTAGACAATCTTGTCTTAACATATTCTTAGACTCTTCTAACCATAAAGAATGACTTGTCTAATGTTTTTTGCTATACTAATATAATTATTGTATTAACTGACCCATATAATATGTAATGCAAGATTTATCTTGTCTAATTTGTATGTGGAAAGACTTAACGTATATTGTTAGATTCATCTAATCAATATATGAATGACTAATTTAATATGTATTGTTAGACCTATCTAATTCGTTTTTTTTACTCTACTCGTCTAGTCCATGTATTAATAGACGTATAAAATGAGTTGTTTACGATTTATTATTATACTCATTTAATAAGTGTGTGAACACTATTATCTAATGTGTATACCAATACTTGTCTAATCAGTAACAAATACTAATTTGTTTATGTACAAACTTGCCTAGTATATAATCATAGACTTGTCTAATTAGTGTATGAACAGAGTTGTCTAATAAATGTAATTGCATACTCATTTAAAGTGTATTGCAAGACTCATGTAATTAGTAAATGGACAAATTTGTTTAATTTGTATTAATAGACTCGTATTATTTGTGTATTATAGACTTATGTAATGTATATATTGGTAGACTTATCTTATTAATGTATGGACAAATAGATAAAAGAGTAGAGCAACTTTTATTCGCATGTGACAAAAAAAATATTAATAAAAAAATAAATTAACAATGTCAAATGACTAAAAAATTAAATTTTTGGTCACTTGTTAACAAAATAAACAAATGTAATAAAGTAAATTTCCTAGTATCTTATTTTTTTTATATTATAATAGATAGTGTTGTCAAAATGAACCACTCTGCCTAACCCAACCTTACCTATCATGGGTTGGTCACTCAATGAGCCAACCTAATGACTTATTTATTAGCGAGCCGAAAAAATTTCAACTCAACCTGACCCATTACAAGTTGATGGGTTAAACGAGTTGGCTCACTGACTCATTTAACTTTAATACAAGTTTTTTTTTTCACCATCTTCTTCTAGGTAGGTTACTTGGATCGATCAAATTAAAACAACAATAATTGGACCAATTGATATAAAAGAAAATGAAACAAAAGAACTTTATAGTTATATAATCTAAGCTATTAACCATAAAATTTTGACAACCTAGTTTAATGAGACATACAAAATCATTTGACCAAGAAAGTATATATAACAATTAACAAAAATATATAGCATAATACTTGTATATTCTAAAACTGTCATGCTTGCAGATAGGTCTAAAAACAAGATAAAACAAATGGCATCTTCTTGAATTATCCAATCTATAAGATTATTCATCTATAAGATTGGAGTCTTGAATGGATAAATCTGCTCTCTTTAAGCGTCTTCTTCTTTATTTCCATCTACAATACAATAAAAAAGAGTGTTAACTAATAATATTGAAACACAAAGTAATAAATAATTAAATTAATTTCTTAGTAACAATATGTTACCTGTTAGTTCAAAACCATGCAACCAATTTTGAGTTAAAATAAGTGCCTCAACATTCCCTGGAATCGAGGAACAATATTTGGTTAATACATAAGAACCAAGACTAAAGGCAAACTCACTAGCAATGTAGTGATTGGAATGCTAAGAATGTCACAAGCCATCTTAGACAAGTTTGGATAATAAGGATCCCTCCAATAACTTAATACATACGACTTATCAAAAACTTTGGATCAAGATTCCCTTCATTTAAACTAAAGATCTAATTCATACTTTTTAGTGTCAGTAACATGTTGGCTCAAATAATCAACATATTCCTAAGACATCATGAAACAAATTTAACATGTCATTCATCACAAGTAAGAAATAAAATATATATAATAAAATAAAGCAAGTCGATAATTAAAAACTTACATCAAATGCATCCATCATCGGCTTATCATTAGTAAAAGAAGGTTGTTATGTTGGAGGGGAAACTTTAGAACTTGAAGTATTTGACTCATTTGAATTTAATTTGACATATTCTTAAACAACTTATACATTTTATCCTTTAAAACATTAATCTTTTCTTCACAAGTAGATGGATTAATCTTTCTATAACAAAATCGAATTGCTTCAAACTTCATTCATGGATCAAGAATAGCCCTGATAGCAAGGATGTCACAATATTGATCCTAATACTTACTAAATTTGTTCATCATACTCAATGACATATCTTTAATCGTCACTTTTTACATTTTCTCGCAACAAGCATTCAATTTTCCAAACTTGCATGAAGTAACAATTAGAAGTTGGGTAAGAAGAATCTGAAATGAAATTAGTCATTACATAAAATGACTTCAAGAACCGAAAATTTCCAAAAAAGGATACACAACAAATACGTGGAATAATTTGAGTAGAAGATGATAAAACAAGATTAACCTATCAATTAAGAAGTGTAGTGTGAATGACTTGACTTCAGGATGTGGTCTAAGTGTTCAATAAATGTAAGCAATGAACAATATTGAATGTTTTTGAGATATAAAAGTGTAAATTCAAGAACCAAAGTTACATTCCACCACACAATTAAACCATTACTCAATTGACATTTTGCAGTAGCGACATTTTTCAATCATCAAATTATATATATCATCACGGATGAATAATTCAGTTAAACAAAATACTAAAATATTTTTCCTCCCTTCCTATCTTTTTTTCTTTATTATGGCCAAAAAAGCATGAGGAAATGACACAAAACTATACTTGTTTAGTTAACAAAGTATACAAAGAAGAACAAGTTGATGTGTTTTCTGCAACATTAAGTACAATGCCATTCAAAGTACTCTAAAAATTTTATGCAAATGTTCTAGAAGTTGTAAAAATAAAAATTGTTATTTACCTCCTAACAAAATCAAGATATTTGAGGAAAGTTAGGGTTCATTGTTGCACGAAGGAAATGGGAGGATCTATTGAGCAAAGGACTTTAGTAAGAGTTTGTTATTATGGAAATAGGAAGGGTTTCTCTCTGCATCGCGAAGGGCTCTACTGTTCGTAGTAAGGGTTTGCTTCGCTGCTACGCAAAGGGAAGAATGTTTGTTGTTTTGCATAGGCAACATTTGTGTTGCAATGTTTTTTGTTTCATTGAATAATTAATTTAATTTCATTAAAAATAATAAGTGGGTTAATGAGTTAAGCTAGATCAAAAATTGGCTCACATCAAAATTTCACGTTTTTTCAACCTAATCCAACTAACCGAGTTAGTTGATTAACAAGTTTTAATCCATTTTGAGAGCACTAATAATAGATTATAAAAAAATGGATGATAAAGTAAATTTTCTAGTGTATTATTTTACATTATAATAGATATAGATAATAAATAATATATTCTTGATAAATATATTTATTTTTAAATAATATTATTTTAAGAAATTAAAAATAAATATATTTTTCTAAATTTAATTTTGTTAAATGACAAAGTATTTATAAATTATAAATTGATAAAACTAGTAAGAAAAAAATAGTATAACAAATTAATACTTTAAATATAAGTTATCATTTAGTAATTTATTAAATGACTAAATAATTAAATGTTATAAAAAGATAAAATTAAGGATAAAAAAATAATATAAAAATTGAATTCTATACTAGAAAAAATGAGTTTAAAAATAAAAAAAATAAAAAAATAACTTTTATGTACGTGTGATAAAATAAATGTAAATAAAAAATAAATTAACAATGTTAGATTTTTTCAATATTATAATACATTAAATAAAAATAATAAATTTAGTTCTAATTTGAATTGTTGTTTTAACATTAGTTTGACTCTAGTTATTAATTAGATGAAAATTTTAAATCTATAAATATTTATACTCTCAAATAAAATTAATAAAAAATTGATTATTTTGAATGTATAATTTCTTTTAAATAAAACATGTAAATTAATATAAGAGTAATTTAGACTAGAAATAGAATTATCAAATATATCTTATAAAGATAATATATATATATATATATATATATATATATATATATATATTAAAAAACAGTATAAACAGTGAGCTACATAATATAATATAATATAACAAATTATATAAATAAAATAATTAATATTTGTTTTAAATAACAAGAATGAAAAAGAATAAAAATGAATTAAAAAATCATACAAAAATATATCTACAAAAATGACTAAATAAAAACTAATTTTAGATTATTTGTATTAAATTGAATGTAAAAAGATATATTAATTTCGTTTAAAGTTGGATTCAAGTCAACATTAAAATTAATTTTAAATTATTTGTATTAAATTAAATGTAAAAGAGACATATTAATAATTTTATTTAAAATTGGATTCAAGTCAACATAAAATTATATAAGTCTAAGTGGATGGTCGAATCAAATAAATGAGATTAATATAATTTAGTTTTGATCCAAATCGAATTGAATTGATTTGATACATGTCTAATAAATTTAATAATCAAATATATTAAATTAATCTAATTAGATTTAATCTAATTAACAACATATTAAATATAAATTTAATTTAAAATAGATTAAAAAAATCAAAGTTTAATTGATTCAGTTAATATATTTACAAATTATTTATTGAATCTAGAAATTTAATTTATATCCATGCTTATCATTAATCCATATAACTTTATGACGACTTCATTTAATTCATTAATTATTCATTTATTTATATAGTTATATTATTGTAATATAATTGTTAGATGGATAAAAACATTCTAAATCCCAGAGTAAATGTTGTTTATCCGCACACGATAAAACATCTAATTTGTCATCCCACTAACCTACGCCTTTGCGCGCACTACCACCCAAAAGATGAAGCCCCACATCGCTCGCACGGGTGCGCACCACGCTTCAAGCTCACGTTAAGCTCCGGACGATTAGGATGAGTTTCGTGGCATCGAAGAGTTAAAATCGCAGTGAAGTTTCAGACACTGTTTAACTAAAAAATCAGCTAACAAAGCCAAAAAGCCTTTTTCTCTGCAAAAAGCGCAAACCTCACATTCACTAACTCACTCGCTGCTCACTGTTTATTTATTCATTTGTTAAATCTCTCTCTAGAACTCGAATAGCAGCAGATTTAAATCGCAGATATAGAGAGAGAAACAAACAAGACAAAATAAACATAAGGAGAAAGAAAGAAAGGAAGAACCGAAAGTATCTATTTCTCTCTCTCTCTCTCTCTCTCTCTCTCTCGGTCTATCTCTCTTCCTCTTCTTTTCCCTCGCACTCTCTCTTTCTCTCTCTAAAACCACCATTTTCGAGGTCGCGAGTTTCTGGCTCTATATATATGGTGTGTAATCCGTGTTTAGTTGTGCTTTCGTGTGATTTGGAATCTGGTGGTGCGAGCAGTTGAATGTGAGTGAGAGAGAGGAGTTCGATTTTTGGATTCGCGGTTAGATCGGGGATGGCGGAGGAGAGAGGCTCGGCGCGGCGCCGCGGCGGAGTGAGGCCGCCGAGCATGGACGCCGACGAGTTCATGAACCTGCTGCACGGTTCGGATCCGGTGAAGGTGGAGCTCAATCGCCTCGAGAATGAAGTTCGAGGTTCTGAAATGCTGCTCGATCCAAAGAGTTCTTCGCCGTGATTTTTTGTGGCCCTTGAATTTTGAGTTTTGGTTTTTATGTGTTTTGTGTTTGCAGATAAGGACAGGGAGTTATCGGAAGCGCAGGCTGAGATCAAAGCCTTGCGGCTTTCTGAACGTCTCAGAGAAAAGGCCGTTGAAGAGGTTACCGCTAATTTTTTTAATTGTTGTTCATTTTTGTTCTTTGTTGTGTTTAGTGATGTTTTTATTATTTGAAGATTGTAATAAATTATCCATTTTTGTGATATGCTCGTAAGCTAGTTACTAATTTCCAATTGATTGCCGGTTGGTTGTGGTGTTGGTGTTAAGTAAGTAGGTCCTGTGTTATTTATTTCCTAGTGAGAGTGAACACATTGTTGGCATTTTTGGAAATGTTTCAGTGCGGTTACTAAGTTTGGGTGTTGGAGTTATTGCTGTGAAACAATGGATTCAATTTTTTCCGTTTATTTGTCCCAATTGCATTGGAGGATGCTCTTCACGTTGAACCAACCTCTTTTGGTTTGCATTGATGCTACCTTTCCTATTTTGGCTATGTGTAGCAATTTCTCTAGCATTCTGTTTCTTTTAGTAGTTTTCAAAGAGAGTATTTTGCACCCTCCTCTGTTGCCATTCTCCTACACTCTCTCTTTTGTTGGCCACATTTGAAAAATCTATTACCGAAGACCCTATGCTAATGTTTTGGGATAAATTATACATGTTCGCCTCTCCTAATTGATGCTTGAATTACACATCTCTATTTATTTTTTGAGTTACATTTTCCTCTCTGTAGACATTTTTAGACATTTAAAATGTGTAGAAGCTTCATAGGAATGATTTTGTTCTTTTGAGTCTCTTACCATCATTGACATCTTTTGAATCCCTATTAATAGTATCAACTCCGGGAAGGTATAAAGGTGAAATGAATATTTTGGGTAAAGTTTCAAAGCTGGCAAAAGTAATATTTAAACCATAATTTCTTCTTCTAAAGTCCTAAACTCAATAATAGAATGTTCTAAATTAGCGTTAGGTCTTACTGAAAGTTGTAGAGAAAGGAAAAATGGCTTAGGAAGGTTTGTTTATAGTTATTCATGTTACTAAGAAGTTGATTTATATTAAGTTGCACTAAAGTGTTGCACAATTTATATCTTGGGTAAGGGGAATGTACTTCTTAAAATTGGGAGAGGAAGATATAATTCAAGCATCGCTTAAGGAGGAAGGTATGTTTGTTCTATCTTTTTTCTCTCTCTTTAGTTTAAGCCATTACTAAATAATGGATACTTGTTTTACAAAATGGCTAGAGAGAATGTTTTTCGTGTCAAACAATCCCCTTTTGGCATTTGCATTGATGCAACTAGTACTACCTTTTAACATATTTTTAAGTTACATTTGGTATTCACTCCATAGTCATTGTGTTAGGCGGGGAAGTAATGAGAGGGAATGGAAAGTCTATTATTATAAAGAAATTTAAAAATATAAGTAGTTAAGAACTTAATTGGGTTGAGACTTATTTTTAGAGAGTCTATATATAGTCTTATCTTGTTGGGTGTGGGTTAAGGAGAGTTTTCAGTTGTTGTGACAGGGAGTGCCCTGTGTGAAAGGTAGATATTTCCTCTGTAAGATGATGTTAGTGTTCAGAGTTGATGACTGCTGAAATAATACAGAAAGATGTTGGTTGTGTCTGCGTTTTCTTCTCTATCTTGTTTCTATTCTTTGAGGAGGCATGTAACACATTGCAATAAACTCTGTTGACTTGATTATACAGAGATGCATTGCTTAATGCCTATTAATGTTTTTAAGATAAGTATTATACAATAATGGATATGACAGTGCTTGGCGATGTCACAATCGATCAACCATCCAATGTTTGCCCATTGAAGTATCTTCTCTCGTAAGATCAAATCAATGTGGTTTTCTAAACTGTCTAGACTTTTACTTTCCAATTTCCAGGTAGAATACCTAATTCATTTTATGGGGTTTGGTTTGCTAAAGAGTGCACTAAGACACATGTGGAGGATAAAAAACAAAAGTAGTTGATGAAAAACAACACATTTACATAATGAACTTCAAAAGCAGTGCTTTTCATTTAATACTCCCATTTTCTTTAGTACCCCTAAGAAACTTATTAAAATAACCTTTATTTTATTACTTCTCCATATCTTTCGCATAGGAGTTTTTTGTTTTATTTAATTTTTCATTTGAAAAAAACTATCAAAGCATTAAATTATTTATTTCTAATTTTTCCCTTGGTATTATTGAGTGAGATAAAATTTCAGTAGAGTGATGATAGTATTTAGAGTATTTTAAGAAAGGATAATTCTTCCTATATTTTCTTAATATTGAAAGTATATATTATTAATTATTGTGCACTATCTTAAATGTAAGCTAAAATGAATATCAAAGCAAACTTTTCTATTTTTTTTCTACCTTGGTTAATGGATGATATATTATTTTAACCTTCTGTTGACTTCTGGATAATATTGATTTTGCGTGTAATGTGTTTGTTCTATACTATAAATGAATTCACGAGATTTAATAGTTTCATTGTCTGATTTTATTAATTTATTATATATTAGATTTATTAGTAGTTTATTATGTCTTGTTATACTTTCTTTTCATAATAATATTTCTTCTATAAAATACTTCTTAAGTCGATTGCAGGTGGCATTTTTTGGGTGGATTTGTATTTGACCTGATTGTCATCATACATGTTTTTCCTCTTTCTTTTGCATTCAAGCATTCTTTACATGATTTTTCACGAGGCTTAAGCAAATTGCAGCTTTAATCTCTACCGTGCTCTGTCTTGTTCATGCTTTATCTCAGCTTGAAATGTAACTTTTCTGCCTTTTGCTTGTATTTTAGCTGACGGAAGAACTGTCAAAGGTTGAAGGGAAGCTAAAACTAACAGAGTCTCTTTTAGAAAGCAAGGTATTTCTTGATGCCTCTATCAACCTTAGTAAACAGTCATTTTCTTGGTTTAGGTGGTGTGTTTCTTGAATTGAATATTTCTGGCAGAATCTTGAAATAAAAAAAATCAACGATGAAAAGAAAGCATCCATGGCAGCTCAATTTGCAGCTGAAGCCACACTTCGAAGGGTCCATGCTGCCCAGAAAGATGATGACATGCCTCCAATAGAAGCAATTCTTGCTCCTTTGGAGGCCGAACTGAAGCTTGCTCGGCAAGAGGTATTACCTTGTTGTTGAAGTTCACATTGTAACCCGTCAGAGAAAGAGCTAATGCTAGTGCTGATGATATTGGCTTATAGTGGCTGATTGTTTTCTATGTACTTCCATATATTCCTTGCAGATTGCTAAACTACAAGATGATAATAAAGCTTTAGATCGCCTTACCAAATCTAAAGAAGCTGCACTAATTGAAGCTGAGAGGACTGTCCAGTTTGCCTTGGCTAAAGCTTCAATGGTGGATGATCTGCAGAATAAAAATCAAGAGCTAATTAAACAGATTGAGATTTGTCAGGTATTCAGTCTTTTATGAGCATTCTCTCTCTTGCTGCATCAGAATCATACAATGTAACTTTTACCTTCTGGCTATGTCATCAATTTTCTCAGGAAGAAAATAAAATTTTGGACAAAATGCATAGGCAGAAGGTGGCAGAGGTTGAAAAGCTCACCCAAACTGTGAGAGAACTAGAAGAGGCTGTCCTTGCTGGTGGTGCAGCTGCAAATGCAGTGAGAGATTATCAGCGGAAAGTTCAAGAAATGAATGTAATGTGTTAAAATCTTCAGCAAATTCAAACTGCCAGTTGTTTTATTCTTGATCATATTGCCTCTAGTTAGGATAGTATTTATTTTTGTTTGGTTTATTTGACACTCTTTAGGAAGAGAGAAAAACACTTGACAGGGAGTTGGCCCGTGCCAAGGTAACAGCAAACAGAGTAGCGGTTGTGGTTGCAAATGAATGGAAAGATGCTAATGATAAAGTGATGCCTGTCAAACAGTGGCTCGAAGAACGACGATTCTTGCAGGTATTTTTCTTTGTTCTACACTTCCAAATCATCTGAATTTAGTCGTTGAGCTTTTGACTTTTACCCTTTTTACCTATATTTCTTTGATATAAAATTCTCACATTTGGTTTTGCTTTGCATTTTTACAGGGAGAAATGCAGCAACTTCGTGACAAGCTTGCTATAGTTGAGCGTGCTGCAAAATCTGAAGCACAGTTGAAAGTAATAATCTAGTTATTATGTATTAAACTAGGTGATTAGTTCTTCCATTATTCATGGTAAACTTTTAAAAATTTTCAGGAAAAATATAATTTACGGCTTAAAGTGCTAGAGGAGAGTTTGAGAGGAAATTCTAACAGCAGTAATCGTGGCACCCCAGAGGGAAGAAGTGTGAGCAATGGTCGTCGTCAATCCCTAGGAGGAGCTGATAACTTCTCTAAACTATCCTCTAATGGGTTTTTATCTAAAAGATCACCATCCTCTCATATGAGGTCATCCCTATCCTCTAGCACAGTATTGAAGCATGCTAAAGGAACTTCTAAATCTTTTGATGGTGGTACAAGATCACTGGAAAGGAGTAAAATGCTGCTGAATGGAACACCTCCAATTTACTCATTCAATCAATCTCTTGAAGAAACCAAAGAGAGAGAGCCAAGTGATAATTGGAAAGGAAATTCAGATGATAAGCCAAATGACTTCCCAACGGTAGATTCAGTGGATAGTGTTCCTAGTGTTTTATATGACCTGCTGCAAAAGGAAGTCATAGCCTTGAGGAAAGCTGGTCATGAGAAAGATCAAAGCCTAAAAGATAAAGACGATGCTATTGAGGTAAGTGTTTGGTCCATTTTTGTGGTTGGATGTAATCCTTGACCTTCTTATTTGTAAATGACAGTCCTTGCTAATTGTTTCCATTGTCATCATGTATCAGATGTTAGGAAGGAAGGTAGATACATTGACCAAAGCAATGGAAGTTGAGGCAAAGAAGATGAGAAGGGAAGTGGCTGCTATGGAGAAGGAGGTAGCTGCTATGCGTGTAGAGAAAGAACAAGAGAACAGGGCAAAGCGTTTCAGCAATGTAAAGGGTTCTGTAAACAGTGCTCAACAACAGCTAATTTCTGGAAGGTAATTGTTATTTTGGGGCTCCCTTCATGATAATTTGGTCTTTAGTCAAGTCTAATGGTATAATGTGATGTATTAGCCAATCTAACTTAAGAGGACTAGAGGCTCTGTGGTGCGAATTTTTTCTGTTCCTTGCTTTACTATATCTATCATTTGTAAAGCACATTTCATTAGCGATTTCTGTTCGTTCTTGCATGTAAACAATTTCCTTTTACTGGGTCATATGCTCCGAATGCACTTTGGTTTCTGGCTTTTCTTTGCTGGTTCTGACAAGTCTAAGCCTGAAATTTAACATACATAGGCAGATTATAAGATCTTGCTATAACTATAGAAGTGTATTTTTACTTAAAAAGGTAGAACTTAAGTAACAAATACCTGTAGTAAGTTGACTAAAATTTTTATAATTTAGATATTTATATTTGATAATGACTATGGAAATGGAAAAAAGAGCAGAAAAGGGAAAAGGAAGAGAAACTAAAATCAGAGGTTATATATTGCAAAGGCAAGGCCCAGAACAAGTCCAATGTGAATTTTAGAAGCAACCAAAACAAAGTATGATCTACACAAACCAAAGAGGGGTTTAGAAACTATAAAATAAAAGGGAGAAAGGTTAAAAATGGGGAGAAAAGAAAAAATAAATCAAGAGAGGTGTCGAATTTGGAATGCAGAGAATGTAGAGAAAAAGCAGAGAAATTTCATACTATCTGGGAGATGAAAGGTGTCATGAATTAGTCACCAGTGTGGGAAAAAAGAGAGGCATCACTTGAAGAGATCCAGGCCAGCATGTCAATTGTTGGTATTGATTGTTGATACAAGTATTTCTATATTATTGTACACTTTATTTTTTACTGAAGATGTGCCATCAACACTCAGTTGAACCCATAATTTGCCACATAGGGTTTTTGTCGCCGTTTGTTTCTTATTTCTTTAGTTAAAGCAATTAGAAGTTTAGAATACCATTATCTTTTCTTCTGATTTCTCCCTATTAATTTGGAATGACTAATGGGGTCTTTAATTTTCACAGGAACGTGACAAGGGGTGGATTAACACGCAGCACCCAATGACAATTAGTGTATTACAGTGGCGCTCGGGAGTAATATTTGATAGGCATCATCATTCTTCTGGCCTTCTCTGTTTTTTCCCTTGTGTTTTTGTCCAATTGATTGTAAGATTGTAACTGGCATGCCGAGGACCAGTGTTACTGATATTAGCCATGGATTGGGGACAAGAAAAACAATTGCAGGATTCGGTATGCTTCTGACCTAGTGTTATGTACTCTGCTTAGAGAGAGAGCGGCTAAGAAGGCAGGCAATGGAAGGCAATTAACTTGGACTAACCTTTCACTCTTTCAGCGTTTGAGTGGTGTGGTTGTATAGGTAGCTCTTTTCTCCCCCCTTTACTCCTTTTTGCAGTTTGTATTTGTAATACGCAGATAGTGTGATTGTCTTGGTTCAGGTTTGTTAATATATACTAGCGGTTGATCCGTGCCATGCACGGAGTATATGTTTGCTTGTGAAATGATGTCTAATCTTGTTAGAAAAATACCTTCAAAATAATTCTTATATAGATATTCATTTATAATTATAATTTGTTGGATGATCTGTCCAAACTCAATTTTTCTTAGAAAAGATAGCCAAATGATCTGGTCTTTATTCCTAATGAAATTGAGTGAGATAGTGAATGAGAGTCTCCAGATTTTGAGTATATAAATACTTGAATATGATGTAAATTCTATTTATTTAAATGTTAAAACCAGCTCGCACAAGCCACTTTCTGTGAAAAAAAATTCCGGAGAGTCGAGTTGGGTCTAGGCTAATTGGTTGTGTATGATGAACTTGTTTAATTTTTCTAAAATGTTAAAGTTTTACGCTCTGTTCGTTTGAGTTGATAATACTGTTTACAAAAGAATGGGAGTGCAGATTTGTGGGAGGGATGATGTTCGCATTGGCTGATTTGCGGAGACGGATGGTGAGGGATTTGCAAGAAAGGTGTTTTTTAAATCAATCGCATACATGAGCTGATTTGCAGGGAATTGAAAGCAAATATCCACTTTGTACTTCATGAATATTTTAATACCATGCTGTATTTGTTATGAATTGTGTTGTATTCGGTTCTTCTCTCGCTAACCAAGATTACAATTAAAAATAAATTTCTTTTACTAAAATAATTTATTTTACAATATTAAAATTAATTTTAATTATTATTTTTAATTTTTTATTCTTTATAAATATTTTAAAATTAAATATAACATTAATAAATAACATTTTATATTAATTTAATAATTAGGGATATTTTATTAATCTTTAATTTCTATTAATTAAACAAATTTTTTAAATTTATCACATCAATCAAATCCTACATTAATTCTCACAAATTTTATTTCTAAATCCACTCTCAATTACCCACAAATTCACTCAAAAAAACAACAAAAAAAATCACCTTTAAATTCGTTCAAATTATCTCTCTCAAATCATCTCAAAAGAACACACACTTAAGGATGAAAAAGGAGGACAAAATTGTGATTATAAAATTGTTATTATTAAAGGGGAAAAGTTGATTATGCAAACACGGTATCAAGGTATGTATAGAAGTCCCCAAAAGTAATTAACTGTTTCAGTTTTAGTTACAGATCTTAAGAGCTTAGTTTTTATTACTTTTTTGTCAGGCTAAAGTTAGTTAGACTTAACTTTTATGGGCTTTTGCTTTCTGCACCTCATCATTACTATTACCACATATTAAAGAAAAAGACTGAATATCCACATTCACTGCATCATAGTTGCCCGCTGCCACTGCCATCATGACTGCTGCTAAAGAGGAAGAGGTGGAGGAAAACGTTACAAAGGAAGAAGAAAAGAGAGAAAATGCATTGCAGAAAAAGCTTGTTCCAGAAAGTTTTATTTTGGAATACATAAAATGTGTTTTGAAAAGTTTGTTCCGAAAATTGTTTTGGAGAACTTGCTCCGATTTGTCTTTCATCCTATATTGTCACCTCTAGGTAGAAATCACTTTTAAGAAGAAATTGTGGGGGTGCAAGAAGAAAAGCCCACTTGAGCTATATCCAAGTTTTTATGTTGATTTTACACAACTCTTTCTTCCTACACCTCCAGTTTCGTCCAACACCTCCATGGGGTGTGGGAGATATCAAAAGTACCTCTTCATGTGGTTTCATAAGAATAACATAAGATTGAATGATTTGTGAAATTTTTAGATTTGGATAGTTTAAAACTTGGGTTTTGTGGTTCATATTATACTGAAATTGGAAAAATTGAAAATACATTATGGACAATCGTAAGGTTGTTTTCCAATCTGGAAAATCTCCATCACTATCACATGTTCTTTTTCTTTTTGCATATCACCTGAATCACTTTTTCCATGATAATGTGTCCATTCAAAAAACTAAAATAAATCCTCGGAACAGAAAGGATAGAGTAGGTCTCCGAATAAATTAATGCATATTTTGATTAAGGAATATTGTTTCATTCGAGTTTGCGATAATCTGCATTCCCAACATTTATCTCCACAACATAAGGAAAATAATCAAACATCCTCCACTGCTACACTATACCACCATTGTTGTCAACACTTCCTTCGTCACCATCATCGTGATTGATGTTCCTATATGACCCAATAGACATATTAAATAATACACTTTAATAAGACTTTTTAAACTTTCTCATTATGAAATAGTTCAGATTTATATCAATTTGGATCATATTTATATATTATAACTAAATTTTGATAGTTTAGTGTGTTAGTTATTATTTATCATTATGTTATTATTTATTATATTATTATTATACTCTTTAGGTAAGTATTATAAGAACATAGGTCCATGACTCACGTTGATCCTATAAATATAATTAGTATTCTTCAAGAAATACTCATAAAATTTGATATACACGATTTATACAAAGATTTTAACTCTCTTACTGACTTAAGTGTTAGAAAGTCAAGCGTCATGGTGTTTTTTGCAGGTGGATCTCCCCCTTTTAACAATAAGGAAACCCTTTTTAAACGATGAGACTAATCAAAACCACCGTTAGGATCTTACCATTTGTCCAGAAGTCCATGCTCAAAATCCTAAGTAAAAACATTGGCACCTATAGTGAGGCTTCGGTAAAACTCTTCCCCGACCTCACATTCCCATGGTCACCATGCATAACTTTCCAACAAGATGAAAACCAACCCAATGGTGTCCATGCAACATTAATATAGATGTAAACCCAACAAAGCAACAACATGATGGGAAGCACAAGAAACATGATATCAAGCTAGACACCTTATGCACCCAACAACAAGCCGAGATGCAGGAGCATCGATAGAAGTTGACCGACCTTGAGAATGAAGAACCATCTCCTTGGTCTCAACCACACTCCTATTAAACATGCAAGGTGCAAATTCGCAAAAACAAGCGAGGTTCCCAAGCATGGAAATCTCTACCCCTCGCACGTAAAATGTGCATGTATTCTTTATATACTTATTGATAGTGCAGATAGAGAACTAAGATTCGAAGTCATCGCAGTACAGAAACATGCACCTATTTGACCTATTGAAAGCTCAGGCCCAAATGTGAGAGGGCAATGAAAGCAATTGTCATGATCATTTGTAAAAAAAAAAAATTGAGAGATCATCTCCTTGACCTCAACCATGAAGCTCAGTCGGCCAAACTATACAATGAGAGAAATTCGTAAACGCTCCTGTCACTCCAAACCTTTATCCTATTTTCTTATAACCTACTAGAATTGTAAGAACATGTGACCGTGTAGGTCAATCTTCTCTTCCTATATTAGATATTTCTACAATCTTATTAGAAGTAGGCTTTAAGCCTAACTTAGGCTCACAAAACCGGCTTGCAAGGTGAGGTTTGCATTCGCTTATATATTATGAATTGGCCTTAATATAACTCTGATACCATATTATAAGTGAGCTTCAAGCCTAACTTAACCCCACAAAATCGGCTTGCAAGGTGAAATTTGCACTCACTTATATATTATAAATTGACCTTATGTCTAGTCGATGTGGAACTTCTAACACACCTCTTCACACTGAGGTATAAATATCTCGAGCGTTAGAGTAAAAATGGATGATCTGATAGCGGCCCGATAGTGGGTGGAACATAAATTTCCAAACAAATCTCACTAGGAGATAGACTCTAAATATAGCTTTGATACCATATTAGAAGTGGGTTTTTAAGTCTAACTTAACTCCACAAAACTGGTTTGTAAGGTAAGGTTTGCACCCATTCAAGTTGGATTCTTTGCTTTTAAGAAATTACGGGTTACGTGATCTTGACACACCACTCAAGAAATTCCTTTACATACATTGAAGAATTTACATAGTATAATGCAAAGTCCTTAAAAATTATAAAAATTATGTTTATCCACCTCTTAGGAAACCATGTAAACACTTAGTTTTACTAAGAACAATTTCCACCATGTCAAAGAAGCTTTATTTAATGCGATACTAAATATAATACTTAACTAATTCCAACACAAAAAAGAATAGTCAAAATTATAAGAAAAAAAAGGGAAAATAACAACAACAATTTCATTGAATGTCCCTGATAAATCATAACAAGGGCGACAACAATATCAGTATATATCATATAATTCCCAGAAAATGTCATTAACTTAAAACCACTCCAAAGATATATGAAAGTCTGAAACACTATATCTTCACACATAACATAATTGAACAACTCCCACCATAATAACGGAAACTTTAATATACCAATCTATCAACCTGCATGCAGACCAAATTAAAAAACAAAACAACTTAGACAGAACTAAAATATAGTTACTTAAATATATTTTATATTGTTTTTCAATTAAATTTGGTTTTATCTCGATTATCTGTGTAATGAAAGTTTAAAAAAATTACCAAGATAAAACTCAAATTCTAATCGAAGAACAATTTAAAAAGTATGAAAGCGACTATATATATAGTTGCGTAGAGTATGTACCCGTTAATTAACCTGAAAAAAGGGCTTCCACAAGGCCAGCGATGGCAATAACAGGGTTTCCAAAAATAGCTGAAACTATCAGCTTGAACACCAACACAGCAATTTTGGTGATCTTTTTCATTTTCCGTGACCTTCTTGACACTGCTCCACTCTGAACAATCTCCAGTCCGTTATTTCTGTCTGCAACTTGAGAGCTTTCCGCCATTGTTGGATTGGTTTCTTGAGAGAAATAGCCCTTCTCCCATTTCTCAAGAATCAACTTCTTCACACACGATACATGGTAGCAATACTTTCCTTCAGAAGATACGTAAGACCATCCTTGAATTCCCTTCTCAACAGTTATACGCTTGCATTTAACACACTTGGAGGGAACCTTCTCACACAGTTCCAGTGTCACGCTCCCTTCTTCGTCAGAAATTCTCTCATTCAGGTTTAAACAGCATGGGTGTAGATCATGGCTTGTGCGGATGCAGTGGTACACAAACCCTACCACATCTTTTCCACAACCATCACAATACCTAGGGTACCCTGGTGGTTTCTCATAAAACTCGAACTTGCTGTCTGGGAGAAATTTATGAAGTGCATGGGAAACACCATTTGCACAGTTTTCATGGAGGATGTAATTGCAGTCCATGTTTCCACACTGGTAACTGCTTCCAAACCCCATTTCTTCGCATCCACTGCATTTGTATGCTGCCCCTGCTGGCTTCGCTTGCATTGCTTCACCATGCTTCGGACAACCTCTCTTACTCGTTTCCATCTCTGGTAAAAAAGTAAGGGTGACTATCATCCTACACTCTTACATTTATTTGATATAAAATATAGGATTTTGAATTTTTCTTAACAATTTTTTTATAATAAAACACGTGTCATTACTTTTATGAGTCTGTTAAAATTTATTTTCAAAAAAATATTTAAAACTGACCAATGAGAAATAACCACGAATGCATTATAAAAAATAATTGTTAAAAAAACTGAGTAATAATATTATGACACACTTTTACATTCATTTGACATAGAATACAAGGATAAAATGATCCAAAAAGTGTAAAGTTTTGTAATTTTTCAAGAAAAGAGTAAAAAGTAAGTAAAGTAGTGTCAAATGAATGTAAAAAATTTAGGTGTGTCAAAAAATCATTTCTCATAAACTTTTTCCCATAAGATAAGGATAAAAAGTAAATTTTTGTATTTTTTAAAAATGAAAAGAGTAAAAAGTAAGAAAAAATAATATATATGTGCCTAATGATAATAACAAGAAAATTAGTTTGTATAGTTTCAATTCACAACCTCTCAATTAGTTGTATAGTATTAAAAAATAACCATATTTTATCTACACATATTATATATATATTTTTTATTTTATCACATTCTATATTTACCCTTTTTCTAAGTTTGTATTATATATATATATATATATATATATATATATCTTTTATATATATAAATCATTTTTGTTAAGAAAAATAGAATTTTACTAGAGTATTTAGCAGTATAGACTTAAAAATAAATTAGCTCGTGTTTGTTTACACTAAAAGTAATTATTTACTTCTGCTAAATATATATATTGACAACAATTATATAAGTGTAGGATAAATAAAAAAGAGAAGTTACATGAATGAAAGATGGTTCACCTTTAAAGAATAAAGTAGATAATTCCTTGTGATACCATTTCAAATATAACTTGGTATAAAATTTTGATCATGGCAAAGATGAAACTTTCTATAGCTTACTATTAGGAATACATACAAACCCTTATTAAATATATTTCTATTTCTACCAGCTAAAGATAAAAACAGAATTATTCAATTACAGGCTATACTGACAACACTCTAAACATACTATGGGATTGAAAAATCTTTTATCACATGAAAGAAAGTTATATATAAAAAAGATGTAAAAAAATAGTGGTATAGAGAAAAAGATATACCTAGGAAGAACAGCAGTGTTTTAAGATAAAAGCCTTGTATTCAAAAAGATATATTTATAGGCAACGCTTTCGAGTATTAGGTTTATTTTCTTAAAATAATTGAAGCTAATTACGAGGAAAGTAAGGTAAGGAATTTTCTTTCATATGCAGAAAACGCGTTCTTAGGTGACAGAAACAAACAAACATAGAAGTTTGTTATGCTCAGATTCTACCTTTTAACTATAAACATATAACATTGACTCCTATAACAAATTATGCAAATATTAGGTCAAACATAATACCACAAGCCAGTAAAATACTGTTTTTGTTTTTCTTTATCGTGTTCTTTATTTTATTATATAAAAGCAATTTATTCTTTTCATATATATATTTTTTAAATTTATTCTTTAATAATTATATGATTTAGCCTTTGCTCTTAATTTCCTACTACATATATATTGAAAGAAAATATGAATATAAAGAGTAAAACTGTTAAAAATCTATATGGGTTGGTTGTTTATTGTGGTATGGTTTAATTATTGGGATGATCTCCACTTTAAGAGTGTATTAACTTGGTTGCCGTTTTTAATTTTGTGTCAATTTTGTCTCCAAATTCATTAATGCATATCAATCAAATTCTTTTTTACTGACGTTATTTAAATGGTTAACGTTGACTATTAGACATGCTTTCATGGACATTTATACAAACATCAAACATAAAGATTTTGTGATGTGGAAATTTGAATTTGTAAGAAAAATAAAAAACAAAAATCTTGGTGACTTCAGCATACATGCATAAATTTTGAAGTCGTACACCACATAATTAACTTAAACATTGAGAGGTTGGCAAGACAGTTGAAGAACTTGACTAATTAAGCACATGTATGGAGAACTCAAACAACTCAGCAAGACAACTAAATGGTTTAGGTAAGTGCATGAAGAACTAAAATAGGTTAGATAGACATACGAAGAACTTAGTAAAGTACATGAAGAAGTCAGAAGACATCCTTAGTACATGGAGAACTCAGATAACTCGATGGAAAGTCCAGATTGGTCGGTATGACTTGTCAAGCTCTCCGAATGTCTTGTCAAGAGCTATCTGACTTCTCTATACACTTTACCGAACTCTCTAAATGTCTTGTCGAATTATTTGAATTCTCCATGCACTTAGTCAATCAATATGAATATCTTGTCGAGCTGTTTAATTTTTCCATACTCTTAATCGAGCTATCTAAGTGTCTTGTAGACCTCTCAATTTCTCCACTATATAATTACAAATGTTTACACATATATACTTTTTTTTGTCACATCACCAAACTCTTAATGCCATTTTTAGAAAACTAACAAATACTTGATTGATGTATATTAACAAATTTGATGACGAAATTGATACAAAATTAAAAGTATAAACTAAGTTGACACACTACCTCCATAAACAACTATTCGAGTAATTATTTTGAACATTTCTCCTAAGATAATTGCATGTTTGAAAACTTGTGTGGATTCACATTTTTAGATGTGAAAATTCTATTAAGAATATAAAACAAAAACGCGGTAAATATCCGGTAGCTAATATGTATATTTTAGATATTTTCAAATATAATTATATATTTGAAGAATTAGTTGCTCTTCGGATATGTTGTGGGGTGACCTAGAATGAATATCATAGTTTTCGTACCTTAATTTGTTTATACATTTAATTATTTAAATTAGGCATTAATGAGATATCATAGAATGGAATGTGTGAAATCTGTTTAATCTATAAAACTGTTTTTTTTTTTTTTTTTTTTTTTTTTTTTTTTTTTTAATTCCAAACCAACCACTCTTTACCATATTCTTCTTTCAATTTCAATCTCTTTCTTCATTCTCTTCACTGAAATTTCATCTACTTTAAAGAATATAATTTTTGAAATTTTGTACAAGCTGCAGTTTTATTTTTAAGACAACAAACATATTAAAAAACTGTCTAGATTTTTTTTGTTTTTTTATGTAACAGTATAATATGCAGAAAACATAATGAGTGTGAACAAAAGGACTTCGATGTAGAAAATAATATTATGAAATGTGTGTTTTTGTAACAAAAACTTTATTCTTTTACAAAATTGTCAAATTGTATAAAATGTCATAATTTTTTATAAAACTAATAAAAAAAAGAATAAAATCCATCACACTTTCATGGTACCGACAACCACATCTAGACAAATGGTGTTGAAAAAATCAAGGATGAAACTAAGGTGACTAAGTCTAAGAAGACTAAGACTAAGAAAAACATTATAAATACAATCATAACTATCAAAGTTGTAAGTAAAGAAATGGGTGTTATGCATAAAGACAAAAAAGTTAATATTATTTGATTCATTCAAACCTAAGTTTCGACCTCATCAGATAATAAAATTCGATGTGAAAAGTATCACAAAGTCAATTCATGCATATACACCCCAATTTCTTAGAATCATAGACACGAATTGCAAGACGTGAAAAAACTTCTATTTAAATTTGCACCTACCAGCAATGAGAAAATGTTTATGTATAAAATTTCGATCATTTTTTAAGTTAATAGTTGTTTCTGGAAATTCTATGATGCTGATATTGTGGAAGGCCTTCTTATGGAATATTCAATACAGTTGTTGTTGTTTTCCATTTTTTTTTCATTCTAAATTTAAATGTATAAACAACATGGAAGTTTAATCATTTTTTTTTCATGAGTATAATTTCTTAAAAATAAATATATTTTGAAAATCTCATTTTAAAGGTCTTTTACTCTGGCCTATGATTTTTTTCAAACTTATACGAGTTTTTGTTAATATTTTCACCACCTTATGCACTTTTTTAGGAGAATTTTTTAATCCTATAAGCTATTTTAGTCCTTTCCCATATGGGTCAAGGTTATGTGCTATGGACCAAACTCAATTTATACGTCTAATATTTATATATCCTAAATTTTATTAATAAAAAAATACTCATATTAAATGTATTCTAAATTTTATCTTTATAATCTAATTTTATTATCTTTGTAATAATAAAGAAAAAACCTAGTTTCATTTCTGAAAATTGCTATTATTTAAAATCCACAATCTCAGTTGTATTTCATTTTTTTTAAATATAGATATGTATAAGGTTTTTTTTTTTTTTTTTTTTCATGCGTGAAAAATTGATTGCTGTGGATGTAAAGCAAAAGTATGAAATGAAATGCAACCATGCATCGTGTCACGTTCATTCACATAACAAACACTACGCTAACGCATTCAGTTTCACATTCTCCTTGGTTGCTGCATTTCCCATGCAAATAATGACACGCACTAACGCAACGCGTCAGTTTTCGAGATAGAACCAACCAAATCTGTGAAAAGCGTGACCATTCTGAGTGCCACTATATAACCATTTTTTCGAATCGGTTTCTGGCATTAGTCGTTGTTCGAGAAAATGGCGACCATGACGAGCTTGATCGGTCTCATCAACAAGATCCAACGCGCCTGCACGGTGCTCGGCGACCACGGCGGCGAGGGAATGTCGCTGTGGGAGGCGCTTCCCACCGTCGCGGTGGTTGGAGGACAGGTGCGTTTAGGTTACGCGCGCTTCTTTTCGATTGTGACCTTTTCTTCGTTTTGTTATCAATTGATTGTGTTTGTTATGTATATTGTGATTGGTTGATTGCGATTTTGGAAACGAACCAGAGTTCAGGGAAATCTTCAGTGCTGGAAAGTGTTGTGGGGAGGGATTTTCTGCCACGTGGATCTGGTAATCTTCACTTACAGCGTTACTTAATTTGCATTTCTTTTCCTAGTAACGTGATATCTTTTCTTCATAAGTGATATTTATCAGTTTTTTTTAACCATTTTATTCATCTTTGAATCATGCTGATAAGATCCCGGGAAATGTATATCTTCTTTTAGAAAATTTCATTAATTTCGTCTGAACGCCTTTATAACATTATTTTTCATAACAAGGTATTGTCACACGGAGGCCACTAGTGCTGCAACTTCACAAGACAGAAGATGGGAAACAGGAATATGCTGAGTTTCTTCATCAACCAAGGAAGAGATTCTCAGACTTTGGTAATTATGTTTCTGATCACCATGAACATTTCTTTTCTAATTCAGTAAGATTTACACTAACTAATGATGAACTCGCATCAGATACGCCACTCGTATTGTATAGTCTTCTATTGATTTTATTATCCGTCTAATCTTAATATTTTGTTGAATATATGGGATCATGGGCTGAAGATTATACTTAAAAAATCCATCTGATTTACCTATAATTTGCAATTGTGTTAGTTTTTCTTAAAAAGTAACTATCATCAAACTAAAATAATAATACGGAATTATTTGTCTTTATGATAAAAGAGCTGCGTTCGTAGATAAGACGTAGACTCTCATGGCATTTTGGCATGGGTATGATGCTATATTTGATGTTATACGTCCATTTTATAAAGTCATGCTAAGCATGATGACTTCACATGCATAAATTTATTAAAAGAAAACAAAAACATAAAAGATATGAAAGATCAAAGCAAATCCATAAAACAAAAAGTAAAGCTTCTGCATATTAAAAGAACAAAAAACTATACGCCCACCGTGGGGCTCGAACCCACGACCACAAGGTTAAGAGCCTTGCGCTCTACCAACTGAGCTAGACGGGCTTTCGCTTAATAGATGTTTAAGCTTTCTTCTATTCTTTATTAATTAAAATTACTGATGACAATAAGAGTAAAGCTCTTAACTGTAGAAACTGAGCTCCCTTTTCCTCATATGTCCCATGCAGCTGCTGTGAGACAAGAAATTTCAGATGAAACAGATCGTATAACTGGGAAAACAAAGGCAATTTCAAACGTTCCAATTCAACTCAGCATATATTCTCCACATGGTATTTATTTCCATTACCTGTTGAAATCAGCACAAGCACTTTAACTGATTTTATAACTTTGTAACGTTGTTTCTTTTTACTATCACCCCTGGCGGTCATTGAAATTATTATTCGGTAATTAATTAAAGCACATGTGGTTTAAAGGTAAGGCTAAGTTTTGTATAGTTGAACTATGTTATAAAGGGAGGTTAGTTTTATCATCTAATTCAGTGTGGTGGATTGCTAGATTATTACATTAATTCCATACAACGCCAAGGGGAGGTCACTCAGGTATCTGCAGAACATATCGTAGAATGGCCCAATCTTTTTTCTTGATAGTAGTGAAGAGATTAATCACTAACTTGATGGCAGCTTGTCATGTATGTCAGTGGATTAAGCACCAAGCATCCTCTCCCACAAGTTTTCTGCAGCCTTTGCTCATTCCAAATGCAATTTGGAAGAAGTTAGTACGGATTACATTATGGGGCTCCCAAAATCGAAAGGATTTGATATGGATCTAATGGTGGTGCACAAATTAAGCAAATATAGACATTTTATCTTTAATTTAACATCTATATTCTGCAAAAAGCGATTCCTGAGGTTTTAGCTAAACGGATTATAAGACTACATGGGATACCTATTTCCATTGTCGATGATAGAGATCCTACTTTTGGAAGGAAACATTGGGGTTGTCATGTACAACATTAAAAATGAGTGCAACATGCCCACCCAAAATCTAATGGTCAAACGAAAGTTTTTGTGTGTTTGTGTGAAATGTGAAATAATACAGAAGTATTTCAATCTCTCCGTTATTACAGCTGAGATTTTGTGTTCGAGATTAGGGCTCTCCAAATTTTTGTGTTGTAGTAAGGGAATTCCTGTAAGACTTTTTGCTTGAATGTAAAATTGAGTATGAAACCCATGTTGAACTAATTTTATTATCAAGTCAAAATAGATCCATTCTATGAATGATTTCTAACTTAATGATCTGCCAATTTACTCGAGTAATAATGTTTGGATTTACTGGAATATGAGAGGAGCAATTTAATTGGTGCATTTTCAATACTAGTTTTATGGGTTTCCATCACATGTAATCCCGTGCAGTGAGAGATAAGGCATGATTATATTTTCTTACTATGTTATTCTTACAGCTTTTTAGTAAAACTTCATTGGAATGATTTCTGTTGATTGCAAAACAAATCCTAATTGAGAATATGAAACACATTTTTCCTTCACTTATATATGTAACACTTCAATTATAGTTGCATAATGACTTTTCATGGCTTTGTCTGCAGTTGTGAACTTAACCCTCATCGACCTTCCTGGATTGACAAAGGTTGCTGTAGGTAAAGTTTCACATATTTCCCAGTATTTTTAAACTAGTTGGTTAAATTTTAAAGGACACATTGTTTAAAAAATAATAGAATCTGTGCTTCGTTTTCAGAGGGACAATCAGAGTCTATCGTTCAAGATATTGAGAGCATGGTCCGCTCTTATATTGAGAAGGTAATTGTGCTTCTAATATAAAATGAATGAGCATGTATAATTGAAAATTGTATTAAACTACTAATCAAGCACGCTATATGATCTTCGTCAAATAAGGCATATTAAAGGAAGCAAGTTAAAGCCAATGTACTATATATGAACTCCCTTCCAAAAACGTACCTTGTACAATGTTCCAGTAGATTAAAAATTATTTAGTGGTTCTTGACCGGACACAGTTTTATTTCAATCATCTCTTTCAAAGTGGCCAACACTATTTACTCAAATTGTAATCAACCATAGATTCATTATTAAGCTGTTTTCAGTATAACCAAGTATGTTTTATTTGAATGTTGGAATGTGAAACTAATGGTTAGAACCCGGCCAAAGGTTTAGCTAAAATATTTAAGGTTAATCATTTCCTTATTTACTTGAATATGATTAACATACCCTTGACTCTTAAGCCAAAGATGTTTAAGTCGCATAATTAGTGTTATCTAACTTATCAATAAATAAATGCATATTGACATAGTTAGTATATATGGATGGACCAGACGTAGTGGTGATAGAAGAAAGGTCAAAAGTCAAGAACAAGCAAGA
The DNA here is from genome assembly GCF_000741045.1 of Vigna radiata var. radiata. Lineage (NCBI taxonomy): Eukaryota > Viridiplantae > Streptophyta > Magnoliopsida > Fabales > Fabaceae > Vigna > Vigna radiata. Next base: position 17,039,702 of record NC_028361.1, on the reverse strand, counting down.
AAGACTAAAAACCTAAAACCCGAAAGAGGCTGGCAAAAACTATGTATGAGATTAATCTTCCTTGTGTTGAATATGGACTACGCCCAAAATACAAATAAGAAATAATAACAAACGAAGATAAAAGATTATATAGCTATCATGTTAAGAAGTAGAATTTAAGTCTGACTTAACTCCACAAAACCAACTTGTAAGGTGAGGTTTTCACTCACTTATATACTATAAATTAACCTTATCTCTAGTGTGAGACTTCCAACACATAATTCTCACGCTGAAGTATATACATCTCGAGCGTTGGACTAGACACTAATGAGTGGTCCGATAGCAAGTAGAACAATATGTCTACCAACACAAATCTCGCTAGAATAGGCTCTAACCTGGTTTTGATACCATGTTAAGAAGTGGACTTTAAATCTAACTCAACCTCACAAAACCATGAGATTTGCACCCAATTATATATTACAAATTGGCCTTATGTGGGACTTCCAACAGATTCTACCAAGGTTGGAGAACTACATCGATCATTTGCAGCATATATAGCATAAAAATAAAGAAACGAATTACAAAACGGTAGAGGGACTAAACCAATGCATGCATTGCATCTTATCATCCAACTTCTGACTGCCTATCACAACACAAGCAAATAATTTTCTTACGATGCAGCCCAATTGCATTATATTGGCCATCTCTCCTGCAAACCAAGATATTGCTACTTCAGATGCAATAAAAATTGCAAGAGAAGTTGATCCTTCAGGTCTGTCTCGTATATTTGAAGGAATTTTTAGTGCTGACTCTGTTTCCTATGATCATATCTTCCTTTATCTTTCCTTTTATCCCAGACTCGTTTAGAAAGGAGCTAATGTGGTCGAGGTATTTGATTCTTTTTTCAGGTGAAAGGACATTTGGGGTGTTGACAAAACTTGATCTTATGGACAAAGGAACTAATGCAGTTGAGGTATAATTCTGTAATAGCTGCGTGGTGATTATGTTCTGTTTTGATGTTGTCACTAAGATGTCTATCACCTGATGAAAAGTGGTGTTTATGTGAATCGAAAGGTTCTCGAAGGAAGACAATACAGGTTGCAGCATCCTTGGGTTGGAATTGTCAATCGTTCACAAGCTGATATTAATAAAAATGTTGACATGATTGTTGCTCGCAAGAAGGAGCGTGAATATTTCGAGAGTAGTCCCGAATATGGACATTTGGCACATAAAATGGGGGCAGAATATCTGGCCAGACTTCTATCCCAAGTATTCTCAATAATATTTTCTTCACGTAATTTTCCTTAATGATTTTGTTCTGTTGATTTTAAGTGATCCTGAGCAATTTCCCTTTCCTTTCTATATTGGCAATTATCACTGCAGCATTTGGAGCTTGTTATTAGGCAGAAGATACCCAGTATCATTGCCTTAATAAAGAAAGCCATTGACGAGCTTAACGCAGAGCTAGACCGAATTGGCAGGCCAATAGCTGTGGATTCAGGGGTCAGAACTTCGATCAAAAGACAATCTTCTTGTGTTTGAAACATCTTGGGTTTTGCTCGTACTAAGCACCGCTACTCTTTATATAGGCGAAGCTATACACAATTTTACAGATGTGTCGAGCATTTGACAAAGTATTTAAAGAACACCTGGATGGAGGGTAAGTGCTGCCTATTTTTTGTTTGAGGACAACGAGGACAAAATCGCATTAGTACTTTTACTTCATAAGTTCTAATAACTGCATTAGAAAAAACCATGTGATTAATCACGTGTTTATTATGAAAAAATTTATCCATGTAATTTTCCTTATTGTCTTAATTTTTTTGGAGAATTAATATATTTGATTAAGTAACCAACTGGTATTCTAGCCGTCCTGGTGGGGACCGGATATATGGTGTTTTTGACCACCAATTACCAGCTGCTTTAAAAAAGCTCCCATTTAATCGTCATCTTTCCGTAAAGAATGTTGAACGAGTGGTTACAGAAGCGGATGGTTATCAGCCACATCTAATTGCTCCAGAGCAAGGCTACAGAAGACTTATTGAGGGATCTATCGGCTATTTCAAAGGCCCAGCGGAAGCCTCTGTGGATGCTGTAATCCTCTTCACTTTATTCCTTGTTCTGGTTGAATATGTGATGGACTTGTAAATATTTAGTTTGATTAAATATGTTTAGTTTCGAAATTATTACAAAAGATAGTATTTTAATTTTAAATTAAATTATAATATGAAAGTCATGTAAAGTAATTTAATCTGCATGTACCATCTATTGAAGATTTTACTTACTTTTATAAAATGTATATACGAGACCTACATCCTGCTTTTAAAATAATTGCTTATATCTTTGTACGTATGACAAAACCAGAACATTTAACAGCATATGGTATCCGTTCTGATCTGAATTCCTAATTAACTTTAGTTAGTTTTCATGACATACCTACTTTAAACCCCGATTTTACCCTGAAAAACCCAGCAGACATTTTATTTTTTATTTTTTAAACCTCTTTCAGATGATGATGCATCACTTTTGAAGCTAGAAACTGTAATCTTTAATTCCTAAAACCTGAATTTGAAAATGTGCACCCTTCCTCTAGTCCATCACATTTTGATTGTTTAACCTATATTTTTTCTCTGTACTGCTTATTCTTGTTTGTTAGCGTTCAAATAGGAAAAACAAGATGCTCCAAAAGAATGGATACCTCTTTTATTTTTCACTAACTACCTGCATTTCTTCGTGTCGTTTCATTCTGAAAAAGATTACCTCATAATTGTTTCTTCTTCAATATCTTTTACCATTGTTTGTTCTGCTTACAAATTGATTCCTGATACCTGCTTTCAGGTCCACCTAATTCTGAAGGAGCTTGTTCGGAAGTCAATTGCAGAAACTGAGGTAGGAACAGTCCTTTTTTTTTTTTTTTAAGTTGATGTAACTCGTTCAGAAGACTCCAATTTTCAAACAATGAATCCTAGCGCAATGGACTCAATATTAGTTAACAATTAATTCATCTGTGATAGAGGAGATATTGGTTTTCCCTCCTGCTCTGGTTTCACCGTCAAATACTAGTGTTCTGTTTTGTTGTTGGAACAAGGAAATGAGGAATTGTAGTTAAGAATACTGAGATTTTTTATCTTGAAATTTATCTTGAGCTTTAAGTGTATCTTGAAATCTTTGATAAGAACTATTCTGACAAGAACTTAGAGAATCCTCTCTCAATGAATTCAAAATTCAAATATTGACTATCAAAAGCTTTAGGTTCTAGATACCATATTGAATAATAAAACTAGGTATAAGATTAATCTCTCTTGTGTCTAAAACACACAAAGGGTAATATATTTATAATGAAGAATGATGCAAGTATATCTGGGAACCAAACATAAATATGGTTAATAAAAGATATTGTTAAGAACAATATTTACCAATATCAAACATTATCAAAATTCTATGATTCCCTAATTAACATAAACACAATATATCTAACAATACTGATGCAAATTATGCAGGGTCTATCATAGATAGGAAATCCACTTCAAGATATTATATGTTCTTGGGTGGAAATTTGTTGACTTGGCGAAGTAAGAAACAAAATGTTGCAAGGTCTAGTGCAAAAGCTAAATAATGAGCTATAGCACAAGGGGTGTGTGAATTGTTATGGATGAGAAGAACTTATGATCCTTTATTATGATAATAAGTTAATTATTAGCATTGCTCACAGTGTAGTTCAGCATGATAGGACCAAACACAGAGGTAGGTCGACACTTTATTAAAGAGAAACTAGATAATGGCCTTATAACTACTTCCTACAACCCATTTGAACTTTAGTTAGCATACCTATTCACAAAATGTCTTCCCACTTAGTGATTTCGTGATCTCATAAGCAAGTTGGGAATCATAGATATCCATTTACCAACTTGAAGAGGAGTGTTATTAGTTGGGTATTAAATTCAATATTGTAGTTGGTAGGATATTAAATGTATTATTAGAAGTTGTTAGAGGTTGTTAGAAGATTCTAGAGGTCTCTAGTAATTATTACTTTAGGATTTGAGTTCTCTATATTAGGAGTTGGTGTACTATTTCAAATCAATTAACAAGAATAAGAATCTTCTTTCTTATTGTCGTTTTTAGCTTGAATGAATGCCGATTTGTTGAACTTTTTGAATTTGTTTAATGTGGTGGATACTTTGAAGTTGTTGTGGGAGATGTTCAAGACTTTTATGGTGTTCAAGGGATGGAAATCCGAGGGGAAGATACCATTCAAAGAGTTCTTTGAAAGGTCGAAGAAGGATAGTGAGGTTAGGGACGACTGTACCACTCTTTTTGAATGTGGTTGTTATTATTAATTACATCTTTACATGTTTGTGTCTTATATGTTACATTTTTAAAAGGTTTAATTAGTAATTTAGTCCCTTTATTTAGGCATTTGATTAATTTTGGTCCCTATTATTTTTAAAAAAGACTCTATGTGACCCATTATGTTAAATTGGCTTATTGGAAGTTGTCACAGGTCAAAATATGGGTCATCTTCTACCTTGGAACCCTTTGGTTTTTTTATTTTTTTTGTTAAGAAGTAGACTTTAAGCCTAATTCAATCTCACAAAACTGACTTGTAATGTGAGGTTTGCAATCACCTATATACTCTAAATTGGCCTTATCTTTAGTCAATGTCAGACTTTCAACATACCTCCCTCACGTCGAGGTATAGACATCTTGAGCGTGGGACTAAACATTAATGGATAGTCTGATGGTAGCTCAATAGTGGGTGGAACAATATGTCCAATGAACAACAAATCTCGCTAGGATAAACTCTAACCCATGGCTCTAATACATGTTAAGAAAGGGACTTCCAACATGTTTTTTGTTTCTCCCTTGCCCTCCTCTAAATGGGCCTTATCTCTAGTCGATGTCAGACTTCCAACACACCTCTCTTACGTCAAGGTATATACATCTTGAGCGTGGGACTAAACATTAATGGATGGAGATTGCAGGTTGATAGTGGATGGAACAATTTGTCCAACAAACAATAAATCTCTCTAGGATAGACTTTAACTCGTGGCTCTAATACCATGTTAAGAAAGAGACTTCCAACATTTCTTTTTGTTTCTCCCTTGCCTTCCTCTACTTTTTTGGGCTCAGCTTGATACAATTTTGGGCTGAGTGAGTTTTAAATCCTCTCCACATGCAATATTTCAATAAAATCATGTCGGCTCCTTCAAGAGATGGATTAGACTGAGCTCAAGTTCACATAGAATATCTCGTACTTCAATTATGAAAGAACATCTTAGCATTTATGTGCTTTTTATTTAGAATTTAAAACTCTTGAAAGTGCAAACCTAAGTTATGTAATTTAAGCAATGTTTCTCTTAAATGCTAGATGCATGAAATTAGGGAAACCAACTATAACTCCTCTTAGAAGGAAAGAACAGAAACAATTATCATTTTGTCTAATTAACATTGCTCGGAACACTCAATATTCAGGAAATCACAAATGATATAAATCCTCCACTTGTTATAAATTTATTGCATGCAGGAATTGAAGAGGTTTCCCACCCTTCAAGCTGATATAGCTGCTGCTGCAAACGATGCTTTGGAACGATTCCGTGAAGAAAGTAGGAGGACTGTGATCCGGATGGTCGATATGGAGTCTGGCTATCTAACAGTGGAATTTTTTCGGAAGATGCATCTTGAACCAGAAAAAAATTCAGATCCAAAGAACCCAAATCGAAGTACTCCTAATCCCAGTGTGGATACTCACTCAGATAGTCACCTCAGTAAAATTGGTAAACAATTCTCTGCATTCATTCTTATAAGTCCACTCCTCTCAAGACTTTAGAATTTCACCCTTTTTCTTGTATATCATTTATGCAAATTATTGGTTCTACAAAATTAATAATACGGTGTTGTGGTAATAATTTATTTTAAGTATTATATTAGGTCTGGCTTTGACTTTTCAATTTAGATGATGTTCAACTGATGTTTGGGAGATATGGTCTGAGTAGAAATGTGTTGGTCACTTCAATCCCTAACTTTATAAAATTCTGATTTTAGCTTCAAGATTTGCAAAAAGACCCTCATTTTAGCTTCAAGCTTTGCAAAAAGGACCTAATGAATGCCATTCTGCAAAATTAGATACTAAAGCAAGGATTTTGTATAAATGGATTAACCAAAGCTTGCAATTTCATGGAAATAAAATGGGGTTTACTCGAGATGATTTTATTTCAACAATTAGATGAAGAGTTAGTATCCATCTATTAGTACAAGTATTTCCCAGTAAATTTACTAACAACAAAAGTCTTATTAGTTGTTACTATTTATTTTGAATTTTATTTCAACAATATCCATAGATCTCTGGATTTTATGGTCACTATACAGATTTTTTCCTTAAAAAAATTATAAGAAACAGATTTATTGTTGTTAAAGTATTCTGTGACTTATTTCAGGGTCAAATGTTAATGGTTATATCAACATGGTTTGTGATTCACTAAAACATTCTATTCCGAAAGCGGTGGTTCATTGTCAAGTTAGAGAGGCAAAGAGGTCATTGCTAAACCAATTTTATGTTCAAGTTGGGAAAAGGGAGGTAAAAATTGATATCTTTTTTTTTTTTTTGGCAAATAGATCAATTTCTATCTCTTTCTATTAAGTTGTTTTTCACATGGTTTAGATAATGATAAATTATTCTTATTTTTGGGCCTGTGCAAATTGACTTATAATTAGACTAGTTAGTGATGTCCGTGAAAAAAATGTTAAACAGTGTCAGAATCTTAATAAACATAAAAGTAGGTTTTAGTTTGTGCATGTCAATGATGATTGTTTTGCAAATGCTGGACACAGCGAATCTACTGCCACAAAAATGTTTGATGAACTCTACGGAGTTTCCTATAAAGACAACTTCGAAGGCCATGATCTAAAAGTTGATGAAATTAATTTCACCTTTTTGTTATGTTGATATTATTCGTGATTGATCAATCATCAATGGTCAGGATGATGACATTTGACTTTCATGTAATTTAAAACTTTGAATTTCCTCTTTTGTAATGTTCTTGATTGATTAATCATCAATTCTTTTGCTATCAGGGTTAATTTTTTGTTTTCACTCCAACAAATCCTATTTTGTTAAAATGAAAAACATGATTATCAATTTATTGTACTTTTATGAGAACTTCCTCCATTATGCTGCAATAGAAAACATCTTTTCTAGGTTCTTTAACGACTAGCATCTAAGAGTATTAAGTGAAGTGTCTGTCGTCATCCGTTCAAGTACTAACATTTTTCATGCCCCTTTGTTATTCACTAGAGCAACCATTTCAACCTTCATAGCATTTTTCGAGTCCTTAATATTCAATGTCTCATCTATAGTTTTTGGAATAGTGACAGTATTTTGATGACCAAGAAAGCTTTTGTGATTACTGGATATTTTGTCATAAGACACAAAGTGTGACCATGGGTACCTTGGCTTTCGAGTATATGCTCCAACACCTTTCCTTACTGCAATTGGAAGATCCTGAACTTCAATGACCACCATATTCTGTTCTTCATTAATGTCAGGTATAGGTTCCTTCGTGAGTATACTTGCAGTAGATGGATAGCACTGAGTTTGTTCTCCAAATATCCTTGGGCTTGACACGAGGAGAATGAATAGGAGAAGGAACAAAACTAGACTCAATAGAGGGTGGAGTATTAACGGGACTTAATTTTGGGAAAATGAAGTTTCCTGTCAAGAATGGATTATCCTTATCTTCAATGCATGAGTTCCCTAAGGTTGAAAATATTGAGTATTTTCATCAAAGGTGACATCACGAGACACAAGGAATCGTTTTGTTGGAAGGTGGTAACATTTGTATCCTTTTGGGTAGGTAAGTAACCAATATATAAGTTCTTAATATCCGGAGGATCAAGTTTCCCCATGTGATTAAGATGAAACACTCAAGGTACAAAGATGATTTGTTGTCCTAAAGTTGGGAAAATTTTCGAGAGTAGTTGAATGGGACTATTTTTGTTTATGTTTTGGAGGGTAGACGATTGTCGAATTAGGTAAAGATAGCTTCTCCTCAATACTATTTTGGTGCATTTTTATGGAGGAGACTCAAGTTACATTTATGAGATGCCTAATTTTTCATTCCACCACCCCGTTTTGTTCCGGGGTGTTCACACAAGAAAATTCATGAATTACCCATGAAACTTGAGTGCAATCATCAATGAATATTACAAACCAACAAGTCCGAGATAGATTAGGAATAATAGAGGTCCCAACACATCACTATGTATTATTAATGCAAAGGGAATAGTCATTCTATTTTTACTAGAGAAAAAAAAACACGCTTGTTTCACAAGTATCACAATGAAACATTTGCTTGTCAACTATTTGAAATAAATTAGGAGACATAATTTCTAGAGTATTGAATGATGGATGACTTAAATGGAGGTGGTATAACCAGACTTTTTTCTGTGTTGGCAAGAGTTGTTTCTGACATCAAAGACAAAGAAGTTTGACTTTTAGTGCTATGCATCCTCTTAGCATCCTAGAAGGTAGATCCCACTGTCTTCCTTATCAAGTCCAATCACCTTCCCCATTCCCTGATCCTGAAATTGACAGGGTGTAGAATTAAAAAACATTGAATATTGTAAATCCATTGTAAGTTTGTGAACAGAAATCAAATTGGTAGATAATTTGGGAACGTGCTGAACATGCTTCAAAATCAGATTATGGTTTATCATAATTTCTCCTTTTCCATCAACTGTATTGAAAGTTCCATCTAGAAGTGCAATTTTTTTTTATTATTTCTTGGACAGGGTCTATAAGACAACTGTAATTACATAGTTGAAACTGTGCAAGGAAATATTAACTGCAGCATAAATCAAGAGATTCTGGCATAAGGCACTGTGACCATATCTAGAGCAAACTTGACACTACATAGAACCACGACCAGAACAGCCTTTTCCACCGCAACAAACATGTCCTCCGCGACCTCATCCAACCCCATGAAAATCAATACACCAAAACTGATTATTTTCGGCAGTATTGTTGTATAGGAATTGTTGGTCAAGAACTTGTGCAGAAGAAATAGATGAAGATTGGGCAACATGAAGAGAATTAAACCCTCAATTTCTTCAATGGTAATAGCATCAACTTTTCTGTCAACAAGAGCAATAACAATCATATTCTTGAGGAAGACCTTCAAAAATAGAATCCAAATGTACTGTAAAAGAAACCTGATCTCCAACCAAACAAGGAAAGTCAATAAGACTCTTCCTACCAAAGAATAGTTTCTTAAATCCGAACGGAGTAGTCTTGCCTTAGTTTAAGTTTGATGACGAAAATATGCATGTATCTTTTTCCATAGGAATGTAACAATATGCAGAATTTATTATCCTTATATACTGTTAATATTTTCAGTCATGCATTGCTTTACTGATCTCTCAAGTGCTTTGTAGAGAAATGCTCCTTTTGGAAACTTATGACAAGGTTAAAGCAAATTTGTGGTGTGTATGCAGAAGGATCAGTTGGGAGCGTTGTTGGATGAAGACCCTGCACTCATGGAAAAGAGATCACAACTAGCTAAAAGGCTTGAATTGTACAAGCAAGCTATGGATGATATTGATTCTGTGGCTTGGAAATAATGAACATACTTCCCATCCATTACAACGAATGCTAAAGCTTCAATTTTGTGCATCTACTCTACAACGAAGAGCTATCAGAGATAAATTATTTCACTATTTATTACTAATTTTTTTTATCAATCTGCAAAGCTAAAAGCATAGTTGCTGCAATAAGTAGTAAGTAACTGCATACTAGCACGTAAATTCTTTTGCCCATAGTGTATAAAGTTGAACTTCATGTTTTCCATCTTATTAATAGTTTCCTCTTACAATTATGTTACACATTGAATTCTATCCCCTATCTCCCTAGAGTTTTCTTATATTAAATTTCTATTCAAGGTAAGACTTAGATTCACACTTAAATTTTCCACCATTGTCTTATTGCTTTACTCTTAAAATATACAGATTTTTATATAATAAAAAAAAAATTAAATCATTAAAATCAAAATACATGATTATATTTTGAAAATACAATAGAAGCACAATACCAAAACTCCAACAGCAATCCAAATTCATAAAGTTCATAACAAACTTACATTACTATAAAAACATCTGTAGCATCATTTTACTTTACAAATGTGGTTATTATTATTACGTGGTTATTAGTCTTTACACCTGGTTAACTAAATACTTAAATATGATTTATTAAATATTTCAATATGATTGTGTTATGAATGGTTAAATGAATGGAAGTATATATATAATTGTCTAAGTGCGGTTAACTGGGTTATGATATGATGAGGTAATTGAAATGGCTAATTATTATTAAATTTATATTACAAGAGATTGATAGTGTTGAGAGTATTTAAATTTCTATTAAAAGTTAACTTTATCTTACAATCGTTTAAAACCATTAAAAATATGTTTTATACATTACGGATTGAGCATTCTTGGAATTTTATTTTTACATATTTTAAAATAATTGTTCTTGAAAATGATTTTGAATTTAAGAATATATTTTAAAAAAAAAAGTTATTTTGGAACGGATGTTTTCGAAGTTACTTTTGTATTTAAAAATACATTTCGGAATACTTGTTTTGAATTTTTTTTACATTTTGCAATACTATTCTGAAATGTATTCGAAAATTTATTTTCGAACAATTATTCTAAAAAAAATGTTATATTCTAAAACTTATATACAAGAATTGATGGGTCTAATTTTGTTTATTTGAAAGAGTTTAATAAAAAGAGATTACATAAATACGATTAATTGTGTAAATAAATGATATAAAAATTTTAACTTAAAATCTTAAAGTAATAAAGTCGTAGTCTTTTTTATAATTATAAAATAAAACAAAAACTATTATTTCATCTTGGAGAAAAATAAGAACAAAACAACATGGTCCTTAATTAGAGAGAAATTTAGTCTTGAATCCTTCCCATGTTACACCCTTTTGCAGATACTCTATATTAGAAGGATCAAAAGGTCCTTTCACTCTATCTATGGACACTATCACTGCCCTCGCTGGAACAATGCTTCTTGTTGGATCTGGTGAGGTACTGTAACTCAAGCATGAAGAGAACCCCTGAAATATGTTTTTGCAACCAAATTTATCTTAGCAAATACATTATTAGAAAATTAATTATTATTAAGGAATATGATATGTTAACAATTTTTTTTAACAACTTTCTAACAATAAATTATGTGTCATTATTATTAGAATGTGAGTTTAGGCCTAATTTAATCTCATAAAACTGCCTTGTAGTGAAGTTTGCATCTCATTTATATATTATAAATTGGTCTTATCTCTATCTCTAATTGATGTGAAATTTCTAACAATTATTTTATTAATTCGTATATTTAAAACAGATCAATCACAAATTATTACATCTGTTGTAGAAAAGTTATATAAAAATTGTTAAAAAAATATTTTCCTAATATTAATTATTTTTACATATTTTAAAAATAAGTAAATAAACAAAATTACCTTGAAGATAAGCAATTCTACTTCCTCTTGGTCCACAAGTGCATGCACAAGAAGTGCTTCTCCTTTTGCTGACTGAGTATAAATCTCCAACTTTGTAATCTCTTCATTGTGACCATACTCTTCATCATCTCTATCTTCATCTTCGTCTTGGTATCTAATTTGCCTCCTTGCTGAACACAAAACTGTTCTGCCTCTTTTTCTCAAATCAAAATCTTTGAGGGAAAAACACAAGCTTGAGTAATTGTGAGTGGAAGTGTTTGCAAGAGAAGATGGAAATGGTGATGGCATAAATATTGTCCATGAAGAAATGGCAACACTTTTCAATTGAAGTGTGGTGTGATGCATGTTGATGCTGTTGAGTGATTTTATCGACTCAGATGTTATTGGTGTTTATGTAACGATATATCTAATAGTTGCATGGAAGGTTTTTGTGTTCTCAAATTACCTTGCTTGCTTTAAAACAACCAAATGAAGGAGTTGGAGATGATGCCTTCAAGATAAGGTTAGGTTTGGTGTCTTGGCAGTTATGGAAAGAAGGACTTAGAATCTCTAAAGGATAGGAAATTACCCTTTTGGGTTCAAAAACAAACTACTTTGAGAACTATTTTATGCTAAGCATGTGGGTTGTTGTTTCCTGCACCTCCGCAATTTCTAATTGCACTCTCCATAAATAGAACAAGACTGAACTATCTTTCATTACTAGCAGAATAACCTTTTTTCAGAGTGCATTCTATGTGGGGTGGTCCGGAAAATTTCTTAATTAAATATAATTATTTAATGATTTAATATATAATCTTTGGATATTTAATTAATACCTTTGGCACCGTTATCATTTGCTTCTTCCCCCTCCAATTTTCCATTCCCACCTTACATTTCTCCAATTCACACCAATCTTCCTTCTCAATTCACTCGCACCTTTCTTCTCCTTCTCTTTTATTCATTCATTTTTAGCTTTAAAGCTTTTCTGCGCACTTTCCTTTTCCGTTAGGGTTTCCATTCTTCTCCTATGCTCGCTCTCCGCCATTGTGCTACGCTTCTCCGCCTCTGAACTCTCGCCAGACCACGTCGTTGCTCTCGTCGCTCTCATGGCTCAGTCGCGTTCCGCCGGCGACGCATGCAAGGGTGGCACGGCGGAGTTCCCGGCGGGGCTAAGGGTTTTGGTCGTCGACGATGACGCCACCACGCTGAGGATTATAGAGCAAATGTCAATTCGATGCCGTTACCGCGGTTAGTTAGTTTGTTATTTGCTTTCCACGGAACTTTCATTTCTCGGTTATATTCCTTGTTTTCTTACGAGATTAACTGGTAAGTAAATCACTGGTTCCGTGCTTGAGGCATTGCTTTATATCTTCACCACCGAGCTCGAGGATTGGCGCGAGATGTTCGTAGTTAATCACTGGTTTTGAATTCGAGATTTTGAAATATATTCAATGCTCAGCATATCGATAGCAGTGATCTTACCAGCTGAAGCAGATATATATCTATGGTTCTTTATGTAAAAGAAACATTATTTTCTCGTCTAATTGTTCCCTCGAGTGAAATACCCTACTGGTAGGAGTTAGGAATGCTACTTAATACGGAACTATAACATTGAGGTTCTCCTTCTAATTAACCACTATTGAGTTCTTCTCTCCTCTTCTACTCAAGTCCTAACAACGTGTGCTTTCATTGAGAGTTGAGTTACGGTCAAAGAGGAACTGACTATCACTGAATCATTGTCGGTAGGCCACGACTTTTGAAGGAAGTGACAACGGTAGTTAGGAGTATCACATTCAATATAATAACTTACTCGATGTAATGCCAACGACTTGAGGTTCTCTTACTAATGAATTAGTCTTTTGGGTTGGATTCTTCTCTTGTACTTAAGTCCCACACCTACTTAGAGGTATTATGATTTATGGAAATTATGCAAAGTGGTTTCTGATGTTAACTTACGGAGAAGCTTATTACTTCAAGTACGAAATTGGTGGTATGTTAAAAATTAAGGTCTGTTTTAGGGAACTGAGCTTAGTGCCACTTAAACAATGACAGTTTTTGTTATGTTAGGATCATGGGTGACATTGTATCAGGTTTTCGAGACATGCCTTGCTTGGGTTTGATTCATTTAATTGATTGTACCTATGGGAAGAAGGAACTCCTGGGAAGACTCTTCATATCCTCCACACCCTTCACATGCAAGATTGGATATTTCAAGGGGGGACTATATATTTATGAATGGTTTAATAGTTGCTTGACTGTGGCGATAAGTTCAACAAATCTTGTTAGGATAAACTTTGATACCATCTTAGAAAATAGATTTAGGCATAAGTCTATTTTACAAAATTGACTTGTAAGAGAAGATTTGTATCTACTTATATTTTACAAAATTTGATGATATCTTGAGGTGATGTGAAATCTCCAACAGTTAAATGTGAAGACTGACTCAAATTTTGCCTTTCTGCAAATCCCCACATTGTTCGACTATCTGATGAAGATTATTGTAAATAAATGGGCGTATAGGTTTTGTACTTTATTTTGCGGTGTTCTTATTAAGTGTGCTCAATTATGTGTAATGAGTGTGAAGAGGCTTGGTTTTTACCATGGGTTAAGGAGCTCAACAAAATTTTGTTTAAGTCTAATGGAGAATGTTTATGATGCAGTCTATTCACTATGATCTCAAATTTCAATTAAGACACAATGGCCTGAAAATCTTCAAATGATTTCAATAGATATTGTAGATCTAGTAAATTTCATGACATGGATTTCTTCTGATTTGCGACTTGTCTTTATTTGAACTAAGTTTTTCTGCTTACTTGTGTTTTTATCTTCCAGTTACCACGTGCACTGAGGCTACTGTGGCTTTGAATCTTCTGCGGGAAAGGAAAGGTTGTTTTGATGTGGTACTGAGTGATGTTCATATGCCAGACATGGATGGCTATAAGCTCCTTGAACATGTTGGACTGGAAATGGACCTTCCTGTAATTAGTAAGTGTTGTTCCCCTTGTTCTTAGAATAACAAGTGTCTTAGTAATGCTTAACATTTGGAAATATATTCTGCATTGTGCAGTGATGTCTGGTGACAGTACAACAAGTGCTGTCATGAAGGGAATTAGACATGGGGCTTGTGATTATTTGATTAAGCCTGTACGTGAGGAAGAACTGAGGAATATATGGCAACATGTTGTTAGGAAAATCTGGAATGAAAATAAAGAACATGATAATTCTGGAAGCATGGAAGACAGTGATTGGAATAAACGGGGAAATGATGATACTGAATATACTTCTTCTGTTGCTGATGCAGCAGAAGTAGTTAAAGCACCAAAAAAGAGGAGCAGTTTAAAAGAAGAAGATATTGAATTGGAGAGTGATGATCCAGCCACATCTAAGAAGCCTCGTGTAGTGTGGTCAGTAGAACTGCACCAACAATTTGTTAGTGCTGTGAATCAACTTGGGCTTGATAGTAAGAATCCCCTGCTATATTGTTCTTGCTATTGCTTCTATTTTTTCTGCTCAGTTACTAGATTTAATTAGATTACGATAAGTATAAAGTATAGATATTTTGATTTTGTTTATTTAAGCATTTATCACAATTTAACTTATAGATTGTTTCTTATCATTGTTTTAGAGGCTGTGCCGAAGAGAATACTTGAATTGATGAATGTCCCTGGTTTGACTAGAGAAAATGTTGCCAGTCATTTGCAGGTTGGTTTTTAGTTCAAAATGTGAAGCAAGAATTTACCATTTTCCCCAGAATTACACAATTAATTCTGAGTAGTTGGATGTGCAGTTGATCTCGTCAGTTACACTGTTTATTTTCTTGGCTTTTTTAATTTTTCTTAATTTTTTATTGTGTTATATCACCTTTGTTAACACATGGCTTACTTTTTACGTGGTTCAAATGCCAGCATATTAATTTCTTCTGTCTTGATGTCAATTTCATGTTGTATTTTTTGTTGTTGCAATTATACCTTCTGAGCAGAAATTGCCTTTGTGGTATCTCCTATAAACTTTAACTTCCACTGCTTAATACTCTTATGTGCATGATTAGTCTTTCTTACCACTTATGAGTATGCATTACTAGGGTTAGCTTCAACTAATGTGTACTATGCATTACACATCTGCAAGCTCAAATTTTGTTATTAGAAAATCAATCGCTCCAAGCACTGATCAAATCAAGTTTATATTTTTTGCTGTTCCAATTTTGATAGGGGTGGTTGATGAGGTTGCCTGTTGTGAATGAGGTCTTAGTTTTCTTGTTCCTTTACTCAACTTAAAGATGATGCCAAGAACTTTCAACAGTGATGCCTGTCTTTATTTTACTGTTGTGAATGAGAAATGTAAAGTTACTAAGAAATGAAACATTGAAAATGATTTTAGCTGAGTTGAGAATCTTGATATGGATTATGCAGCACAACAGACTAGTTGTTATAAAAAATATGTTTTCACTTGAATCAATGGAATGAAATAATGAGTGTATTGATGAATGAGAAAGGGGAGGGAGACCAAGATTGACATGGGTAGGAGTGATAACAATAATTTTGTAACTATGCAGCTTTTTAAGTTTCTCTTTTTTAAAATGACATGTAATTAGTTGATATCATCGAAAGGTCAAGTATATGTAGAAATGAATCGTAAGCATTTTTAAATGATAAATGTCATTTAATGTAAGTTTACTGGTGTCAGAATTACGAGTTTATGGCTAGTCATTCTTTACTAATCTACAAATATTGCAATAATCGGGTGAGGAATATTGTCTGTTAATATGCAAATATTTGATCTATTTTATTAAGTAAGGCAATATATGTAGATAAATGCGCTTGGGTGTTGTTGCTCTCAAGTGTAATTAACATTGTCGTTTGAACTACAATATTCATTTACAGAAATTTAGACTTTACTTGAAGCGATTAAGTGGAGTGGCACAGCAACAGAATGGGATGCTAAATGCTGTTCCTGGGACTATAGAATCCAAGCTGAGCGCTACTGGAAGATTTGACATACAAGCTTTGGCTGCTGCTGGCCATGTTCCGCCTGAAACACTTGCAGCCCTTCATGCTGAGCTCTTAGGTCGCCCTGCAACTAGCATAATGTCTACAGCGGACCAGGCTACATTGCTGCAAGCATCCATTGGGCTAAAACATTCCCATGCTGAACATGCTGTGGCGTATGGTCAGCCTTTTGTAAAGTGTCCTTCCAACATTGGCAAGGATTTTCCTCCCTCTTTCTTAACTGCAAATGACGTATCGTCAGGATATGGTGCATGGCCATCATCTAATAATACAATGGGTTCAGTGAGACCCAATAATAGCGATGAAAGAGTGGGTACTCAGTATAACAACATGCTGATGGATATATTAGATCACCACCAACAAAGGCAGCAACCCCAGCAAAAACAACAGCAGCACCAGCAGCAAAAGCAACAACAACAGCCTTTGATACATGATCAAAGCTGTTCAATCAATGTTCAACCATCTTGCTTGGTGGTTCCATCTCAATCCTGTGACACTCTACAGGCAGTAAACGGTTCTGCTTCTGTCAATCAGAATTGCAGTTTTGGCATGAATGCCATTATTGATTATAGTTTATTGTCACAGAAATCAAATAATTCAGTTAGTGCCTCTCAATTTTCCGGTGGGGACACAAAAACTCAAGCTGTTCTGTATGCTCATACTACGCCCTCCACTTGTTCTATGAGCTCCATCAATGGCAGTATTCCGCAGCTTCAAAACTCAACTTTGACATTTGGTGGTGCAAGACCTTTGCCTAGCCCTTTGCCCATGTCTGATAGACAAGATCCCTATGGTTTGAAATCAGGTGATTCATTTGATCAAGTGTGCCTTAGGAATATTGGGTTTATTGGAAAAGGTACCTGTATTCCAAATAGGTTTGTTCAAAATGAAATTGAATCATCTGTCAGTGATTTTAGTCAAATGAAAGTCAATGTAGATAGCACTGGCAACACACTGAAGGAGGAGCCAAATTTTATAAATATGCAAAAAGTGAGTCGCCCAATCTTTGGAAGATATCAATCTTGTGATCATTCAAGTGTGTTTACTGAATAGGTAAGTTGATGACTATTTGAGTGTTATGTTTTATAAGAATGTGAATATTAGTTTAAATCTAGATCCTCAATGATTTGACTATTATTTGTTATTGGAGCTTATTGTATGTATCATGTTATGTTTCTGTACAGGTTGCTTGCTAATTTAAACTTCTAAATTAGATTCCCTATAAAATAGTACTTATCCGTGTTTTTGAGTGTTTGGAATGTGCATTTGTATGGTCTTTGATATATCTCGAACGAGATATTATAAATAACTACTGCAGAAATGTGTTGAGAGTTTATTAAAACCATGAGGAGGAAGCACATTTTTCTTCCAAAATATGCTAATAATTAAATACAGACTGGGATGCTTTCCACTAAAAGGTCGAAGATATTGTAGCAACTAGCAAGCTTTGGGATCACACAATTTTTCTTCCACCCTTTCTTGTTGTTTAATTGTTGCTCATTTTCCAACAATGGCGCACCGTTTTCTACCCCCACACTTTTCAAAATTAGTGCTGCATTCTCTGCCCCTGCAACTCCTACAGAGGGCTTTAGAAAGATCTTTCCAAGAAAGATTCTTGTATTTTTGTTGCTAGGTCTTGAATCCTTGGACTGCATTTTCTTTCATGTTAGTGACTGTTGGGTGTACCCTTGTTGATCCTTTTGATGTTCTGAACTTCAAAAACATCTGCTGTCCTTTTTGTGTGACCTTGGGTGCCATTCCCTTCAAATATGGACAACTCCCCTCTTTTTATCCAGCACTTCTGGATTTCCTCCCTTTCTACCTTAATTCCCCCTTCAGGATCCTCCCTTCTTCCTTTTCTTTCTGCATTAACCGAGCTCTAGCTGCCTTCGGATCCCCTTTCATGGATTCTTGACTTCTGCAGCATATCTTTGATTTCTTGGAAGTTTTCCCTGAGTTCTTGCATAGTGTCCTTTATTTCAGTTATAGCTCTAACCTGTTTGCTGGCCAATCTTTCCAACTGACTCTCCCTTCCATGTTTCCACACCTTCTCGATCCAGCAGGTTGGACTAATTGTTAGGTTCCTAGATAGAGGAAACCTGGAAAAACCCACTGCAACCACCTATACACACTGCGTAGAACTATTATTATTGATTTTGGGCACAGATACAGTATGAGAGCAGCCAAGGGAGAATGTTCCCTTCACATAGGATGCCAAAGATCTTGTCAACCCTTCTCCAAACTATCAAAAACACAAAGACCCCCCAACTACATATAGGAAGCCTCACTCACCCAAACAATCTACTAACAACTACTTTTTAATAAGTTTCCTCCTAACATATAAATTATATCTATCAATTTCAGTATTATATTTTCTCACTCCTTTTGATGTTCCATTATTTTCTATATCTGCATTTTTGAACAAAATTTAATTGAGGAATAGCAGAAAGTTGAATGGACTTGCTCCTTTTCTCCTCCTCGTTGCTTCAGTAGTTGATATTCCTGGATTACGCATTTTCCTGCTATAAGTTCCTGTCTTTCAAATTATATTTTTCATCACATTTATGTTGGTTGTGAATGCTTGAATCTTATTTGCAACAGGTTGAAATATATGTAGCGAGAGAAGACCTTTTCATACATGTACAAAGGTAATCCTTCATACTGAGTCAGTATTCATTGGGCAATGAACCAAATAGTCGTTTAAAAAGTTCTTTCCATGAAGGTACAGATTGATTCCTCAGTCTTAGATGAGTATTGTAGCTAGCTTGTCTTCATTGGCTCTACAATAGAGTCCAATGAAAGCTTGCTGTGTATAAAGAAAGCTGAACTATTATGGCTTCTGAAAAACTGAAGTAGAAACAATGTGTACGTTTCTGGAAAGGCATATTCTCATCATGGTGCATTGTAAAGCCCAAGGAAGAGTGTCTATATAAATATTTAGTCTTTATAGGTGTGTTGGTTTGCTTGTTTGTAGGTGCACATGTATCTAGGAATGTTCTATAATCTATGAACTAGTCTGTAGGGAAATAAAACCTTTTGCTAACTTAAACTGTTTGAATTGATGGCTTATTGCCAGCATAAATTTATCTAGGAATTCTTTCGTTTATGATGATAAATGCTTGGTGATTATCCATTATGAAAGTAGTCTAATGTGTTCGGTGTAGTGTCTAATCATGCTAATGGTCTTCTTACCTATGTTTGTCCTATTAACTGCTCATAGATGTTGGTTGAGAACTTTAATATTTAGGGTAAAATGCAATGATCACCCTTAGAAAGTTCCGTTGTATTTTCCATTCTTTATAATTTTGGTCAAAGTATTGTTTTTTCAATTAATTGGCTTCAGTTAGTTGCACCGATTTATCATTTAGCTTGTTTAGATTTGTGGTAGGAATCCACGTTGGGAATAAAATCGTGGTGAAACGAAGGCGAAGGTAACTATTTGTTACTTTAGAGCATGCTAAGGATCCACTGAGAGTCTGTCTGGAAAGTCCAAATTGTCCATTTTTTGCTGTTTTTTTTTTTAAAAATAAGCTGAATATTAAAAGAAAACATAGACTTAAATTTACAAAAATATTTTATTTTTGAAAAGATGTTTTGCTGATTAAATTTACAAAACTATATAGCTTATGATTATTTTCTATTTAGTTTGATTCACTTTTCTATGCAAAGTTATTGACTTTTATCCAAATGAAATTAATTATATTAAAATCACTTTATAGCGATGTTTTTTTTTTTCAAAGAGTTAATTCTGACTTCACTAATTTAGTGTTACAATAACTAATTGTTAAAATAATGTTATGTTTGAAGCTGTCTGATCAACCTTAAGTATGGTGAAATTTCATGGACTTATCTTCTGGTAATCATAAATGGGCAAATACAAACACTTTTGGATTCGGTAACTTTAGCTGTATTTTTTTATTTATTAAATCTGAAATATATTTCTAGATTTTTGAATTATATAATATGAACATGTATTTTATACCATATAATTTAGGATATATTTTTATATCATGTAATCTAGTATTGATTTTTAGATAATGTAGTTTGAAATGTATTTGTAGATATGTAATCTTGTGCATATTTTTATATTTGAGAAGTGTATTTTGGATTGTACACATTTTTAAAGATTGCGTATATATGTTTGAGTTTTGATTATAAACTTATGAATAGTTTAGTCTTAATCTAAATCTTGAGAGGTGTAGGAAAAAAATGTGGAGGTAGTAAATAAAATATCTACTAGAAAAATGAGATTCATCAGCTTTTTTTTTTTTTTGTTTTAATTTTAAAGTTATCAATGAATAAAAGAACCGAATATATCTTATTATTTATTTGTTTGTTTTGTTCAATTTGATTTTTGTTGATAAAAGGTTGTTTCTCAATTTTTAAATAATATCATCCCTTCAAAGTTCCATTAATATTTTTAAAATTTAAAAATGAAAACGAAACAATTAGTTTTAAACAGTCGCTATATTTTGATAATAAATTATCTTATTAAAAATATCAACGTTTTGCTCACAATTTTATCATTAATTGGGTAAGTATGATTACATTGTTGTTTTAAATAAATTTATTAAATTTGAGATCGATATAATAAATAAATAACGAGACTCAGAAACTACATAATATTCTTTTAAGAAATCAATAGGTTTTAGTTACCATCATTTAAACTTGTGTTGATTGCATTTTGACATGAAAATATAAAAATGATCCATGTGACATATATTTATACGACATATCTTTTCTAGCTACTTATATAACGATAAATGTTAGGAAATTCTTCAATTATTTAAAATTTGTCATTTTCTTTATTGGTTAACATTTGTTAAAAGTTATTTTTGCTTTTGAAATTTCAAGTTTACAATAATTTTTAACCAAAACATGTACTATGAATAAATTTGTTAGAAGGTATGTTGTTCACATCATGATAATTTATTGATATACATATCTTGTATTACTATAACAATTTTATTAAGTCACGTCAATAGTTGATAGGATGACACTCGTATTTTTTTTAAAATATATTATTTAAAATAAATATTATTGAGGATGAATTTTGTATTTATTGAGAACTAAAAAAGACAAAAAAATTCCGTACTTTAGTTATATGTAAACATTAACATGTCACTGTTGCCCTTTTGGTGAACACTACTGTTAGCCAAACTTGTTCGCCAAACTTGTAGTTTGTGTAGACATTGGTTTGGATTTTTTTTGATAAATTTTTAATGTACACAATCTGAAGAATAAAGGTATTTTACTTATGGACTCTTTGGGCTAAGCAAGTTAAAATTTATTCAAAATTCAAAATTTTCTATAAATCTGTCTGCTTCAATTGTTATGTATTATTTAATAGTATAAAGTGGAATTGTGGTTCTAAATGTTTCACAGTAAATAAATTTATATTAGAAACACAAAATTTAACATCCTATTATTTTAATTAAGTGTTAAAAACTTCTAACAAGCTTCTACATTTATTTAACATATACTATAAAAATAAAATAACTATAAAAATGTAAATTTTTATATTATTTTAAAAAAAGAAAAAAAATATTAAATAAATATAAAAAATTTAGATATATGAAATAATATTTTCTTAAATAAATTATCATGCATGTTATTTTGAGTCTGAGTCAATTTCTCGTTAAAATTAAAAAATATTCAGATATGGCAAACCAAAGAACCAATATCAAGGAGACGTGTCCCACGCAACCAACCTTCCTCTCGCTCTCTGCCCGTTTTTCAACAGAATTAACTCTTCTTTCTTCTGTATATGTTGATGGCACTCTGAAACTCTTGTTGCTCACTTCCAAGATCTTTCCTTTCTTCTCAGTTTGTTCCAACCCCTTCATTTTTTCTTTGCCCAAATGGATCAACAAAGAGATTTTGTACTTACCCAGATGAGAAAATCTGTTGAGAAGCTTGGTTCTTCTGCAGAGGTGAGCTCAGTCTGTTGTTTTTCTTGTGGAACCTACTCACTCTGTCTTCCTAGTTCTACTATTGTTATTGATGCTGTTTATGTTTTTAACTTAATTTTTGGTTAAAATTGGTGTTAGCTCTTATTTTTAATCTTTCAATTTATTTTATAGGATTTCAATTTCCTTCCTCTTTCTGGAACTAAGAATATTAAAGTAGGAGACATAGTTCTTAATCACAAAAAGTACTAAAGTCATTGTTATTTTGTACTCGGGAATTTTTGAGAGTCAAGAAGAACTCTTTAATACACTAAAATCTATTTCTAGTGAATGTTCTTTCATCAAGTCTTCTAAAACAGTCATTTTTTTTTTTAAATCTATTTTCACTTTCCTTTTCACTCTCTCTCTGATTCCAAGCATTATATACATTTTGTAGGGGTATGGAGACCATACACTGTTTAGGTTTTTGATTGCTCGATCAATGGAAGTGGAAAAAGCTGCAAAAATGTTTGTGCAGTGGCAGAAGTGGAGGAGTGCCATGGTTCCTAATGGATTTATTTCAGAATCTGAAATTCCAGATGAACTGGAAGCAAGGAAAATCTTCTTGCAGGGTTTGTCTGGAGATAAATTCCCTCTCATGATTGTTCAAACCAACAGACATTTTTCTGCCAAGGATCAGATTCAATTCAAGAGTAATTCCCTTCCCTTCTTTAAACTCTATTAAATTCCAACTCTAAATTTTTTATGATAAGAGAATTTAGGATTAATCATGTTTTAGTCTGATAAATATAGATGCAATTGCTCATTAGTTTAAACACAAAAATCATGTTCTATTTCAACTCTGATTGATCTTGTTGGTAGAAATCTTACTGGTAGATAATTTTGCAAGACCTATTGAGTATCCTGGTTTATCCATGAGTCCTCAAATTTATCTTCCTAAATACCACAAAGATTATTGTTTCCTTTGATAATTTGTTAGGAATGTGCAGTATATAATGATAAAAAGAAACAATTTTTTATAGATTTTAAAACATACATTATCCTATTAAAGAGAATGAAGATACAGTTAAGTCGGCTTTTATTACCATTTTATCTTTATTTTCTATTTAAAAATTTAAAAATAACAAATTTATGTTAAAAATAAATACAAGATACAATAAATGTATTTTTTAAAACAACTTTTCACTGTTTAATGTACTTCTTCATCTCTGGGAGAACCATGATATCCTTTGGTTTCGCCAATAAATAATTTCAGGGTCTTATTATCACCTATCTTCGTTTTCAATTTAAAACATTAATATAAGAAACTTATTTTAAGAAATAAATATAAAATACATTGTAGTGAAACGTGTTACTGTTTAATGTATTTTTCAGAAGTGGAAAGCTTGATGCCAATACAGGGAGTTTAAAGATTCCATTTTCATGTGATTTGTCTCGGTGGCTGATATTCTAAAACACTTCATTAATTAATTTTACCAAATTGGTTTTACTTGGTTTTCGTTCTTTGACTTTTTATGTTCAAACTATAGAATTAATTTATTAATCAAGATCCAAATTTCTGGATATGCCACTTAGTAGATGTTATTTTAATGTCTTATCTCCTCTCTCATCTTCTTCACGTGCTGGCCATCTCTGTCTTATTCTCTCACTGTCAAATCTTTAAAAAATTCAACTTTTGAATTGTATTGTAGAGTTTTATTTAATATTCATAATATTAAATTTTATGATTATCAATCGATGTATTATAAAGATTTTATTAAATTCCAGTTTAAAATTTATGACATGATAGAATATTCTTTATAAAGTATAGACTTTAAATTTGTGATTATTCTAGTTATAGTAATGCCTTAAATTTGGAAAATTATTTTATCAAACATTGAAAGAAGGTTGTGGCATATACAGCTATTTACATCAAACTTTTTTAGTTGAAAATTAATTATAGACAGAGAGGTGGTTGTTGATGAAGAGACTTGAATGAACTTGTCCAATTGTTTTGCAAGTCAAACACTCTCTTGTACCTAAGCATTTATTGGAAACAAACATAAATAAAAGAAGAAATTTTTATAAATAAAATTAACTTATATATAAATTAAAAACCAGATTTTAAAGAAAACTTCAACAACTTTTCAAAAAAAATTAATAAGAAATAGTGGGTTATAAAGAATATGTTTCTAATGTTCCTCTCTCCAAATCCTTTTGTACCTGTTTTCAGGTCCAATTAATTAATTCACCAAAGTTAAAAGTTTACTCCCTGAGTATTGTCTATGTTTATAGGATTATTTTGGAAGAACTAACAAATATAATAATAAAATCTTCTAATCTTGTAATAAAATAGTTTTTCACTTTATCCATTTCTCTCTCCATTTAACTCAACAAATACACATGTAAATTATTTAAAAAATGTTCTAACTTATTAAAGTTAGAAAGAAAGAAACAGATAAAAAGGAGCATTCTTTTTTCAAAATTAAGATAGATGGAAGGAATGGAGTGATTAATTAATATGACAATAAATTTGTTTTCAATTTGTATATTTTCTTCAAAATTACCTAATCATTAATACTCTTCTGACTCTTGAAAAAGTTTATCAATACAACCTGTCACTGATTTTAATCACACACAGTCACCTCTTTAATCACACACTGCCAACTATTTAATCACACACACACACACACACTTGTGTGATTACCTAAAACAAAAGGATCTGGTAAAAGAATAAGAAGTCAAGTCACAGTACAATGTAATTATAGAATATATTATATTTTCCTTTTCATGTTTCCATATTATTTCTCCATATGGCTATATATATCTGATGATTATCAATTTTGTAATACTTAATTGACTTTTGATTTGGTTATTTATTGGGATTGATAAATTATTTCACTACCTTCTTTAAATTTTTTAAGTTTGGCTGATTGCTCTATTTTCTTCATTGATTCAGAATTTGTTGTATATTTACTGGACAAGACAATTGCAAGGTACTGTGATTTTACTAACACTGGTGTTTTTATATCATATTTTCTGTACATTATAAATGTTTGGTAAACTTAAATATAGTTTGTTGTATTTAATAGTTCTGTCATAATTAATTGTGTTAGGGATTGCAAAGATTAGGAGTGCTTCTAGTAATGATTATGACATGTAATAGAGTTCATTAATTATCATTTGGTAGTAGTTATGTTTAAACCCTATAGTTGAAGGGAAGGATCTATAAATAGTTCAATATTTTACAGCAAGTAATACAGAGAAGTGCTTAACCAGAAAGACTTGTCAGCAATAGAAGTATTTTAGTCGTTTTAGGAGAGGCTCATCTACACATGAATATCTGTTGTAGGCATTGAAATTCAAAGCATCTAAAGTGATGTAATGAGCTTATAAGTTATAAATGATGTGGTAAGAAAGGAATATTATTGAAGAGAGAAAACGCATCTGAAGCTGCAATAATATACCCTTATGAGATAAAATTCCTCCACAAAAATCATAAGAGGTTAAGTGTTTCAAATCCAGAAACATGATTTCTTTTTTTTGATATAGTTAGATATGTCATATTTTTTACCTCCAACTACAGTGAAGGTTGTGTATTGTCAAATTGTAATTTTCATCTATGTTCTCTCTCTTTATTCTCTTTATCTTATAGAAAGTTAAGAAATTAATATTTGATGTTTTTCAACTTCAGTGCTTTCAAAGGAAGGGAGGTAGGGAATGAGAAGTTGATTGGGATTATTGATCTACAAAACATTTCATATAAAAACATTGATGCACGTGGGTTGATCACAGGATTTCAATTTTTACAGGTAATTTTCATTTTATTTTTCCTTGAAATTTGCATACATATCATAAATGCCAATCTGTAAAATCAGACTTTGGCTTTATTTAAATTTTGTTCAAAATCGCTGTTCATATCATGTCTGAATTGGCACCAATATAGTGTGGCATTTTATAAACATTTATTTGAATGATGAATAGAGAATATATTTTAATTTGTTTTTACGTTTTTGGTTGAACTGCAGAGTTACTACCCTGAACGTTTGGCAAAGTGCTACATTTTGCACATGCCATGGTTTTTTGTGAGTGTTTGGAAACTAGTTTCTCGTTTCCTAGAGAAGGCTACCCTAGAAAAGGTACTTACTATCTTAAGAGCAAATTTTATGCTTGTGCACAGTTGTCATTCATGGCTACATGCATCACGTCTTTTCTAATCTCCACTCCCCATTCTAATTTTGTGATTCTGATAGTTTAATCCTGTTTATGAACTAAAGGAAAATCAGGCTTCCTAAATTGACTAAGATTCTGGTTTGCATCTCATTTATTTAGTTTAATTTTATCTATATTATTGGTTAGTATGAAATCTGTAATTCATCTTCCAAAAAAAACAAAGTTTCTTTGGATGAGATTCCAATTCGACTAGAGATAAGATCAAATTATAATGATATATAAGTGGGTGTAAACTTTATCTTATTAGTTAGTTGTAAGATTGTAAAAGGAAACCGAAACAAAAGAGAAAGAGAGAAAGCTGATAGAAGCAAAACAAAAGATTATAAAGACCCTTATATGTCATGCAACTGCATGAGAAAGACGTTACAGAGACGTTATAACAGATTACCTAATATCCACTGTAAACTATTGAGGGGAGGATCCACCATGAGTTTAGAGCAAAATTCGGAAAAAGAGCCAGTGTATCAGATTTACCATAAAACCTAAAGCTAGAAAAGAAGAGAAAGTTGAAACATAGAAAAGGTAAAACTTTATTGAATGTTGTTCCTCTGAAAAGAGGGTCCAAGAGTTTATATAACAGGCAAAGATTAAACAAAAACCAACTAAAAACTAACAAGACTTAACTAAACTAGTTAAAAACTAACTTGATAAAACATAATAAACACATATGATAAAAGCCCCCCTCAAGTTGGAGAGAAAATGTTTTTGAGGGCCAACTTGCAGATGAGAACTTGAAACTTATGTGATGGGAGGGCTTTGGTGAAAACGTCCGTTATTTGTTGATGAGATTTCACATGAAAGAGGCGTAAGAACCCAGACTCGACGTGTTGTCCAACAAAATGGACATCAATGTCAATATGCTTTTATCTTTGATGGGAGATAGGGTTAGTGGAAAGGTGAATAGCAGAGATATTATCACATAGCAGCAGGACCATATGAGGTTGATGTTGGAAGAAGCGTAGGAGTTGTTTAAGCCATAGCAGTTCTGAAGTGATGGAAGCAATAACTCTATACTAAGCTTCTGTAGAAGATCTGGATACATTACTTCCATGAATATACACCTGTGGTGGATTTTCGACTGTTCGAACAGCTTGGCTAAAAAGATCAGTTTCTAACCAATGAACACAGTGGGCTCAGCCCGAGGACTGAATTTGTGTCTATCATGATTCTGTGTATTAGCATAACATAAAGAGCCAAAAATTTTAAAGTGGGTATAGTCAGGAGAGTGTTGAAAAAGAATATGATAAGGACTGTGATTTTTCAAATTAGAAGGGGGAATCCTATTGATAATGTAAGTAGCAGTCAAAACACAATCTCCAAAAAAAACTACAGGCATTTTGGACTGAAACAGTAAAGATCTAGCCACATTTAAGAGATGTTGATGCTTCCTTTCCACAACAGAATTTTGTTTTGGTGTACAAGGACATGAAAATTGATGCAGGGTTCCTTCAGAAGCTAAAAAATCAGTAAGAAAACCTTTGCATTATCACTTCTTATGCAAACAGAAGCTTGGTTTTTTGATTTTAATAAGAAAATCCATGCGAATCTTCTGTGATCATCAAATATGGTAAGAAAAAATCTATGATTGTCATAAGTGGTAGTATGGAAAAAGTTCCCAAATACTACAGTGGATTAAATCAAAGCATTCATTAGAGAAATGATTATTATGATGAAAAGGAAGAGGCTTTTGATTATTAGAGAAATGATTATTATAATAGATTGAGTTAATCATATTAGAATTCATCTTAACAAAATTCATTGTATACAAGATCTAATATTTCACCCAACCCACCTAAGCTTTTATAGAATGGTTCACCTAAAGCTTTTATTAATTGGTATGACCGAAGAATCTACATTCATGCTTACTTTCTTTAGTACCTAAAACGTGTGGTCTCTGCGTTTTGTTTGGTAGTTTATACTTGGAATAAGTATCTGAATTTTGTTTGACTTGAGCTTCTCAGTTTAAGGCTATGGATGGTGAATGCAGATTGTAATTGTGACCAATGAGGATGAGACAAGAGAGTTTGTAAGAGAGGTTGGTGAAGAGGTTCTTCCAGAAGTATATGGTGGAAAAGCCAAGCTTGTAGCAATCCAAGATGTTGAATTGGAACCACTGCAAAATGGATCAAACTGATTAAGGTGATTTGCATCACATGCTGTTATGTCTTGTAGGGCATCTAGACAAACTTCTCAATAATGATTTCTTCGAGATAGAAAGAAAAAAGAAATGATTTTTTTTGTAAATCTAAAATTAGTTTATGTATAAATTAGTTTGTAAAAGGATTTTTCCAACTTTTTGCTTTTTAAATTATATATAACATAATTTTAACTTTAAAGATAACTTTTATAATTCATCTATTATCCATGGAATCTTGTAGTCTTGTTTTTCTTTACATTGTCTTCATTAACCTTTATTTTATTCCAAATTCGATATTAACTTTGAAAGTAGTTGCATGTTTGTTATATTTAGAAGCAAAATGTTCCTATTTATTTTCTTTTATATAATATTAGAGGTAATATATCTTAAAATTTAATTAATTTTCTTTTTCTAAATCAAATTTAGAAACATTTTTTTATTTTAAAAACATATATATAACTATAAAATTTGTAGGATTAGTTTTGATCCATTAAGTATTGGCCAAAAGATCCATTGAATTTTGAAAAATAGGAGATTACTTATTAATCAAATGGATAGACTTGATCAAATTAGCTTCTTTTTTTTTTCTTAATGAATCGATTAAATGAACGTAGTTATAGATGAACCAAATTGATTATTGATAATATATAAACAACTATACATAATACAAATCATGCGGATGAATATAATATGAATTGCACATCCACATAATAAAATGTTGCAGAAATTTTATTCAAAAATATATTAATTTTTAATTAGATTCTTTTGATTATTTGTCATTAGTATACAACATGATTTTTTTTATATACTTTTTACTCCAATCTCATTATTAAATTAAAAAGGAGAAATGAAATAAAACATCAATTTAAAACTATTAATATTGGAGGACTTCTGTATCTATTTGTATGTGATACACTCAATTTTTTAAAATAAATTACTCTTAACAAATTTGTTAATAACTAGTTAAAAATGAAGTATAACAATTCGAATATCTTTTATTATAGCATCATGATATTTTAACAATTGTTTTGACAATAAATTAAGTATTATTATTTTATTTATTATTTGTCTCGTTATTTTGATGTTTACTTTGTTTTAATAGGAAAATATCATTAACAGGTGGATCTTGGTTGGAAGCTGCTATCATTGTTATCCACAACTTCTCTTATACTTCAAGTGATAGGAAATCTCACTTTATTGAAGAATTCAATCTAAAGTCGTAGACTTCCTCACAAAATAAAAAATAATTGATTAGTCCTAACAATAAGTTAAGTTATATAAATATCATGTACTTATAATATCTCATAATATTATTAATTTCAAACCTGATCCATTTTATTGATAATAATTTGTCTGAATAACTTTTCATGTTTATTTTCTATTTAGAAAAATGATAATAAACATATAAGAAAAAAAAAATAGAGTTGAATTACATAATAGTAACCATAAAGTATCATATTAAATCCAAATATATCTTCACCCGAGCGTTGCATTAACCATACCAAATAATCAAATGTGATTAAAAGAATTAAAAACCTTTGTAATATATTGAAACTTAAAAATTTGTGTTGTGTTCTATATCAAATTCATATAATTTGTAACTAACTACTACTTTTACCCGTATATTTTAAAAAATACAATATATTTGTTGTATAAGTTTCGGTAGATAAAAATAGTTTTCCACCTCTTTATATATGAATTAAAATAAGCTAAATAATAATAAAATAATATGAATAATAAATAAATATGGTATGAAAGTTTTATTACATTGTTTCTGACACTCTGATTTTGGGATGTAATGTAAAAATTTAAAATATTTAAAATTATAATATTATTGTCCAAATCCACAATCAAGAGTTATCACCACTCAAATTCATCCTATTCTCATATCCATGACTGAAGAGAATATTCCTCCCATAGAAACTTTTTAAGAACAATTCTAAATTAAATATTAACACAACAAAGTGAAACTAAAACATAAACATTTGACTTTACCTTTTTCTTCTTTTTGTTGTTATCAAGATAAACAAATATATCTTCCTAAGCAATAAAATGGCTCCACGTATACACTTAAAACGGCTTCTTTCTCTTTCTACCCCCCATCTAAAATGGTCATTTCACCAATTACAAAACCCATGAGTTCTTCTGTGTGCACCTCAAAAATGACCTTATTACCTCCTTGATGCACTCATGTGTTTGAATTAATGATTCACTAACGAATTTTCTTAACACCGACCAATTAAATGACTTTGCTTATACATAATTGTACTCCTCCTTTCAAATTTACTTTGCATTTCTTATTCAGTTACTCATTTCTTTATGCTCTTTCTGTGTATTCTTGTATTGATCCATTGGTAGTGATTTTGATGTTCGTTTCGTGATGCTCACAGTGGTTGATGGTGGTGTTGTCTCATGTTGCTGAAGGTGGTGTTATTCGTTGAGAGGTCGACATTGAATAAGAATTACTTTTTAAAATCTTAATCTCACTTCGAAACACAGTTAAGGCTTTGTCGTTGTTCGAAAGTTGGTTGAGACCTAATCGTAATTTAAAGTTTGGTGTGATCTTAACCGGTTTTTAAACGTCGGTGAGGGCTTAACCGTGTT
This sequence comes from Vigna radiata var. radiata, assembly GCF_000741045.1. Taxonomy (NCBI): domain Eukaryota; kingdom Viridiplantae; phylum Streptophyta; class Magnoliopsida; order Fabales; family Fabaceae; genus Vigna; species Vigna radiata. Next base: position 17,008,354 of record NC_028361.1, on the reverse strand, counting down.
TCGAAGGACGGTTAAAGCCTCGTCGACATTCGAAAGTCGGTTGAGACCTCGCTATAATTCGAATTACGACTAGGTTTCAAATGATTTTTGATTGTCAGCAAGACCTTAACAGTGTTTCGAAGTGCGATTAAGGTTGACTGTATTTCAAATTTCACTGTAATTTTGTTTTTATTTATTTTTCTCTTGATTTTACTGTAATGTTTTTTTGTTAAAGCCAAAAGGAAGAGAAAAATGTGTTGTTTAATGATGCAAGAATAAGAAGAATATGATGGAGTTGATCATCATAAGAAAGGGGGACATTGTTGAAAGAGAGTATTTCAATATCTTCAAACCAAGTAAAGTGGTGTGTTTTTTATGATGATAGTTGATGTTCCTTCTTAATAATCATAGTTGATGTTTTTTCTTGGATGAATAGGATCAAATAACAGGTTAGATTCCATGTAAAATAAGGTCTTTATTATTTAGAATGGTTGATCTGAGCTAAAGACCAAAACTGTATGAATATGGGGTTCCTTCAGTTTTAATCGATTAAGCAAACTAGCTAATAGATTAAAATTGCGTTCAAATTTTAATCGATTATGAAAATAACATAATCCATTAAAATGGTCTGAAGCACATTAGATAATTTGCTCTCTGTTTTAATCGATTAAGAGAAACACCTAATCAATTAAAATAATGTGTAAACCTTAATCGATTATGTAAATAACATAATCGATTAAAATATAAGTTTTGTGCCTATGCTATATATGTGTTTTAATTCTTCTACAAGCACGTAAACATTTTGGAAAGTGATCAAATTGTGAAAGAAGAACATAGTTTTGAGTTATCTTGAAACAATCTTAGAGGCATCGACATTTGATTGAAGAAATTCAAGGTTTTTAAGAGTCCAATGGTGAAAGAAAGATCAACCAAAGATCTACATTTGGCTTCTTTGTAAAATCTACAATTGTGGTGCATCAGGTTCTACCTTTTTGTGTATTCTTTGCATTAGTTTAATCTTAACTGTGTAGGAAAGATTCTTAAAGAGTGTGTTTAGCCTCTTCTTTATGTATATGTGTTTGTCGTATTTAAGAAGAGTGGGAGTACATTGTGTGTATCTTGCTTTATGTAATTCTTGACTTTTAAAGTTAATGAATTTCCTCAAACTAAGATTATTGGAGGATAATTGGATGTAAACTTATATAGAATAAATCAATATAAATCTTGTACTTTATTATTATCTATTGCATTGTAAAATCTTTAAAGTTTAAAGAATCTTTTGAAAACAACCTAAAACTCTCACAATTTTTTAAAAAAAACTTAAAAAGCATTTTCAAACCAATTTACCTGCCTATCTTGGATTAAAATATATTGTTAATCAAATTAATAAGAAATACTATCACAACAATTGTTTGAATCAATATGTTTCTATTCTTTTTGTAAGTTTACATTGTCTAAGTCTTTCTTTGAAAGAAAAAAGCTATTTTAAAGTTTTCATATTTCATTATATTAAATATACCATCTTTTTTAAAGTCATTTAAATATGTACTTGCAAAGCAAAGACATTTTGATTGTATTTGTAGATTCAAAAATGAATTTAACCACTTATATTATTTAACTCCCATATATTTTTTAGTTCAATGAACTTAAACATTCAGAAAGTTTATGTAGAATTTAACTAAAAGTATTAATAATATTTAGTGAATAATAAGTGATTGAGAATACTTTATATAAAGTGATCGATATTCGTTGTAATTTTTATTAAAAATTAGTATAATCCCTTAAAATATCTTAAGAAATAACCGAAATTGAAACGAAAAAATTCATGTATAAAAAATTAGGATAATGATATCTAGACAACATTTTTCTGACAACATTTGAACATTGATTACGTGTCAATATGTGATTGGTCAAAAATCACTTCACAATCAATAATAATAATCATAAACATTATTGTGGAGTGATTTTTGACCAATCACATATTGACACGTAATCAATGTTCAAATGTTGTCAGAAAAATGTTGTCTAAATATCATTATTCATTTTCAACTACTAAGGCTTACGTGTCACTATCTTAACATTTAAATCTGAGTAATTAAGAGCTGCCACGTGCTAGTACCTCCACCTAAAAATCCGTCTAATCAAGTACCCCCACGTCATCTCCACGTCATCTTCGTCTTTTCCCCTAGACCTCAGGAGACCACCGTCAACTATTACCGGAGCAGCTCCTCCGTCCACCTGCCGGAGATCGGGCCACGACCAGCAGCCTCACCGAGGCGGCACCGGACTTCGTCAACCATCGCACGACGCCGCAAAACGCGAGCCCCAAAACGCGTCAGCCACGTACTGCAACCACATCACTGGAAAGCGCGAGCCACCGCGAGCACCAACCGAGCCATGCGAGAACCAACTACGACCTGTTCTGCAGATCCACGAGCGCACTCGACGTAGATAGCAGCTCCACCACGTAGACCGCGAAGTCATGGAAATCCGAGCGTCTCCATCGCCGTCAATACCTAATACCTGCAGAGCGCGCCTAACCACGCGTTACTGGAGCAGATCCGCATGATCTCAGGCTATCAGCGGATGCTTGGCAGTGAACATGTCTGGAACGGAAATGACGGAGAAGAAGAGTCTACCGGAAGGATGATCTCGAAAATTTGTGCTTAAATTAATTCTTGATAAGATATTTCTAAATAATTTATTTATTTGATTATACGAGTAAATATAATATTTGTTAAATCTTTCTATAATTAATTAAATCTTTTATATTTGTAAATATGAATTATTTTTTACATTATTTCATTCTGATTTTAGTGTTAGCCAATTATATAACAAAAAGTGAACGTTTTATATTTTTTAAATTTCAAAAAATCTAAAAAATAAATTAATTATCTTTTATTTTATTTAATTGTAATTAGTGTGTAACCTAATGAAAGATAAAATTTATATATTTCTTAAGATTTCAAAAGATTTACAATAAAATGTTTGTTTAAAAAGAGATTTTAATTTCTTTTTGTCTTCTTAATATCAAATAGCTTCTCTTATTTCTTATTTATCCATTTTTACTAAAAGATTTTTCTTTTTAAAATATTAAATCCATTATTTCTAATAGATTCTAATTTCAAATAGATTTTCTTATTTTTTATTTATTCATTTTCACTCCAAAAGATTAAATTCATTATTCCTAATCCTAATTTAAAATAGTTCTCTTATTTTTTTTATTTATTCATTTTCACTAAAAGACTTTTCTTTTCAAAAAATAAATCTATTATTCCTGATCTCAATAGATCCTAATCTCAAATAGATTCTCTTATTTTTATTCAATCATATTTCATCTAAGGCTTTTTTTTTTCCAAAAGATTAAATTCACTATTTTTAATCTCAAATAGATTCTCTTATCATTTTCACCAAGAACTTTTCTTTCCAAAAGAAAAAAACGACTACTCATTCACTTAAAGGTTTTTCTCTCTCTCTATCGTTGTTCTATAATTTATCATTTTCATTCTATCTTTAGTTTTTTTTCTTTTTTTATCTACTTCTTCATTTTTTATTTATTTTTATCAAGTTTTGTTGGTGACTTGCTTTTTTTTTCAAATTTAAATTTAATTGGTTTCTTCTTTTGAATATTAAAACTAAATAAATAAAAAACTTAATATCACGTTTGGTTTCAATTTTTGTCGACTTTCTTCAATGATCGATATGTGGCATATGTGTTCTAAGTTGAATAACTTCGACAAAAATAAAGGTTAAAAGTGATATTAAGTTTATATAAAATCAATTATTAAATTTTATAAGTGGTTTGTGTTTGTTTTGGGTTGATTATAATATTGCTTATTGTAATGTATCTTGATTTTAATAAAGTATTTTTTATGATGGAATAAAATATAAATTGATGGAAGTTAAAGGTTTAAGATTTAGAATAGTTAAAAAAATAAATTTTAAATAAAATAACGAGTAAAGTGTTTTATTTTAGATTTTCCAAAACTTTTTGACTCGTTTCGTGTTATTTCTGTTAGATTTTGCATGACATTCGTTGATTTAGATAGTGTCAGCCAATAATGTTTTTTCCTCCATTTAATGCTAATTCTATAATTATTATACTTAATAAAAAGAATCCATTTTTTATTTTATTTTGTGGTGGTCTTCAGAGTATTTGCATTGTTTTCCAAGTTGGCTTGTGATAAACTTAATTACTTTATGTTTTTAAGTAAAGATATCATATCAAAACTGATAATTTATAATGGCTTTATAGTTCCTGCAGATTAAACAGTTTCTAATAAAACAAGATGATGTATGTCAAAGGTTCCAATGTCGGGAATTCCAGCAAATGTAAAGCAGAATATCTTTCATCATTAGTCTCAAACCTTCCTCTACGTGAAGATTTGGATTTAAGACATCAGTATAATATAAGAAATCAAGTCTGGTGTAACCATCCTGAAATCAACCACTATCGTAATAAGATTAGAAATGACATGTAAGTTTTTACATTAACTTGAAATTTATAAATTTTATCCCTGTAAGATATAAAGAATAAAGTTATTACTGCTGACTTTTGCTTCATCATACTAACCAAATTTTACTTATAGTTATGAAATTTTAATATCCATAATGCATTGGGAGCAGAAAAAGTCATCTGGTATTGCAAATATTCTAGAAAACGATCTATTTATGGAGGCTGCTTCACTGGTATGTTTTGAAACTGTATAAGCATGTTAGAGGATCAAATGCAAATTTTGTCCAAATTTTCTTATTTAAGCATCCAGCATTATTTGATAAGTTTTGTTACATGTTTGGCATAACAGGAGGAGTATATCAACAGGAAAACATTGGTTCAGCGGTTGAAGACAAAAGTCAGAATGTTGGCTGCAAATAAACGTTGTCAAGTAGACAATACTATTTCTTGCACATCTAACACATTGTCATCTTCTGAGTCATTGCATTCTTGGTCTAATGGAAGTCTATCCGGACATGCTTTTCAGAAAGTGCTCCATCCTTGTAACAATGTAACTGATTATGGTGCAGCATATAATAGACATGACTTATCAAAATGCAATGATTTGAATGTGCTTTCTGAGTTTTCTGCTGCTTCTGTTGGGGAAAGCAATTTGGAAACTAACTCCAAGTCATTTGGTTGGTACTTCGAATTTTGTTTTTGTTTTACCTTTTTCCAAACTAGTAATTTTTGTATGATGTATGGTTTGAATTTTCAGAAGCATCCAATCATTTTCTTGAGTGTCTTTATGAAGTCACGCAACCACCAACCAAAAGAAGAAAAGTGAATTCTGAAACTGAGTGCAAGGTGGATCAAATTACAAATCCAGTATCTGAAAGCAATACTTGGATAAAACATGATTTAAGGAATGATACATTTGGACAGCCTCTTGAACAAGAACCAATTTTATATGAAGGTACACAAGCTTATACTGTTCTGATAATTAACTATATAACTTAGTAGATACTATCAGTGAATCTGATTCTAATGTAAAACTGTTTGTGAAAAATCTATCCCAGAGAAAATGCAAGACAGAAGCACATCCAAGCAATATGAGTCCAATGCTAGAGAGGAAGTTATTCAACCAAAATATGAAGAAAAGGGAATGAAGTCCATACATCCAACAGCTGATACTGTTTCCTCAACAGCTGAATTTTTAACAAGAAATCGAATAGAGGAACACATTATAAGTCTCAGAAAGCAAGATGATAATAATGTTATTATTATACCATCTTCTATTGTCTTTTCATTAACATGATATTTTCCAATACTCTTACTAGTATGGTGTATTGTGAATTTGTTGTAGAATTGACAAGTTTGCTTTTGGATTTTTTCAAGCATATACAAACTAACCCTTTCTTTTAATAGGGTACAACGGATGGAGAATCTTACAAATGCCAATTATGTTCAATGGCAAGGCTGTACTTTGGCCCTGAGCCAATTTATTGCATTTGTTGCGGCACCATCATCAGGCATAATGCATGTTATTACTATAGAAGAGAAGAAGAGGACACACATAATTGCATTTGTACTACATGCTATAGGAAAGCCCGAGGTGGGAACATAACATTCAACGGGACAACTGTTTCCAAGACGGATCTTTGCAAAACTAAAAATGATAGAGAATGTGAAGAAGCGGTACATTTAATAATATCTTTGTACTATATTCATCTGAATGTAGACAACTTCAAACTCACTTTTGATTTTTCTTCCAGTGGGTTCAATGCAGTAAATGCAAAAATTGGCAGCATCACGTATGCGCACTCTATAACAATAGAAAAGATTTGGACAACAGTGCTGAATATATCTGCCTTTTATGCTGCCTAAACGAAAATAGAAATGATGTGCGTGTACCCTTTGATGCTAAAGACTTCCCGAGAACCATGCTTAGTGACCACATAGAGAGGTGGCTTTTGAAGCGTCTCAGTCAAATTGAAAGGAATAAGATTCCAGAGGTAAGACTTTTCAAGTAAAGATTTTTAATTAGCTATGTTTGAGTATGCATGTGCCCAGTTTCTTTAACATTTTTGTAATCTTATTTAGACAAGTAAACTGAAAATGGGATGTAAATTATTAATTTAGAAAGTTCATATTTTCTGATTGGTCTGGTGTCAATCAAATTACTAGGGTTTTGTAGCAGACAATCTTTCTGTTAGGGTTGTGCTATCTGTGGACAAACATATTGAAGTGAAGAAACAATTTCTGGATATCTTTGAGGGGGATAATTATCCTGCAGAGTTTTCTTACGCTTCAAAAGTAAATAAACAGTTTAATCAATGAATATATTTACTTTTAATTCCACTGTTGTATTCCGAAATGGCAGCATTTGCTTCTGTTTCAGGTTATTCTTCTGTTTCAAAAGATTGATGGAGTGGATGTGTGCCTCTTTGCAATGTATGCTCAAGAGTTTGGCTCAGAATGTGGCTATCCAAATCAGCGTTCTATATATATTTCATATCTCGATTCGGTTAAGTATTTTAGGCCCGAAATACATATCTCTGCTGCAGAATCTCTCCGTACCTTCGTTTACCATGAAATATTGGTATGTGTTTTCAAATTTTGTTTATTATATCAATTCATTAATATGGTAAGCACTTTAAACAATCAATTTTTCCATTCATGTTTTGCTTTTTTGTTCCTCAGATCGGATATCTCGATTTTTGCAAGAAAAGAGGTTTTACAACTTGTTACATATGGTCCTGTCCACCTACAAAGGGAGAAGATTATATATTCTACTGTCATCCTGAATCTCAAAAAACTCCGAAAAAAGATCAACTACGACATTGGTGAGTCTTTTTGTCCTTGTCTGCTTTTAGTTTTCAGGCACTATGAAATTCTTTTATTAATTTCATCATCTCTGAAAAATTACATATGTTGTTTGTTTTATTCATGTAGGTATCATTCTGCACTAAGAAAGGCTGTTGAACAGGATATTGTTGTTGGTGTATCAAACCTATACGATTATTTCTTTGTTCCTACTGGAAAACGTGAATCCAAGGTAACGGCTGCTCGTTTGCCTTACTTTGACGGAGACTTCTGGTCTGGTGCAGCTATGGATAAAGCCAGTGAGATTGAACAGCATACTGGAGGAAACCGAGAAAAGATTATGAAATTAATACCAAGCAGATCTTTGAAGTGGATGGGATGTGTAAATCTTTCAAAAGGAACTGCCAAAGATATTCTAGTGATGCAGAAGGTAGGTTTTTTTTGTTATATTAGCTCTTCATAGTTGGATCTTATTTGGTAGTTTAGTTTGTTTGTCAATCCTTCTTATGAAAGATTGAAAGCTGTTATATATACATGTTTGAATGAAATGTTGATCCATATTTATTTGCTGTATTTGATCTTTCTTTTCTTTTTTACCACCCTATAACCAGCTGGGACAAACCATATCACCTTTCAAGGAAGATTTTATGGTAGTTCAACTTCAGTATGTTTGCATCCACTGCCATAAAGTGATAGAGTGTGGGAAGCGATGGTTTTGCAAGGAGTGCAAGATATTTCAGGAGTGTGAAAGGTGAAAACCCCTTAAACATCAAATATTTGAACTGATTTTCCCCTTTCACCCATATAAATGTGTTGTATATGATTGAATTGGAAATTTCATATAGAAAAACACTTTTCTTCTCTAGAATACAGACTTTGCATATTTTTTATGTCAACTATGTTCTTGTTAATAAGTGCTACTGCTTAATTCTCTCATTGAATTGAACAGCAGCTTGCTATAAATATAAACATTGCCTCCTACGTATATACTTTTAGACTTACTGTTATCATTCTCTTAATTATACATTCTTACTATTATGTTTACCCTTTTCTAACGAGTAACTCACTATTCCACAACTTGAATTATATTACTTATTATAGCTTTATTGTTCAGGGTCTAATTCTGTCTCGTGTGTATATGTTGCATGTTTCTGGCTTTATATTTGGTAGTAGGATAAGAAATGCTTATGTCGTTTGCTTTTCATGTGAACATTGCAGATGTCACACTTTTGATTCACACATTTCTGTAAAAGCCGAGAAGCACAAACTTTATGAGGTACTTCCTAAACTTTAAGATACGTTCATATGATTTTCTCATCAACCCTGGATGAGTTTTTGAGACACTGTACATGTTTGAATGTGTTCATCTGATTCCAGGTCCTTATGGAAGGCATCCTTCGTGATACACCTAAGGAGAAAGATATCATCATTAATAATAATGGGTTATTTGATACCAGATATAACTTTCTTAGCTTTTGCCAAAGGAATAGATTTCAGTTTGATTCACTCCGTCGAGCCAAGTATTCCTCAATGATGATCCTCCATTTTTTGAGCAATTCTACAACTATGACTGATGGAATAAGTTTCACTCAACGTCGTATACACACGATGTTGAGTGAAACTTATTCGCCCACACTAAGTTTCACTCAACGTCTTACACACACGATGTTAAGTGAAACTTATTCGCCCACACTATCTTCTTCGGAGAGTGAAAAGTTAAAGCAGAACACAGCAGTGGTACGAGTGAACCTTAGTTTTATTTTCCGTTCTTATGAAATAATATGCATGCATGCATGATTGCTGAACCAACCTTACCATGCAGTTGCAGGAACTGCTGGATGTTATAAAGCATGCATCAGAGTGTCATTCAACTCAAACTCAAGCATGCACCTATCCCTACTGTCTTAAAATAAGAAAGTTGTTTTATCATGGTAGTAGGTGTACTGTTCGAGTTTCTGGAGGATGCCAACCTTGTAAGAAGGTTTGGCAGGCAATAGCTTTACACTCAAGGACTTGTACGGACTCAGCATGTCGCATTCCTCGTTGCATGTAAGTTACTTTTACATCTCTCAATCTACACTCTTTTTTTCTCTGAATTTTGCATAAATATTTATTCATTGGCATATATTTTTCAACCATTTGCAGGGATATGAAGAAGCAAATGGTTGGCATCGCAATCTGAATCAAGACGTAGAACTGCAATTTTGGAAGATAACAAAGAACTAGCAGTTGATTGAAACCTTTTTCTGTATGAATATTGAATAAAACTAACACTTGATTGAAACCTTTTTCTCTATGAATATTGAATAAATTAAATGTTGTACATGTAATTTGTAAATCTTTTATTCATTGGTATATATTTAAAAACTTAATAATTTCATAACTCCATGATTTAATAATTTTGTTAAAGACAAAATTGTCAAAGAGATGAGATAGTCTAACATTTTTTATTTTAAAGTTTAACAAATAACATTGAAAGAAATAAGTGTTATCAATATAAACCATTTATTAAATAATGTTTTGTGAAAACCGTATTTTCTAGCATATATAATCTAATAAATCATGTTTAAAAAATAATGACTAACAAAAGGAAACGCAAGCTTCAAATTTTATATCTAAATAATGTTGAACAATAGTGGATGTTAAACTATATAATAAAAGAATCATATAGGAAAAGCTATATATAAATAATCTTTCCGTTTCTGGTACCATCACAGTTTCGTCCGTCTCTGGTAATACTCTTTCCTTCTCCGAAAGTCCATCAATTACCTCCGAGAAGCTAAATGGAAAAAATTATCTATCACGGTCTGCTGCCATTGAAATGTGGTTCCTTGGCCTAGGGATTTATGACCACCTTGAGCGAGATGGAAGCCATGTGCCTTCTGAAAAAGCTTATTAGTGGAAACAAGTAGATTTCTAGTTGTGTGCCCTGTTATGGCAATCAGTGGAACCCAAACTTCTTATATCTCAGAGGGCTTTCAAATCTTGTCACTTCTTTTAGAAGAAAGCTCAAAGCATTTATGCCAACGATATTCAACGTCTCCATGACACTACGAACAAGCTTACATCTCTTAAAATGGAAGACCATGATATGATGTCCTTCACGGCTGAAGCCCAATCTACCGTTGAAGAACTCAAGATGTTTTTGGAAGCGGATCCATTAGAGGATATAAAAAAGAAACTAGAAAATTTTTTCATGGTATTGATCCTTCGCGCCCTACATCCCGATTTTGATCATCTCAGAGATCAACTTCTGACTAGTCATGAGGTCCCCTCCATGGAAACATTGACACTCGCCTTCTGCGTGTACCGGTGCCTCAAACTTAGGAAGCGCATGAACTGGTGGAACCATCTGTCTTGGTTGCCACACGAGGAAGAGGAGGACGTGACACTAAAGGAGGAGGACGAGGAGGTCGGGGACGTCCTCAATGCACATACTGTAAAAGGATGGGTCACACTCAAGAGAATTGTTATTCCTTACATGATGGTTTCCCTTCCAAAACCGCCAATATTTCGAAGACTGGAACTTTCACTCCGAAGACTGAAACATCCACTTCTAAGTTCACCAAGGATGATATTTAAATGAATATTTAAATAAAAGAATCATATAGGAAAAGCTTGTTAAACTATATAATAAAACTTACAAACAATTTTATAAAATAAACATTTAACATTTTATATAGTTTAAAAATCATATATTAAACGCTTTGCTTCTTAAACAATGTTTCTATCAACAAAATGACGTAAAATATTTTAAACATGCAATATATGCCTACACGATTATTAACGTTTAAAACATTTATTGTACGTATGAAAAGTACTTCTTTACTTATATGTTTTGTTTTCTTTATTTGTGCAGATCATGAAAATACAAAAGTTCACTCAAAAAGTTCTAATAAAACACAGTAGCTCTACAATGTAGACTTGAATCTGACTACCTATCTAAAAAGACTATGAAGTCTACATAGCAGTCAACTCTCAATCTAGCAAATCTTTCTCGAAAAAGGTTATATATAGATGATTGCATGAAGAGAAGATAAGAAGAATACATGTATATATAAAAAAATCTTGTTGTTACGTCGTCTCTCTTTGTCTACATCATCTAACGCTTTTGTTTAAAGATAAAATCTTTATAAGTTTTTCAGATTTGTTTTGTATTGAAAACTTATCTTTGTCAAAGAGTTATCAAATTTGTATCTTGTTTGAAAAACCTGTTTGGTTGTTTTGTAAATTTAGAAGTAAATTAAAACACTTGATTTTTAGCTCAGTTAAGTTAAACAATCTAGTCAGTTGACTAGTATTGAGATCAAGAATGATTGATACGGGTGAAACTCGTGTAATATTTGTTAAAGATTAGTGAAACCCCTTAAAAGGTCTTAAGAGAGAACTGGACGTAGCTCAAGCTAGAGTGAATTAGTATAAAAATATGTGTGCTATCAATGCAGAAATGGAAGGTAAAAGTAAAGGTACAACATAAGAAATACACCTCAGTAAATACTTATTCATTAGAATTCATTATATTAAGCTTCTTTTGTTAAACTTGTTTAGACCCTGGTATTATTGTATTGTTTTTACACGAAGAAATATAAGAATTTAGACAATAGTATGTGCAATTCCACTTAACGAAATCAAAGTTTCTTCATAGGTTTAATTGGTGCACATTTGTTTCCTTTTTCTTCCATGCTCATTTGGATAGTTCTAAGTTGACATATTTTTGGTGCAATGTTGATTTTGGCAATGTGACACTCATTGGAGAAATTACTATGCAACAACGAAAATGCAAATGAATCCAACATGGCCTTGCCAATCTATGCTTCGCTAAAGCGAGAAATGTTGATGTAAAGGACTAAGCGAAATGTGTTTGCTTAGGTGAACTTGTCTAAAGTTCATTTGTGAAAACATGGATGACCACTCATTTGTAGATAGATGACTAGATATTCAGGTGACCAACCTTTCATGGCCAAGTGCACACTTAGTGGTGGATAGAGTTAATGTGATAATTTGTCTACTAGTGGCAGTGTTAATGTGATACTAACACAAAGGATTATACCACCACTTTATTTCCCCAATAATATTGTCTAGTTGTCCTTGGAAGACAAAGACGACAATTGTGCACCATTTATAAGTATGTTGTAAGTTCATATTCTTTAAATAGTTATCTACAATAGACATTTTTAACAACATGGACATATGTTGTAATAAAGGAAATCCACACACAGTAATGACTATAACGGTAAGACCCAAAAAAATTAGATATCTAAAAAATGTGGTAATCAAAGAGTTATTATTTAAAATAAAAAAAGATAATTATTATAGAAGTGAAGAGTAACACAATTAGTTAGAATTCTTGTTCGTCATGTATTTGATTCTTGCTCTATATATAATATATGTTTATTATTTTTATTATTTGTTTTATGTACATGTGTATTAATATTTATAATAATCATTGTACATACTTCTCTTAGGTTTTATCATAAAAAACATAAAAAGAAGATAATTTTTCTAAGCACATTTTCAAGGATGATTGTTTTCTTTTTGGGACGTGAGATTCTAGAAATTTTAATAATTAAGAAAAATGTACAAATGTGGTTAACTATTTTAAATAAAAAGATAAAATAATTTGTTATTTTTATTTAAAGGGTTTATTTTATTTTCTAAAAAACAATAAGTTTTGGGGAAAAATTATTCAAGTGAAAAAATAATTATTAGATATTGTTAAACATTTTAAAAGATATTCTCGGATATTGTTATATACTATATACATGTACAAATTAAAAGATATCTTGAGATATTGTTACAAATTAAACAATATTTTGAAATATTATTATATATAATTAGATATTATTATTAGATAATAATAATAACATAGAATATATTATTTAGGGACTTATCATAATCAATTAGAATAAAGATATTAAAATAAAATATATTATCCAAGGACTTATCAAAATTAATTAAGTTAAAGATTATTTTATTTTATTATATTATATTATGAAAGTAATGGGCTTTCATAAATATTTTGAAAATAAACCCAATTCGGTTAAATATATCTCCTCTTAGATAGATTATTATTAGATATCTTTGATAGATGTCGTATTTTTATTTTATCTTTATCTTTTATCTTTTAGTTAGCTTGTTATTACTTCTTATTAGTAATTTGTCCTTAGTCTATATTTCTTCCCTTATAAATAGAGTACTTATGTATATTTAACATAAGGAAAATTAATTTCATACATAGTGATTATTATACACCTCCTATTTATATAGAAACTCTGGTCATTAGGGAAAAAAAGAGACATAAACTTTGAGGGTGTGAGTTTGATCCTATAAAGGTTTATGAGAGCTCAGGGGAGTTGTTGAAGGGCATTGTTTATTCTAGGAAAAAGTCTTACCGGGAAACTCAAGCAAGGGAGCTTACGTTCTTGACTTTTGTCATTCTTGATTTTTATATTATTGACTATTGTCATTTTTTATTTTTATTATTGAATATTGTCATTCTTGATTTTTATTCTTGGTTTTATCATTCTTGATTTTATTCTTGGTTTGGTCATTCTTGACTTTTATTCTTGGTTTTATCATTCTTGATTTTTATTCTTGACTTTTGTCATTCTTGATTTTTATTCTTGACTTTGTCATTCTTGATGTTTATCATTCTTGATTTTTATTGTAATTGGTTGTATGTTATATATGATCTTGTGGTATTACTAAATTGATACTATTGCATTTTTTTTATTGGCTATTGTTTTTGTAAAATTTGTTGGTAGATGTTATTTGGACCTTTTATACGTGGTGAATGATAGTATGAATGATTTTGAATAGGTTACGAGAGCAAAACCATGTTTTTGGGTGTGAGTTGTGTATATGTGTGTTGTCGTTTGGATGTATGTGTATGAAGATATGATCGATTGTTGTGGGGTTTTCTCGTTGTACCTAGTAAATCTTGAGTTTTGGGCTTTAGACCATGTTGTTAAGGCAAAATCGTCTATAAGACTTATATGTTTAAACGCTCTTATGTTTTGAAGTTTAATCAAATAACATTAAACGAGACAAGAATCTAAAAATGCTTAACCAGAATAATGGGATAGGTAGAAACACAAGTGTTAGGAACAAATCCCCAATCATCCAACAACATAGAAAAACCTGAAAACACTATAGGAAAACAACTAGGTTAAAACTTCCAAACGCAACGATAAACGACTTACAAGTCAAAGCGTCTAAGAGTATTATGTTAAACGCATAAGCTATACTGTACCCAATGGTATTCAGTTGAACCCTCGAAAAGCAAAAAGGTGCCAAGATAATGTTTTTAACTAAACCCTCTAAAATTCTTAAACAAAGATTCAAAATCTTATAGAAGATGAAACGTGTTAAACGCTCTAGCTCTAAAAAGGCAATATCCCAAAAAACGTTTGCAACAAACTAGACGATACCATGAGCTGAAATCTTTACTTCATCTACGATGAAGCTCTTATTCAATGTTGGTATCTTAAAAAGAAAGCTTAAATGATAAATGCTACCTCAATGGTAGAAAATGTACAAAACACTTTATTGTTCTGAACATGCATTAAATGTCATTAAATGCTTAACGTCCAAAAACAACAAAAGTGATATATGATAAGACATATTTGTTGCATGCACAGTCTACTCAATTCTATGTAGATAACCTACAACACACATTCACATGCTTTATTTGAAATATATCAGAAGTGGACGTTAGAGACAAAGAAGACATTCAGGGAATGTTCTCTTCATAAGAAGACGTGTTTGAAAGATAGTACAACCTACTTCGAGCAAAATATTAAAAAAACAAGTCTGCTCTGACAAGTTGACTTTAACCAACGACTGCTTTACACGCAAGATAGAGAAGACACAAAATTCAAGGCTAAGAGGTCATTCTAACAAATATCTTTTGAAAAATCCTTTAAATAGAAGATCATTCAAAGGAACAATCAAAAGGATAGCTTACAACATAAATATCAATCCTACGAAAAGTGTTTAGAAGAAAAGCACATAATGCTCAAGTTCAAATAAAATATCAGAGAAAAGAAAAAGAAAAGTCAAGCAATACTCTCAAGCTTCATTGTAATATTTGCTTACTATTGTAAGAAAAGATAAAAGAGAAAAGAGAGAAACATCCAACGAGTCTATAAACTGTATTGTATTGAATAGATATCCTCTCGCCGATATCGTGAGCAATCGTTAACTACAATTCTGAAGAGAATTAAAACACTTGTGAAACTCAGACGAGTTAAGAAAATCTAGACAGGGTATTAGAGGATATCTAGATTGTAATTAAATTGGAATTTTGGTTTATTTTTGTTGCATTTTAAAGACTTAATTAATTTGGATTCCTGTAATGGTATTATGATTTTAAAATTTTAAATTTTCACTCATAATCGTGGCATCCCAAAATTGGGGTGTTACAACAATAACCACACTAGGTCCAACCACACATGATGAACTTCACATTCATGCATTAAACCATTTGAATCCACAAACACCACAAAAGAATGCCTATGGTTGTTATGCATAATTGTTATCCATACATGAATATTTGAGCAAAAATATGTGGTTACCCATGCTTTTACAAATGCACCCAGAATTATGTCGCCTAAGTGAACACCATTTTCCTGAAACTTTGCATGAAATCATCCCAACCCCGACACACTTCGATACCCATGCTTTTAAAAGCATACCCATGGTTATATCGCCTAACTAAACACCATTTCTCTAAAACCTTTACATGAAATTAGCTGAGCCCCAACACACGCTTTGATAACCACATTCATTACAATGGTAAATATTTCAATATTGCGAAAATGACATTGTGGATCTAATAAAGGCTTAGTCCTTACTTCGATTCAATGACAAATTACAAAACAAGTTTCACCTTGTCACATTATGCCTTACGAGACACTTTTGTCCACCAATATATGTCTATTTGTCAAAGATAGTGAGAATCCAACAATAATATTAATAAAGGTAGTAATTATTGACAAATTTAAGTTGTCCTCAACTTCAATTAGCCTCTTACATAAGAGAAGGTTGTTGCATTGATCAAAAGACAAATTGAATTTAGTATTTAAGTGAGAGATTATTGGAATTGGTCGACAATTAAATGGAGAAGTGTATTATCTTTTGGAAAGAAAAATTAAAGCAAATAAATATTAAGCATTGCATAAATATAGAAAACAAAAAATGTGAGTATTAGAAATAAAGAATGCATGTATAATATTATAATGCAAAAGTTTATTAGGCATTCCTTTAACGAAAAAAAAAAGAGAAGAGAGATAGGAGAAGCTCTTAGAAGTTATAAAGACATGTTTCTATAAGTTAGGACAACTTATAGACTATTCCTTTGCCTTGAAGATAAGAAACACCTTTTTTTCACCTTTAGAAGGTTAAAAATGAGTTCTCTTAACTAAGCAAAATCAGCCTTCTAAACATGTTTATTTTATATGGACAGAAATTAGGTTCATCATAATACCAGTTAAAAATGTAATGACACGTCTTATACTTATTATGGCGACTGTTTGTCGCATTGAATTGAGAAATTAGCGAATGTGATTATGGCTTGACTTTTGGTCACGAGATGCAAAGGTCAAATTTCGAGTTTATGCTGCCATCGATATTTCAATTTGGAGAAGAAGGTCGATTTGAATGTAATGAGTCCCAAAGACGGAGCATTTTGGAAGGCTCAACAAAGTCTTTTGAGACTTTTGAAGCAGTGTTCGAGCATGAAGCAGTTGAAGGAGACGCAGGGTCGTGTAGTCCAGAGTGGCTTCCATAAGACGCCGCTTCTGGTGGGAAAGATCATTGAGTTTTGCGCGCTTTCAGACCACGGAGATATCAATTACGCTGTCAGGGTTTTTGACAGATTCGATAAACCAGATGCGTTTATATTGAACACCATGATCAGGGGCTTTGGGATGACTGGCCAACCAGAGAAGGCCATTCACTTGCTCAGGAGAATGCTGCAGGGAGAATTTGATGTGGCAGCAGTTGACACTTTTACATTCTCTTTCATTCTTAAAATCATTGCCGGATTGAGATCAGTCACACTGGGAAAGCAACTGCATTGCAACATCCTTAAACTTGGACTCCAAACTCATACTTACGTTAGAAATTCTCTTATGCACATGTACGGTATGGCGAAGGACATAGAAACCGCTCACAACCTGTTCGAGGAAATTCCAAATGCAGATTTAGTGGCTTGGAACTCTATTATAAATTGTCACGTGCATTGTGGGAACTATAAGCCGGCTCTCCATCTGTTTGCTAAAATGCTGCGGAGTGGCCTGCAACCGGATCACGCCACTCTGGTAGTGACCCTCTCAGCGTGTGGTGCAATAGGAGCCCTCGATTTTGGGAGGCGAATCCATTATTCTCTTGTTCAAAAGCATACTAACCTTTGTGAGAATATATCGGTCTCCAATTCCCTAATTGACATGTATGCAAAGTGTGGAGCAGTGGAAGAAGCCTACCACATATTTAGCAGCATGAAAATGAAGAATGTGATTTCATGGAATGTCATGATTCTCGGTCTTGCGTCGCATGGTAACGGAGAGGAAGCATTAGCGCTTTTCTCAAAGATGTTACAACAGAATGTGGAGAGGCCGAATGATGTTACCTTTTTGGGGGTTCTAAGTGCTTGTAGCCATGGAGGATTGATTGATGAAGGTAGACAATGTATTGATATTATGGACAGATATTATAACATCCAACCCACAATAAAGCACTATGGGTGCATGGTGGACCTTTTGGGCCGAGCTGGTTTAGTTGATGATGCATACAATTTGATAAAGAACATGCCAGTGGAGTGCAATGCAATTGTATGGAGGACTTTGTTAGCTGCGTGTCGACTTCATGGAAATGTTCAACTGGGTGAGAAGATAAGGAACCATCTGTTGGAATTGGAACCTGATGATCATAGCAGTGATTATGTTCTTCTTGCAAACGTGTATGCTAGCACCGGTCAATGGAATGAAATGTCCAAAGAAAGAAGATTAATGCAGCAAAGGCGAATTCAGAAACCACAGCCTGGAAATAGCTTCATCGGAATTCCTGGATTGGCGTTGGAGAAAGAGACTATTGAAACATTGTTATAAAACTGACATTAGCACTTGACACATTAATGTCCAAGTCAATGAAGCTTTCACTAGATAAATGGTAGAATTTGAGGATAGTGTGCCTAAAGGTTGTATCCTCTTCATTAACCAATGTATTATAAACAAAATGAAGCCAACACGTCAAGATTGTATCCTCCTCATTAGCCAATGTGTCTTAAACAAATTGAAGCCAGCATGTGATAGGAGGATCATTTGATCAGACAAAACTGATAGGTAAGAGAAATTTTAGGAACCTGCAAAATCTTCAGTGACATTTTAATGTAGATTTTTAGGAACCTGTTAAGTGACATTTATGTGAAATATTTACGAACATACAAAATCTTAAGGAACCTGCATGATTGTTTTAATGTAGATTATGAGTGGAAATAATGACTCTCTAAATTTAGACCATTTCCATATTAAAGACATTGAATGAAATAATTAACCTCTTATTATTTCTTGTATATTTAGTTTGATCTGAATTGATAAATATAATGTCTCTGTTGTCTTATTTTGCTACCGATATTAGTGGAACTTGTAATGAAATCTTAAATCAAAAGAAAGTTGTCATATGTACTTTTGTGATATTTTTCTACAAAAAGCTATTGTGACTCTAATTGATATTGAAGAGTTATTTTATGAGTGGTAGTTTAGAAAGGATAAAGACTAAAGAAAATACTTATAATTGATCATGGATGCTAATTTTATCAACAAGAATTTCTTTTAAAATAGCTTGAATTATAATGAACGACGATTGATGTAGGAGTGTTCCAATCAAGAACATGAATATGGCATTTGTGCTGAGGTCTTAAGTGTTGTTTATGCTGCCATTCAAAAGGCTGGTTGATGATCAAGGATTAAGCATGGGAGAGGTTTTCAAGGTTATAAACCTTCCAGGTACAGACTAATTGTGTAGAGAGTTTTTCATTTATTTAAACTTGAGATTGTTTATTTTTCTTTGGCTGTCTTACAGGTAGATGGCTTGATTGTTGAAGCTCTTCTAGCATTTGGGCAAACTTTAAAACCTTCCCAATCTAAAGCAACTATTTCCCCCTTCTACTCAAACGGTGGGTTGAGATCCAAAATCATGTTCAAACACAGCCCATATACGAAACCATTATTTTATGCAACCTGTGATGTGTGGATCAAAATTAATTTAAACGAGGGAACTAGGATTTAGGGTGTGCGATCTATGTCCAGAGTCAATGTAAACACCTGAACTAGAATATTTCTGAACTTTAGAAGCTGCAGCTATTACAGAGCTCTATTGTGTGCTTCTTTGTGCACTGATAGATTGGTTATTTATATGATATATCGTGTGCCTTTACGGAATTTTTTGTTTCTTGTTTAGTTTTGTTGAATGTAATATATATATATATATATATATATATATATTAGACTATTAGAGAATATATTTTTATTCTTCTAAAGAATCATACTATATTAGTAAATCCAGCGATGAATCTTTCAGTTGTGGATACAGAAAAAAAAATTTCTTCGGCCGTGGACGTGAGAAGAGGATGGATTCGAGTTATGAAACTCTTTTGGCTGTGAATTCGCGAAAGAGATTCTCTTCGATCGTGGATGCGGAAAAGAAATTATTTTCGGTTATGGATGCACAAGTTCTGATAATTCTTTTGGTTGTGCGATGCGAGTAAGAGGTTCTTTTAGACCACTTGTTTGTGATAATAAGGTGTAACCGTGGCGTTTTATTGTTATGTTTAATATTGTAATGAATGTTTAGCATTTGTGTATTGTTATTTTGTTTATGATTGATTATCAGTTAATTCATTTCTATGTTTTTGGTTATGGTTTCTACCTGTTATGATTGTTATATATAAAAACAAATGATCGTGTAAATAATTCGAATGTTGTATAGTATGAAGAGTTGATTCAGAGAATCAGAGAATATATGGTTTTGTTTTGAATAAACTATTTTATTTTGTAATTAATTGAAATTATGATTTATTTTTGGTTAATTTTAAAGACTTATATAATTAAGTTTTCTCTAAAGGTATTATGATTTTAAAATTTTAAAATTTTACTCAACCTTGATATCTAAATGGGGTGTTATATTTGTGTTAAAATTTTGAAACATTTTAAACGATTCCAATAGAGAAATGGATTCGAAAGGTTTTATTGCAATTGAAGATTAAAAGAGATGAATATATTGTAGGGCACGTGAACATAATGTAAAAAGAGAGTGGGAAATCAAAATGTAAAATTGTTTACACTTATCAGAGATTTGAGAAATCTGCATTATGCGTATTTCTTACCGGATGTTAACGTCGATTAATAAATCATGTTAAAATTATTTTTTTAGTAAATTATAAAAATATATAAATCTTTCAATAATTGTATTATCATTATTTTGTCCGTATATATTTTATATTACAATAAAATAAAAACATCAAAATAATAAATCAAAATATAAATTTCTTTCATTTTTTTAATATATGTTTTTATATTGTAGAAACAAATAATTTAATTAGAAAACTTAAATAAAAATAAAATAAAACACAATAAGACAGTTAATTTGATATTTTATGGACAGTTATATTTCGTATTATAATAAAATAATAACTAAAAATATTAAACTAATAAATTAAATTAAATTACTAAAATATTTTTTTATTCTTTATCTCAATATATTTTCTTTTGCAATATCTTTTTTATCTATTAAAATTTCATAAGCATCCAAATATCAGTTAAGATGTGAAAAAGATAATATTTAGAAAAAAAAATAATAAAAACAAAACATAAACATCGAGTGGAACAAGGCAAACCATGATAAACATAAAGTCGATTTAAGTTTACCATGAATAATTTTTATTTTAAAATGAATTAATTTTTTTTCTTTCATGATCACCTAAGTCATTAACAATACTAAAGAAGCTAAAACATAACAAGAATAATCTACATAAAATGAGTTTTGGGTTTAGGACAAAGTAATATTTAGGGTATTTGACAAGAATAAGATAACAAGTATTGGTTGAGACACAATCTCTTCTTTTATCTCTTCAAAATGTGTTATATATTGAAAGATTGAAGTATAACCTACTTAAAGATCTGACTAATCACATTATTAGATTTTATTTTTCCTATCTTGGGTCTATGAAAGAGAAGATTCATTGAGATATTTTTATATACTTCTCTATTTTTTTATTTTTATCTAACATGAGACTTAGACTCACACTTAAACTTCTAACACTTCAAACATTTCTCGAGAAGGTTGTTTTTTATCTAAAACCCAAGTTTCATTGTTGCTAATATGTTCCTCTTGAATGTTATTCTTATTAATGATGAAGATGAACACAGACATGAAACGTATAACACTCGTTGTTATTAATTGAAGAAATTATCTGTTATTGCATATAGTGACTATAATTTCTTTTGAAGTAATAGTAGGATTGTAAGGTTAGGAGTGAATTTCATCTTTTCCAAACTACGAAAGTGAAGAAAAGAATGAGCATCCTCCTTTCTATACTTACCCTCTATTCAAGGAAATGGCAAAGCACATATACCTCCCTACACAAAACTATGGAGTGCAAATTATAAAACAACACCAAGCTATGCATATATGTAAAATAGAAAAATATAAAGACAATTTTAAAAACAATAATAAAATAGTAACGAAGTAAAGTAGATGTGGGAAACATGAATACTATAAAGAAAATATAGCTTGCAATTAGGGGAAAAATGTTTATAAAATTCATGGTAATCTTAATTTGTAAACAACACGAGACAGCTTTTTGTGCATCGAAATGGAAGAGATTATAATAATTAAAAGTTGAGCATTCTAACAATCATATATATAAAGTTAGCCATTTCAAATTCCATGTCTAAGGAAAAGGGTTCATTGTGTAATGTAATTCAGCCACTCTTTCTTCTTGTTCCCTTATGCATGTCTTGGGTTTCTCAAACTACATTGAGAGGTATAATTTGAGTTTTCCCAGTTTTCATGTTGTTAATTAAATTATCTTTTTGATACTTCAATTTTATTTTTTTTTCAGTTGAAAGCTGCAGCTGCTGCACTTTGGTAGTTTGGCTCACTTGGCTCACTTTTCTGCAAGATATTCTACAAGTAAGTGCTCCACAACATGCATTTTGGATCTCTTATTGTTCTTCTCACTGAATTTGCATGGTTGATTTCTTTTATTTTGATGACTTCAGTTTGTTTCGAATTTGAAGTTTGAAGAGTTTTGATTGCTTTGATGTTATAACTGTTTGATGATGAATCCTAACATTGTTTTTCTTCAATTTTCTTCGTTCTTTTTTTCAACCAAGTAGCTTATGGATATATTTTGCAAAACTAATATTGTGAAGGAAATGAATCTATCTGTATATACTTTTTCTACAAGGTAATCTCTCATTGGACAGCAAAATGTTAATCATGTTTTTCTTAAAAATTAAGGAATTGTGCACTTATTTTTCGTTCACATCAAAATTTCAGGTAAACCAATCAATTGAAACTATGTGCAAGACAATTCGAATGCATGGATTCCCAGCTACAGTGTCAGCTGAAGAGGTGAGGAAATTTTTGGAACAAAATACAGGCCCTCAAACTGTTCATGCTGTAGAGGTTGAGCAGCTCAAAGAAGAAGATCCTACCACACATGTTAATGTTAAATTTACAGACAAAAAAAGTGTTGAAACAATCTTGCTCTTAGTTACTCAAAACCTATCATACGGTGTCCATGTTTTGAATGCTACAGAAATAGAACGTGACCTTTTGCCAAAGCAGAGAAACTTTTCTCACAGCTTGGATGACATAGCAGTGCACTTTGGATGTCAAACATCCAAGAATAAACTTAGTGTACTATGGGAACATCCAAGTGCTTCAGTCAAATTCGGGTCCAGACTGAGAAAGATGTATATATTTTTCCATTATTTGTCAGTGGATTATAAGCTGCAGATTTCTTCTGAGAGTGTGTCACGTATTGAGCTGCATCACTCAGATGATTTAACCAAGAAACTTCTCCTTTTCCAGGTTAGTTTTCTACATTGGTTTACTTTTGTGTCCAAATCCTTGTGAAAAGATTCAAGAAACAGGGACAAATACACATCCACAAGTCATAGCTTCATATATTCTTTCAAGTATCCTATCAACTAAGGATGGCAAATACATCCATATATCACCCTTTTGGAAAGTCTCACATTGATTAACTCAATCAACTTATATATACTTATTAGACAATTTTTGCTAAATATCAATTCGTTCTATAAGATGAAATTTGACCTCATAGTAAAGCTTATAGCTCATCTTGATAATTGCTTGTTCTAGCATGCATATGTGAAGGGGTATTGGACAACTTCAGTTACTGTCAATTGATTTTGAGATGAAATCTGACATCACTGGTTTCAGCTTTGACTAATTATCCTCACATTACATATATTCTATTTGAACAAGTGCAACTTCTGCATAAAACAGTGCTACAGAATTATCATAAAAGTGTAGAAACTGCTTTCTGATATAGTTCTTTTCCACAGCATCATGTCAAAACTTAAGGACTTAACTATTTTACTTTAACATGAACCTTGTTCTGGTAGCTGAAGCTTGACTAGCGTAGCATATTGTTAGGCCTCTACTTGTATATAGTAGGAGGAAAGCAGTTACTCACATATGATAAAACTAAATATTTTGGTCGACTTGATAATGACAAGAAGAAATCTTATTATTCCACTTTCTCTTCCAATTGTTAGTTACGCAACGCTCCTCTGATCTATGAGAAAGATGTATCAAAAAGCAAATATTTTAAGGAGGCTTGTGACAACCATTGGTTTCGAGGAGTAGATTTTACCCCATCATGCAGCATTGGACAATCTTCTACTTTATGTTTTGAGCTTCCAAAAAGTGTTGAAGTTCCAAACTTCAATCAGCACTATCGTAATTATAATGAAGTTGATGACAGTGTCTTTACTCTTGAAAGAAGACACCTTGGTTTCTCTTCTAACTTCAATTTTGTCCCCATTGTGATTCCTCCAGAAGGCTTCAACTTGCCATACAAAATTTTGTTCAAAATCAACTCACTAATTCAGCATGGTTGTCTTCCTGTTCTGGCAATTGATGTCAACTTTTTTCAACTGGTTGACCCTGGAAAAGTAAAGCTTGAATATATAGAAAGTGCCCTGCATAAATTAGATCAAATAAAAGTATGCTGCTATGAACCTGCGCAATGGTTGGAGAAACAATATAAGAAATACTCAGAAAATAGTGCACTTCCAGTATCTAGTACTATTTCATTGGATGATGGGTTGGTCTATGTGCATAGAGTACGAGTAACTCCATCCAAAATATATTTCTGTGGTCCTGAAGTGAACCTTTCTAACCGGGTTTTGCGCAACTATCCTGAAGATACTGATAATTTTCTTCGTGTTTCTTTCCTTGATGAAGACATGGATAAACTTCACTCATCAGATTTGGTTGCGGACATGGACAGAGAAACAAAGCTTCATGAGAGGGTGCTAGCAACACTTAAAAATGGCATAGAAATTGGTGATAAGAAATTTGAGTTTCTTGCCTTCTCACCAAGTCAGTTGCGGGATAACTCTGTGTGGATGGTTGCATCAAGAACTGGACTTACTGCATCTGATATAAGAAAATGGATGGGAGAGTTTCATGAAATTAGAAATGTGGCCAAATATGCAGCAAGGCTGGGCCAATCATTCAGTTCTTCCAGGGAAACAGTGAGCGTTGGCAGACATGAAATTAAAATTATTCCTGATATAGAATTTAGAAGGGGTGAAACCAGATACTGTTTCTCTGATGGAATTGGGAAGATATCTTATGAATTGGCTCAAGAAGTGGCTGAGAAATGTGGTTGTGGGGATAATACTCCATCTGCATTTCAAATCAGATATGGAGGGTACAAAGGTGTTGTTGCTGTTGATCCTACCTCATCAACTAAACTGTCCTTAAGAAAGAGCATGTGCAAGTACAAGTCAGAAAACACAAAATTAGATGTTTTGGCATGGAGCAAATACAAACCTTGTTACCTTAATCGTCAAATAATCGCCCTCTTGTCCACCCTTGGGGTCCAGGACCGAGTCTTCAGAAAGAAACAAAGAGAGGTCCTTAATCAACTTAAAATGTTATCAAGAAGGCCCTTGATGGTATTAGATTATATGTCCACAGGAGAGATTGCAAAGGTTTTAAAGGAAATGCTCATTTGTGGCTTTCATCCAATTAAGGAACCATTTCTCTCCATGATGTTGCAAACATTATATGCATCAAAATTACAGGAATTGCAGCTCAAAACTAGGATACTTGTTAAGAAGGGAAGAGCATTGTTAGGATGCTTGGATGAAACTAGAACTCTAAAATATGGAGAGGTATTTGTGCAGATAGCTCACCAAAGAAATAAGCAAAATCTTGCTATGTCCTCTCTTTCTTCTAACAGAAATGCATCCAACAAAAGCAAACATATTGTTAAGGGAAAGGTAGTTGTTGCCAAAAATCCCTGTCTGCACCCGGGAGATGTACGAGTTTTAAGAGCAGTGGATGTACCTTCTCTGCATCATATGGTGGACTGTGTTGTTTTTCCACAGAAGGGGAGAAGGTGTGACTTCAATTTTACTATTTCCTATTCCCAGAACAGCATACACATGAAGATATTGATTCAACTGCATACTCTTTTCAGATTAACATTTCACACATTGCATTACAGCTCAATCATTTATTTTTATTGTAACATAGCATAACGTACCTAAATTTCAGTTAAGAAAACATAGTATAGCTTTAGCATATAAAGCAAATCATATGCATAAAATTGCACTATCACAAGCTCAAATTTTAAGGGTGGTGGAATGGTTTTCAATGAATATTTGTGATTAAATGGAAAGGGATTTATATAATGAAAGAAATCAACAACATTCTTTTGGATTTTCCTTTCATTCTTGTTCCAGGATTCCAAGAATAGTTGACCCATTCATTGGCTACCAAGTCTTCCTTTCAGCCACTATCATGGCAAATTGATGGAAGAGATTACATTTTCAATGTGTATGGTGTTTTCTGATTTCATTTTTTTTTTTTTTTCATCTAGACCACATCCTAATGAATGTTCTGGAAGTGACTTGGATGGAGATATCTACTTTGTCAGTTGGGACCCTGATCTTATTCCTCCTCGTCAGGAAAATCCCATGGATCATGCAGCATCACCAGTTGTGAATGTGGATCATGATGTTACATTACAGGTAATGATTTAACAGAAGTATAATTGATAGAAGGGAGGGGATCAAGAACACAGAAAAGATAAATTCTTACCTCGTATAAGAAAAACAAAGCTTGTCTCTCATATAAGATAACTCCATCCACTAGTTAGGTTAATCAATGCTGTATTTTAGCAGTTGGGGATCGTTCTAACAAACTATGAATAAGGGATAGAGAAAATATATGAAGAAATAGAAAAACCTTAATAAAAATGTCTTTATTATCAGTGTTCTTACAAAATTTTACATATCTGCTAGCCAAATCAGAAATAAGTATAGGCATTGCTTCCTTTCAGAAATTGTTGTTACTTATCTTGTTTTATGCTTAATCTATATCATCCTATAGTCACTACTCACTAGTTATTGTTGGCAAGGACATAGTTCTTTGGCTTCCATTTCTATATTTCAGTATGGATAAAGTCCTGAAGATGCTAAATTAAAATAGATTGTAAAAATGGTCCTGAAAAGTAAAAATGTGTGGAAAATGATGAATCTATGATATAGCACAACTACTTTAGACAACAAGTGAAAAAAACCTCCACAATATACCCACTCTATATCTGACTCTTGATTTCTGCTTGTAGAAATTAAACACAATCTGTGAGCTTTTTCTTGTAGTTTAATTTGTTGGCACTGACATCACTATCTGGCTACAGGAAGTTCAGGAGTATTTTGCTCACTACATAGTTAAAGACAGATTGGGCATTGTTGCAAGTGCACACATGGTGTTTGCTGATAAGGATCCTCAAAAGGCAATGAGCCCTGCATGTATTGAGCTTGCAAAGCTACACTCAGTTGCTGTTGATTTTGCAAAATCTGGTGTGCCAGCAGAAATTCCACAACATCTACGCGTGGAAGAGTATCCAGATTTCATGGAAAAGGCAGACAGACCAAGTTACCAATCAAATAGCATAATAGGAAAGCTGTATCGTGAGGTGAAGAATGTTGCACAGCACAAGAGTCTCACCAAACCATTCACAAGAAGAGTGGCAAGGCAATCATACGACCGTGACATGGAGATTGATGGCTTTGAGAAGTACACAGCTAGTGCCAGTGAATACAAGAATATGTATGACTTCAAGTTGGGGAACCTAATGGATTACTATGGCATAGAAACAGAAGCAGAAATAATCAGTGGCAATATATTGAAAATGCCAAAATCATTCAGTGAAAGAAAGGACTTGGAAGGAATTAATCATGCTGTGATGTCTCTAAGAAAGGAAGCTAGAAGCTGGTTCAATGTGATGATGAAAAACAAGTCAAATTCTCAAGCTGATGATGATGCCTATGCAATAGCATCAGCTTGGTACCATGTTACATATCATCCTAGGTATTGGGGATCCTACAATCAAGGGCTAAACAGGGATCATTTCCTCAGTTTCCCATGGTGTGTGCATGACACTCTTATGCAGATAAAGAAGGACAAAATCAGACAGAGAACTTTTACCATGAATCACTGGAAATTACTGAAACTGATTCTACTATTACTGTTTTTCTTCCTTTTGTGGATAATAGTGCCTTATCTAAGGACTTGAATATGTAGCTCAAAGATATTCATTTACTTAATGTATATTTCTTCTTAAAGGGTGTAACCATCTAAGAGCATATAATGATATGGCATGATATATTTTACAACCTATCATATCATGAGCTTGTTAAAACAAAGTAAAAGACATATTATCAAAATGTTTTAGGGATATATTGTTAAGACATGATCTAATACTATAAGAGAATAATAAGCTAGTTATCAAAGAATGAAAGATTATAACATGAACTACTTATTTGAGAGAATATTCTAATCGTATCAAAGTAATTTTATATGGATATCAAACAAAGCAGCAAGTATAAAAAAAGACAGAAGATATACAACATCAAAACGATGAAAGAGATATAATATGAAAAAAATTGAGAGATATAATACTAACAAGAAATATACAAAAGAACAAGTACATGATAAGATGGTTGATGTAGTTCCTTCTTGTAGACAAACTGGATAATTGATTTCCATGGAGGAAAAAGCCATGATTTGTACAAAAATGGAGAGGAGATGAAGAAATGCTTCACTTTCTATTTCGGTTATGAGATTGAGTTACTCCTAATACCTTCACAATTTATCTTCACTGTCGTCGTCGTATGTAGCTAACCCTCTTGTACGTCGTCAGTATAATATCCTATTGGTAATAGTAAATCAGTAGTAAATGTGCATTAAAACTAACCACCTACCTCTTACTTTGACTCATATTTATAGTTTTTTTCGTGGGCTCATGATTAGTCATATCTTAATCCTGGTCCAATCATGGTCCATTATAGTTAATCAAGATTTATTTTAATTCTAGCGAAATTAGGCTCCATGACGCCGTCCAGGCCGGTCGTCTCTCTCTCGTGTGTCTTGTCCTAGGTAGACTGAGATGTTGTCCCTTGGACCGCTCGTCTTCTCCGATCGTTCGGTGTGAAAAGTCTTTCGTGTGTCGTCTGGCATATGTCCGGTCACATGGTACACTTTCCAATAGGTTCTAAGAGAAGCCAAGTTTCTACAAGCAATTATCAAGAAGAGCTCAAATTTCATCTTATAGAACGAATTGGTATTTAGAAAAATTGTCTAATATCTCTCCCTCTCCTTCTCTTATGTGGACTGCATTTGTATAAGGACTACTTAGGACATTTAGGATTAGAACCTTGTAGGAAAATTGAAAATTTGAGAAGGTGAGTTGAACAGTATTTTAAAAATATTGATATCTCGAGTTATAACTTTGATTGAAGTGATTCTAAAACGAGATGAAAGTTCACATTTTGGACTTCAATTTAGGCTCAATATTCACTTAATTTGGTTGAGTAAGATGAGATATATGACCACGAGATAATACGAGATAATATTAACAAAAGTGAATTTTTGAATTCGGGTGAAGGAAGAAGAGGTGAATATGAAAGGTGGAAGGAAAGAATTACTCTTTACAAAAGAGACAACACACAAAGAATGGAAAAGTCCTTTGGTAAAATTAAAGGGTTCTTGAATCACTTAAGAACTTAGACAGTAAGATAAAAAAGAGAATCTCTAATATTTTTTAATAAAACTCAACTTGTTCCTTCAAATGGTTCAACTTATTTAGAAATTTTAGCCATCAAAATTACAAAAAAATAATCCATTAATTGTAGTTACATTCCACTTAAGATAATAATGATTTTACTTAACATAATAATGATCACACTACTTAATGGATGATTATAATTGAAATTGTGGTAACCAAAAATCATCCAAAAACACTCGCGTCTTTAGTATTTACATTCTATGTTTGTTATATGCTTAAGACCAAAAGGACTAGGAAGATTGACATTAAAATCTCGGACACAAACTATCTAATATATATTATTCACAGGCAATCCTAGTGATTCAACAAATTTGAGGTTCGAAACTTTCTCACATGAAAGTGTTTGCAAGTGAGGATAAAGGCCAACAAAAACACCTAATTCTGTAGAATCCATAATCAAAAACAAAAAATAAGCATTGAGTTCTTCCTAAAAGAAATAAAAAGAAAATATCGAAAAATGTTCTTTATCTCCATGCTGCAACGTTTATTAATTTATTAAAGGATAATAATACTTCGACAATATTTCGTACCTAACGTTTTCGTACTGTAATTATCAATATTAAAATTATTATCTTATTATATTTTATTATATTATGATGATTGTTTTTATGAGTACTGTGTGACATTGCATTGCATTACTAATATCTAATTAATATCCTACTTTTATAATTTCAAAAGTAATCCATAGTACTCATAATTAACCCTTGTTCCTTATCTTATTTAATTGTGATAAATTTTAAATGTTTTTATTAAAATTAAAGTGCAATTTAAAGTGAGAAAAGTATCATATAACATTTCAATTTCTAAAATGGGGAAAGTACTAAAGATTTTCAGTTATAATTTTAATTAATGAAACATGTTAGAACACAATAAAAAATTTAAATTATTTATTTTCTACGCATACTAAAATTATCGTGATTTTAAAAAAGAGAAGAGTAAAATTCAATATTAAATGTAGATGTTTAATAAATATAAAGCACAAATATATGCCAGGAATGTCAACTCGCGTGGGATGACACGTGTGAGGCACTGGGTCCTAATCCAGGGGCAGGTGTCCCGAAAACGACGTCCTTTGAAAACAAACAGCGAAATTCAACATATATGGATTCCTCGCTGGCTCGTGGAATGCACACGCTTCATGCGTTTCTCTCTCTTTCAAAACCGGTTTTTGGATTAGATTCAGATTGTGGCCGTGGCAGCACAAACCACCGACCCCAACCACGCACACCAGAATGGATCAACCAAATCCACCACTCTCCTCCAAACCCAAACTCGCTTCAGAGTCGCCGCTCCACCGCGTCACTCCCACCTCTAACCGTTTTCGCAGCTCCCAGCTTCTCAGGTTTGGATGCTGCTTACTCACTTCAAACATTTTTCCAATCAGATTTTGTGTGAACACTTCTACGGAAGAGAATTTAATAGGTTAAAATTGTAGGCTCAAACTCAAATTTTACAACAAGGAAGAGTTTTCAGAAATAAATTTATTAACCATAGTGTTGTGCTCTGTGCAGGGAGAGAGAAAGCAAGGGTGAAGGGGAAAAGGAGGATCCGAGTGCCTCACGGAAGGTTCTGAAAGCTGACCGCGAGAAACTCCGAAGGGACCGACTCAACGAACACTTCCAAGAGCTGGGAAACACGTTAGGTTCGTTGGTTCATTCAACACTTTCTTTCTTTATTTTACAATTTCATTTTTTTGTTTTACTTTTTAAAAAAAAAAAAAAAAGCAAAATTGTTGTCGTTGTTGTATAAGTGTTGAGGTATCGGATGCCAAGTTTAGAACTAATTTTATTTCCGAAGAACCTTTCATCGATTGGTTTAGGATCCCTTTGAAAAGATTCTTAGTTCTTCTCAGTTTTGAAAATTTTTAAGTTAGTCTTAGTTTAAGGTGACTTCTAGTTTTAAAAATATTATTTTAAATTTTCATTTAAAATAAATTGGTTTACAATTTTCTATTCTATTAAAATTAGTTTAAAGAAATGTTGATTGTGATGGTGTGGACAAGAGGATAGTGTGAGTCGTAGAAATGGTAACGGGGATGACGGTGTAGTGATAATGATGGTAATGGTAGTGTCTGAGTTGGCAGTGGTGGTACCAGTAGAGGTAATGGAAGTGTCAGTGGTTGGTGGTAATGGCAACAACAATGAGTATAGTAGCAATGACAGTGACAGTACTGGTGACAAAAATGTGACGGTGAAGGTAGTAGTAGTGTGAATGATCTTGGTTGTTGTAGCAGTGATAGTAGCAATGACCATGGTGGTGGAGACGTAGTGGTGGTTGTGGCTGTGTTGGTTTTGGTGGTGGTGGTGGTAACGTGGACAACGTTGAGAAGTGTCATTGCCAAAGGTATCAAGAGTGTGCATTTTAATACTAAAAGACAAATTCAGGTAGTGATTTTTTCTTAATTTGAAAATAAAGGTAAAAGTGTTTCAAAATTGAGTTGAGAATCATTTCAAATAAATTTTTTGCCGAACACGTTTTGATTTGAAAATTATATTTGGAAACTAAATTTAAAGAACTATACAACCACCTTGAAAAAATCATTAGTAATTTATTCTCTCTCTATTTATATTTTTTTGGATTTAATTTAATTCATTCAACTTTTACAAAAAGGTTTGAAGTAATTTCTCTTATCATTTTCCTCGCTTTTTCTTCTACCAAGCCATGAAAAGAAAATTTACCCGTGAGTTTTTTTCCTTCTTTATATATTTTCTTTCCTCTCACTTCCATCTCTTCCAAACATAGCATTAAGGTAACTATTATTGAAGTCAATAAATACCTTGCATAGAGGTTTGTGATCGGTTGACATGTGAAACGATTTTATACTTGGTGCATAGTCTATTTTATCTCAGTACCCTCTCCTCTTATTGGCTGGGGATGTACACAGCAGTCCAAACAACGTATACAAAGCGTCCTCGATAGATCATGATATAGCCTAGCTAGATTATTGTTGAATAAAAATGAATAAAAGTATTTTACATTGTTTCCAACCATATACTGTAAGAATGTTAATTCTGTAATAACTATAAAAAATCATATCCACCGTAATTTTAATTATTTGACAGTGTAAACAAAAATTATGCTAACGGTGGACAGAAATTAAATGACAAAAGTTGAGCGAATAATGAATAAAAGCATGTCAATTAGACTGGTGTTTGGTGGATAATATACACAATTCTCCTTTACTCGTAATCTTTGCCATAAGAAACTACTGATATAGTTGATTCTGTGGTGATTGCTGAAACAAAAACCTTCTTTGAGTTTCGATCTCGTTCTGTAAATGGCTAGTGCAAGCAGGTAGTCCTTATATAACTTTTACCTGTTGTACCTGGGGTGTTACAATTTTTCTGGTAGTTATAGGGAAATCTTAGTATGTTAATATGACTTTGAGGCCTCTAAGACTCAGAGGTGCTTTTTCCAGAACTTTAATCTAGTTTTGTATTGATATCTTTAGTAAGGATATATGATATATATATATATATATATATATATATATATCATATCCAGTGCAAGTTTTTATGTCTATTTCAACATATATTATCAATTTGTTTTAGCATTTATAACATAACATTACAGAGATATTTATGCTTGTTGAACTCAACGCAGATCCGGATAGACCCAAGAATGACAAGGCAACTATCCTTACTGAAACCGTCCAAATGCTAAAGGACTTAACTGCTGAAGTTAATAGGCTTAAAACTGAACATAAAGCACTTTCTGAAGAGTCTCACGAAGTAAGGTTCTTACTTGTTTAAATTTTTATCACAGGTATACAGCTCCAATCTTCTGCTTATTTCTTCTGTTAATTTTGTAATTTGCAGCTAATGCAGGAAAAAAATGAACTCAGAGAAGAGAAGGCATCTCTTAAATCTGATATAGAAAATCTCAATGCCCAGTATCAGCAGAGAGTGAGAATCATGTTCCCATGGACTGCAATTGACCACTCTGTTGTCATTAGTCCACCTTACTCTTATCCACTTCCTATACCTATCCCTCCTGCTCCAATTTCCATCCACCCATCTCTTCAACCTTTTCCTTTCTTTGGAAATCAAAACCCTGGTCCCATTCCTAGTCCTTGTTCAATGTATGTCCCATATTCTACTCCAACTAACAACCCAGTTGATCCACCATCTATGCTTTATGCTTCCACATCCCACGTGTCGAACCAAAGGGAATCTTTTAGCAAGTCATCGGGAGATAGAAGGCCTAGTAGTGATGCTGAACGATGTAGCGAGTCTCACGATGTGGCCACAGAACTTGAACTTAAGATGCCTGGATCATCATCAACACAACAAGTAGGTTACAAAATTTCTGGGTTAATGTTTTTCGTTAAACCTATAATTTAGACTTCACATGTTGAGAATTCTTAATTTTTGGTCCCCACACGTAAAGATTTGGTCCTTATAGGTGTAAAACTTAGGTGATTTGGTCCTCTTACGCATGCTTAATTTGATCTTTCTACCTCTACGTGTAGTGCATTCTTACTTCCGTCGTAAGGAACTCAAGTAGGAATGTGTTGCATGTAGTGAGATCAAATTAAAAATGCGTTGCAAGTAGTGAGATCAAATTAAAAACGTCACGCGAAGTGAGATCAAATTAAAAGTGCGTTGCACATATTGAGATCAAAGTAAAAATGTGTTGCGCTTGTAAAAGGACGAAGTGATAGATGGTAGAGCTAACAGTCAACATACTTTGGCAGAAACTGAATAGACGAGATCTGCTGGTATAAGAATTAATTTAATAATATTGTGTATGAGGACCAAATTGTGGACCTGCTACACGTATAGGAACTAAAATTTATATTTAACGTATATTATCAGTCTTGAAAAGTAAAAGTTGTCTCAATGCTCAAACTAACAGCACTATTTTCAATTTCTGAAGGATTCCACTTCTGGAGGAAGGAAAGGCAAGCATTCAGTGGTAAGAGATAGAACCATCATAGGTGGGAGTGCTGGGAGTGCTTCAAGCCGTTATTCTTCTTCTCAAGGACTTCAAGATAGCTCCAACAGTGTGGGTGACATTCCAAAGACTGATTGATATAACTCATTGTATATGGATTCTTGTACCATTTGATCTCACCATAAAGGTCATATATATATATATATATATATATATATATATATATGTATGTATATTAGTTTCCAATTGATACCTGTTCCTTGGTCTGAGTTTAATGTGGCAATGGAACACTTATTAAGAGAAAAGATGTAGTATTGATGTAAATTCGTTGGTTAACTACTACAGCATCGTAACCCTAACACCTAGGTTACAAAATACTCACAATAACCCACCTTTGAGTAATTTGAGTCCTTGAGAACCTCTCATCACTGTGTAAATATAAATTCGCATTATATACTATATATTATGAGGATACTTAATGAATTTGAGTAATTAGGTTAGCTCTTGATTACACTTGTTATGATGCTGTTTGGTAAGGACAATATCTTCAAATTAGTTTCCACTTATTAATCTCTATTATTTTCAATTAAAATTCTAAGAAGACGAAAACAACGAATTGATATAAATATTTTAATATAATATATAATTTACGTTAATTAATAGAAATTATTAAATTTCTAATAAAAACATTTGGAAAATTTTAAAGCGTAAATTACTGTTTTAATTAATTTCATCCAAGCACATTATTAGTTTTTCAAATAAAACTCCATCCCAACCAAACCATGCTCGAGATTGAAGATATTGTTAATGGAAGATTATTTAGTTCTCAATTTATCTTTACCGGAATTAATTTATTAATTACTCATTATACCATAAAAAAGTTATTGCATATATTGTGGGATACTTTCTCCCAAAACCAATATGATTACTTTTATCTTTTTGTAAGTCAACACTTAGGTCCCATGATTCATACTTATGCACCAAGGAGTCCTAGTTCATTTGTGGAGAAAAAGAAAAGTAAAAACGATCAAATCAAGAATCTGAAGTAGCTTTCTTTAAGAAACTCAATTTTTCCTAAAAGAATAATTGAAAAATCAAATAAAACAAAAACAAAAGTGTTGATTAAATTATGACGTAGTTATATATACTTATTTTACATTTTTTCCTTGATAAACATATGTCTTAACTACACTATTTCAACCACAATTTTTTTTATTATAAGTCATAAAACTTTGTGGTCTCATACTTATTAATTTAGTTGTTGGGATAAAGAAATATTTACTGTAATGTATCATTTTAAACGTTATAATTCGATTGAAATATGATCTATTTAGTTACTACCATGTAACAATTTATGTAATTTGTAATATTTTTTTCTCTCACCATTATTTCAATAGGGATTGAACAATTGTAATTTGATCACTTAATTTGTCATAAAATAATTGAGGAAATATACAAATAATATGTAAGTAAAAAAATGAATTGCGTACTATTAAGAGGGAAGATGAACTGGTGTTTAATGAACTTTTTAATTTTAATAATATAACCATAGAAATATTTTTATATTAAAGGAGTAGAGTACAATTGTAGGGTATAAGATATATTTCTTTTCAAGAAAATATTAAAACTTAAAAACAAAAGAAAGATAAACGTATCAATTTTTTTATTTTGATTTGCTTATTCTCAAATTTACATCTAATCTTAATTGCCACAAGTAAGATTATTTCCTTATATTGAATATCCACCTGACCTAGGTTGTATTAAAATATTTTTTTTTTTAATTTTCATTTAAATACCTTGTCATTTGCTACCATGAGATTACACCACCATTAACTCGGTCTTATTATTTCAAACTCTCAAACTCTCGATCAATTTGTGTAAGGATTCAATAATTAACTAATACTAGAAATATAATTTTATAAATGACAATCAATTGTTTGATTATTAAATGACCAAATTATAAATGGGAAAATAGTTAGTTAAGTTTCATCTTATAAAAGTTATCATCTCTCTAAAAGTTATCCATTTTTTTCCTATATATTTTATCTAAAAGTTTTCATTTTTTTTCTTAAACACTTTTTTTAAGATTATGACTAACCTACTCATTTGTTTGAAAATCAAAGTACATCATAAGAATCTTGACAATACTACAATCTTAGTTGATCATAATTCATTTTGAATAAGTTTATTTCTCTTGCTTCTCTTAAGTTAATTTTTAGAAGTTTTACACTCATGAGTTAGAAGGCTTTTTCATGCGACTCGTATGGGTTCAAAATTAATCTTTTTTAACTAGGAGTGTTAAGCTATATTTAGATTATTATAGTTCTTAGAACATAATTAACTCAAAGGATCAATTTAGGTAGGAGAAGACAATTGTTTTATTATTATTCTGGTATATTATATTATTTAATGGTGTGAATATTATGTGTGATGAGTTGTGATGTTGATTACTTTGTTGAATATTAGTTTGACACTGTGAGTTGAGTGGTTCTACAAGATTGAGAAACACATGGAGGATAGATATATAATCTGACTAATTGGGTCATGGTAATATATTTTACAACTAAATTGTATTTGTTTAGGCTTGTAATAAGGGGTAAAAACACCCGTTGGAACTAATAGACCAACTGATATATGTATTAGTCTTAAAATTATATATACTCGTTGAGCAAAAAAAAATTGAAGATCCTAAAGTTTGAGTAGTTTACTAGTTAGACAAGCCTTGTGAAAAAAGACTCCCGAGGTTTTTGGGTCGTTAGGTGAGTGAATCATTCAATGAGAAAATATTTTAGAAAAATTTCAAAGAGTTTAGAGTGGTTGGGTCATTGGGCGAGCTTTATTCTAGTTGGATGAGTTTATGTGATTTTACTTCTAGTACTTAGTCATTGAAAAAGTTAGTTTCTTGTTTGAGAGAAAATAAATTGATAAAAATATAATGAGCTCAAAAGGGACTAGTTCTTGAGTGAGTCAGAACTTAACGAAGTAAGAATTTAGAAGTGTCTCATTGAATGAATAAGGATACTCATTGAGTAAACATACGTTTAATAAAACTCCCAACCATGTCGAATTAGGTGAGCTTTTATGCCCGCTAAGTGATATGGGAAGATTTTGTACATGAAAATCAATGTTTTGAGTTCTTAAAATGAAATGGGTAGGTGTGTGACTGAATAAAGTGAGGTGTTTGTCATAATTTACTCGAGCGTGGATGTGTGAATGAATAGAACCACGACATGAGCATAATTTAATGTGAGATGTTGATTGATGTGTGAATGTAGTTCATTATAAAGAGGAAATATTATATTGAGATGTTGTATATTGTGTATTGAACGACGATTTCATGTATCTTGACTCTCATATAGAGGAAAACATCTATGTGATGAGAGTCTATGAATGTTCCTATATTTGAAGAGCGGTGTGAAAAATAATTGTATCTTGCAAGTAATAAGAATTAAGGACATAGGTCTTGAGATATATGACTTTGGATGAACTAGAAATAGTATGACATGTGCAAAATTTGAGTTTATTTAATACATCAATCTCTTGAAAGTAGAGAAAAATGATTATGATATAAGTTTGAGTTAATGAAATGTTAGAAGATTGAACCAAATGATTGTTATTTAAACGAGTTAAATAGATTTTTAATTATAGACATTTGCTTTTTTTTTATTGGGAATGATACTTTATAATTGAATATTTATGTTGATAAATGAATTTATGGTGTTTTATAAATTATTAACTTACCTTTTCATGTATTTGTGTTAGTTTTAATTACAACGATAATATGATACACAATGTTGGAAGTGAGAGTGCTAAGTAAATTTAAGGAAATGAGATAATTATGCATTAATTTTTATTGGGATTCATATATATATATATATATATATATATATATATATTTATAATTGTCTCCTTTGAAATTTTTTAATAATTTTATTTTGAATATTTTATTTTATTTAAAGGAGGACTACAATTTACTTTATATATAATATAATATTAGTAAAGTGGGGTTGTTACAAGTTTTATATATATATATATATTATTTGTGTTTTATTTATTATAAATAATGTAATATTACTAAGGTGTGGTAGTTACAAGTTGCACATTCTCTATTCGATTTGGTTTAATTCGTTGATCACCTTCTCATTGAAGAGGAAAAAGAAAACAAACTAACTTACAAGTTGGAGAGATTTGGATAATGAAGGAACCATAAGTTAGAAATGAAAGGATAAAAGTAATAATGATTTCCTATTAATAACGAAAGTTAAATAACAAAGTAGTTAGAAAAAGTTAAACATATTTTAAACATTTAATTAAACAATTTTTTAATAAAAATTCATTTAAAAATCTTTAAATTTTTTAGTTAGTGGATAAATTGATTCGCACTTGGGGGAAATAAAAAGAAAATAAAAACATAAGAAATATGAAAAGCTAAAAATATTTTATGCATTAAACATTTTACACAATGGGGGAAAAATTTATACAAACAGTTATATCTAATCAATCATGTTGAATAATAATATATTATATCATAAATATTAATAAATATAATTATTATATTAAATACGTAATTTGTTATGCTTTAATTTAATAACATAATTGATTGTATAATAATATTGACGTTTCTGTTATTATAATACATTTAATAATTACCATAAAAATATTACAATAACAAATAAGATAAATAAGTTAATTTAAATTAGGTAACCTTGTGAAATAATGTATTATCTTACAATAAATTATTTTTATTTCTATTTTAAATTTATTTCAACTTTAATTTTTTAAAGTTATTTTATGCATCAAATCAATTTTTAAAAACTTAGGAATACGATTAACATTAAGTAATTATTGATTATTTTATAAATAAGCACCTAATTCGTATCGAGGGAAAATGTATTTACTAACAGAAAAAGTTAAGAACTTCTTGCGGGAGAAGGAGTCGTGCTTGATTGGTCAATATTGGTCAATGAAAAAAGAACAAAAATGTGTACGGATTCGTACTCTCAATGTGTGATTTAATGAGAAAATTTATTGATAAAAAATATATGAAAGTTCCTTCAGTCATTCTACTCTTCGTCGTCGCTGGAGTGTTCGTAACAGTGCTTGTATTGTTGGCTTAACTTTGATATATTTTTTCACTGAGTTTGTCTCCAGTTGCTGAATATTGGGTCAGTTTCAAATTCTTCATTCTTTTGCTAATTTTTTTTTTTTTTTTTTGTGTGGGGGTTTCATTATGCATACTTTGTCTTTGATGATCATATATATTCTCATGGTTTCATGGCTCAAGTCTAAGGATGTGCACTGCACACACAGAATGTCTTGATGTTTGTCAATGTGGAAGAATTTTTTGTTTTTCTTCAACAGGGTGTTGCATTTTTGCTGTTCTTTCTTTTTTGGTTTTTGGGACTTCTTCATTATGGAGGTTCTGATGGTGTTGCAAGAGGTAGAGACACTTTTTGTGAAACAACTTAATGGGTTTTATGCCTGACCATTACTTTCTTTGTTAGTTAAGTAAGTACTGTACTTTACCAAAATTCTTTTTATGCTTGAATCCGCACCGTGAATTACAACTAGGGCTCTGTTGCTGTTTATTCTGATAAATGAGGTAGCATAATTTAGTAGATATCAGGATGAATATGGTTTTACGGTTCTGTCTATCCACCATTGTTTTAATTGCATGTATGTTGTCCATGGTAATAAAACTGGCCCAAATGACAAAAGGCCCAATAGGAGCTAAGCCCAGAAGCTGGTTTCGGGAGGCTTCCTTGCCAGAAAGTGGATGAGACTGAGATGTCTTCTCAGTCACTCAGAAACACGATGGAGAAAGGAAAGAGATCGTAGCTTCAGCGTCGAAGCTTCTGGAGAAGCTCCCTTCAAGGCAATCTGATGGGAGCAAGCGTCGCAAGAGAAAAGGAAAAGAGGGTTCACGCAGGAGCAGAGATTTGATAAAGGTGAGAACTTTCTGGAAATGAATGGGTTTTATTATTGTGTATATTGTGTTTGAACAAGAGACCAGAACTCTCCTTATATAGAGTTCTGTTACAAGAAAACTAAACTAATCTGTTAGAGATCCTAACAGAATCAACAGAAAACATTAATGAAAAACCTAATTAAAGGAAAAAGCTCTTAGGAGCATTAACTACGAATAACAGAAACCTTAATACACCCCCCTCAAGCTGGGTGGTGGATGTTCACCAATCCAAGCTTGGGTATGATAGAGTTGAAGTGAGTCCGATGAGGGAACTTGGTGAATACATCAGCAAGTTGCTCCTCTGATCGTATAGGGAGTAGATTCAAAAACTTGGCTTGAATCTTCTCACGGACCACATGGCAATCTAGCTCGATGTGTTTGGTTCGTTCATGGAAACTCTGATTGTGAGCAATATGTCTCGCAGAATCATTGTCGCAATATAGGATAGCAGTGGCAGTTGGCTGGACCTGAAGATCTTGTAGGACATAATGAATCCACTGCATCTCACATACAGTAGCCGCCAAGGCTCGATACTCTGCCTCAGTGGAAGACCTTGACACTGTATTTTGCTTCTTCGACCTCCAGGACACTAATGAGGAGCCCAGAAAAATACAATACCCCGTAGTTGACCTCCTGGTATTGGGACAAGTGGCCCAATCCGAATCACTAAAACCTTTAATTTGTGTATCAGAGTCAGCAGCAAAGAAGAGCCCCTCTGAAGGACTAGATTTTACGTATCTCAGAATATGCTGAAGCGCCTTGTAATGATGATTAGTGGGCTCCTGCATGAATTGGCTCAATAGGTTAACACTAAAACATAAGTCAGGTCGAGTATTAGTTAAGTAGAAAAGCTTCCCTATCAATCTACGGTAGGAGCTGGGATTCTCAAGATAATCCTCTGTCTTGTATAGCTGGCTTGTGTCACTCAAAAAAGGAGTGGTACAGGGCTTGCTTCCCATCATTCCAGTTTCTTCAAGTATGTCAAGAGCATACTTTCTTTGGCAAAGATGGATCCCTTTCTTGGATCTAGCAACTTCAAAACCCAAGAAATATTTAAGTTCTCCCAAGTCTTTAATATGGAATTGTCGATCCAATAGAGTCTTTATGTGAGTGATTTCACCCATGGAATTTCCTGTTATGATAACATCATCCACATATACAAGAAGTGCTGTAAAATCTGCAGAATTTCTTTTAACAAAGAGGGAATGGTCAGACTTAGATTGAACATAATCAGCTGAAATAAGGAAATTAGATAACTTTTCAAACCATTGTCGGCTAGCTTGCTTTAGGCCATATAGAGATTTAGTCAATCTGCACACTTGTCCTTCCCTTTCAGCCTTCAATCCAGGTGGGAGTTCCATATATACTTCTTCCTTTAAGTCTCCATGTAAAAAGGCATTGTCGACGTCAAGTTGGTCCAAAAACCAGTTCCTTGAGGCTGCAAGAGCGAGTAAAATTCTGACAGAAGTGAGCTTGGCAACAGGAGAAAAAGTGTCTAGGAAATCTATCCCTTCCTGTTGAGTGTAGCCCTTTGCTACTAATCGGGCCTTGTACCTCTCCACACTCCCGTCAGCTTTATGCTTGACCTTGTAGACCCATCTACACCCAATGGGTCTCTTACCAGGGGGAATTTTGGTTAAATACCAGGTAGAGTTGTCTTGTAAGGCTTTGATCTCTTTCTTCATAGCATCTGCCCATTCTGGGTTGTTTCTGGCTTCTTCATATGAGCTGGGTTCCTTAGCAGCACTAACAGCGAGGGTGTATCTCAAATGCTTCTCTGATAAATTCTTATAGGATAAAAAATTACCAATAGGATAGGGAGTTTTCAAACCATTTTTTATGCATAAGGAGGTAGANGACAGTTGANTTGTTTCATGCACATAATCCTCCAAGTAACCAGGTGTTTTTCTTATCCTATTGGATCTTCTTTGATTGACTCCCTGTGTCTCTTCCGCGAGTTCAGACTCTCCAGTAGTGGCATCTGCACTTTCTGCTGGGCTTTCACCATTTTCTGTATAGCTGCAAGGCAAATTGTTAAGGAAAAGTTCATTGTCTTCTCCCTCACTATTGTTGACTTTATCATTTTCCAACTTCTTACAGGGAAAAACACTCTCATAAAAAACCACATTTCTGCTAATAAATATTTCTCTATTATTGATATCAAGGACCACATATCCTTTAACTCCACTTTTATAGCCTAGAAAAATACCTTTCCTGGCTCTAGAATCAAGCTTAGTTCTCTTATTCTCTAAGGTAGAAGCAAAACACAAACAGCCAAACACCTTCAAGTCAAGGTAAGTGGGGGGACTGTTATGTAAAACTTCATATGGAGTCTTATCTCCAATAACAGAG
Source organism: Vigna radiata var. radiata (assembly GCF_000741045.1). Classification (NCBI taxonomy): domain Eukaryota; kingdom Viridiplantae; phylum Streptophyta; class Magnoliopsida; order Fabales; family Fabaceae; genus Vigna; species Vigna radiata. The sequence continues at coordinate 16,965,496 of NC_028361.1, read as the reverse complement.
GACGGTAGCCTATTCATTAAGTATATAGCATGTGAAAGAGCATATGACCAATATATATGAGGGAGATTAGACTGAAAAATTAAGCTGCGGACAACATTCAATATGTGTTGGTGTTTTCGCTCCACAACTGAGTTCTGTTGTGGAGTTTCAACACAGCTTTTCTGGTGTTCGATCCCATAGGACTCATACACGCTACTGCAACTAAACTCAGGGCCATTGTCAGTCCTGATAATTTTAATAGCTTTATTAAACTGAGTNTTAACTTTTATAATAAAGGANTGCAAGAGCTCTCTAGCTTGACCCTTATTATGCATGAGAAAAGCCCAAGTGTGCCTACTATGATCATCAACAACAGTCAGAAAATACCTATGTCCATGTATAGAAGGGATAGAGGAAGGTCCCCAAATATCACAATGTATTAAATCGAAACAATTGGTAGTTATAGAAACACTTTTAGGAAAAGGCAATCTGTGTTGCTTAGCAAAGTGGCATATATCACAAGCATCATCCAAAACAGTTTGAACATAGGGAAAAAATCTACATATTTTTTCAACAGTTTTGTGTCCAGGATGGCCTAACCTATAGTGCCANAGGTTCACATTTACATGTTCAAAAGAAAAACTAAANCTAGAGGTTGGGCTCCTCTCAAAAGGCTGCAAGTAGTAGAGGCCTTTGTGCATATCAGCACATCCAATCATCTTCAAGGTGGAGCTGTCCTGTATTTTGCAGTTCTCAGATCCAAAAGTTAGTACACAATTCATATCTTTGATCAAACTCTGAACAGATATGAGATTAAAACTAAATTCAGGTANATATAAAACATTGAAAATTCTGAAATTATTAGTAAACTCCACAGTCCCTGCATAATGGGCTGTAACAATGGAACTGTTTGGTAACTTAACAGATATAGGNTTGATTNTTNTGAAAGTTAGAAACTGATTTTTATCATGGGTTACATGGTCAGTAGCCCCTGTGTCAATAATCCATGAGGACATACCTTGTTTGTCCTCACCAGTGTCCCTTTGTACTTGGCTAATGCTGTGTGAAGCAGTGTCCACCTTTTCNAGCATCTGCAACAATCTCTGCATCTGTTCAGGGGTGAAAGAGCTTTGGACAGAACTCTGTTGATTGGTGTGCCCACTGACTTGTGGTGCTTCTGATGTAGAACAAGCATTGNTTGAACTCCATTCATTCTGTCCCTTATTTATTTGACTGTTGCTGCCATTTTTCTTGTACCATGGTGGGTATCCATGCTTGGAGTAACACTCATCCACAGTATGATTCATTTTATTGCAGTAGGAACATTGCTTCCCATAATTGGGATTCCTTCCTCTTCCTCTGCCTTGGTTGTAAACCTGAGATCCTCTTCCACCTTTCCACTGACCTTGTTTCTCAGCGGTATTGACTAGAATTTTAGTATCACTGTTTTGGGTAATTCCAGAATCATGCTTTTCTTGTCTTTCTTGCTGTATGATTAATGAAAACACACGGTTGATAGTGGGTAGGGGTTCCATCAACAATATCTGAGTCCTTANTGTACTGTAACAGTCATTTAACCCCTTTAAGAAGCATATCACATGTTCTGTCTCCCTGTATCTGTGAGAAATTTTAGAAAGCTCACAGCTGCAAGGAANTTTGCAGCTGCAATTCGGAATGGGTCTCAAAGATTCCAATTCTTCCCATGACACTTTTAANTCAGTAAAATACTGACTCACACTTCTTTCCCCTTGTTTAATGGAGTGGATTTCTTGGAGTAAATCTGAGAGTTTGAAATAATCTCCCTTAGAGAACCTTTCTTTTAATTCTTCCCATAGTTCTTGGGCATTCTCTACGTATATGACACTTTCTGCTATTTGGGTAGAAAGAGTTTTAGTGATCCATGACAGCACCATCATGTTGCTTCTCTCCCATGCATCAAAGAGAGCATCATTTCTGCTGGGTTTCTTGATCTCTCCATTTATGAACTTTAACTTGTTTTTGGAGAGGAGAGCTCTCCTCATGTTCCTGCTCCAGGATGTGTAATTAGATTCATTGAGAATTTGAGGAATGATGGAGGCACCAGGGTTTTCTCCTGGATGGAGGTAAAAAGGACTGGAGGGATTGTTGGCTTCGTCTTTTTCTTTGTCTCCCATGTTGTCAAGAAATCAAGAAACAATTCAAGATTCTCCAAGAAAAGAAAGAGAGGTTTAATGCGCAGAGAAAACGGGCAGAACAGGCACAGGGACCTGCTCTGGTACCATAATAAAACTGGCCCAAATGACAAAAGGCCCAATAGGAGCTAAGCCCAGAAGCTGGTTTCGGGAGGCTTCCTTGCCAGAAAGTGGATGAGACTGAGATGTCTTCTCAGTCACTCAGAAACACGATGGAGAAAGGAAAGAGATCGTAGCTTCAGCGTCGAAGCTTCTGGAGAAGCTCCCTTCAAGGCAATCTGATGGGAGCAAGCGTCGCAAGAGAAAAGGAAAAGAGGGTTCACGCAGGAGCAGAGATTTGATAAAGGTGAGAACTTTCTGGAAATGAATGGGTTTTATTATTGTGTATATTGTGTTTGAACAAGAGACCAGAACTCTCCTTATATAGAGTTCTGTTACAAGAAAACTAAACTAATCTGTTAGAGATCCTAACAGAATCAACAGAAAACATTAATGAAAAACCTAATTAAAGGAAAAAGCTCTTAGGAGCATTAACTACGAATAACAGAAACCTTAATACATGGTTTATGTTTTTGTTGTCAAGCTTCAATTGTATCTTATTCCTTTTTGTGTAATTTCTGGAAATATATATAAATTCTTTGAATGGTGCTCCTTTCTGTACTTGTTGACAGAAACTAGAGATTGATGAAAATTGTTGACAGAGGTTGTAAGCTAGAGACACAACTGGAAGCTGTTTTTCACATTTTTTCTTTATCATGTATGAGAGCATCTGTGTTGAGAAGTTGAATATTTGCCTGAACTCATGGTCTAACTCACTTGATTCATTATACTTGAACTTGTTCTTGGCATCAGTTGTTCTTATTTCCGCTTCTCTCTTTGTGCATCTTTTGGAGAATTAGTTTTGCACGGGAGAAAGGATATTTTCTATTTTCAGTCATTAAATATTTGTACAGAAAGATATTATTTGCTTAATATTTTTTATTTAAATTAGATTTTAAGAAATCTTTCGGTTTTAATATTTTTTATATAAAAATGAATATATATTATTGAGATTTAGAAAATCAAGATAAGATATTATAAATATTTAATGTTCTGTTCTATTCTTCTATATGTATATAGAATACATAAATGAAATGAAATAATCAACTTTTTTTATATAACATATTTCTTATATCTCTTCTGTCTCTCAAATCCTAACAAATGCCAACAATTATGAATATTTTTTCATTCACATTGGCAATTGAGTAAAAGTATAAAATATAATCATCTATGTAAGGGCCTATAGCATATTTGAGTTACATGCTTAACACTGAGGGTAAGCGGTATACATTTTGAACCTCCACTTTCCTTCTGTGAGTGTGCTGGATTTCAATGTTAATCATTAGTTTGGAACTCTTCGATTTGTAGGCGCAAGAATATTTGGATAATGATATGCAATAAAGAACTGAATGTGTGAAAACATGTTGTTTCTCAACTAGACCTACACTGAACTTATGCTTAGTCATTCAGAGATACTTCTATCATTAAGTTGTTGCAGATGTAGGTCATAAATTTAACGAATTGTGTGGATATGTGCTTTGATTAGATATATAACGTCTTGTATATGTGCTTGAATAACATGTATAGACTTTGGCTGCTTTGTTCATCAGAAATATGTGAATCTCCTTGTTGTTAATATAAATATACATCTTTTAATTACTCGGTGTGACATTGGTGTTTCATATTCTAAGTTTTCTCTTGTTCTTCTGTCCAGGTAAGGCAAAAGAGTTTGCATTTAGGATGGGTAAAACAATTGAGTTGTATGGATTTCCTTATTATGTGAAAGCGGCTGATGTGAAGATATTTGTAGAGAATTATACTGGTAAAGGAAGTATCGCAGTTATGAAGCTAAGACATGGCAAAGGTCGGACTCGAAGAGCATTTGCTATTATTCAATTCATCACAGAAGACTCTGCTACACATATGATGTCGATGACCCTTTCAAGAGGATTGTGGTATGGAACCTCTTATTTAAAAGCTCGGGAAATGGAGAGTGATATAGATAAAAAACTAAGAATGGATTTGCCTGGTTTGGAAGGTGTGAATTTGTATTTTGGCTGCCAGATATCGAAAGGAGGATTTTCTGTTTTGGAGACAATTCCGGATGCCAGTTTAAATTTTGGGAGTGGAAAGAGAAAGGTGGAGTTGCAATTTTTGTATAACCTCGTGCAATACAAACTCGAGCTTTCATACGAGAACATTTGGAAGGTTGAGCTGCTTCGACCACGGAATAAAACTGCACGTTATCTCCTTGTTCAGGTAATCAAATTTGTTTGTTTTATTAGCTTAAGACAGATTTGGTTTCTTAATAAACTTAATGATGGATGTGTTAAACATAAGGCTACAACCTCTTTTACCATAGAATCCTACATAACGAAGTTCTATAACCTTTTCGATTAATGAAACAAGTTAAACTCATACAGAATCCTACAACCTCTTTTACTAGTGAAACAAACTCATGCATTCACAAAAGATAAAAAAATATGCTTGTTTTCACAAAAACTCGTCTTTTAATCCCATGCACCCAAACACTCATGCGGTTGATAAAAGTATCCGAACTTTTGTTTCCCGTTCACACTTGAAAAACATTATATTTCTTAGTTTCAAACACACCAACTGAAAACCCCACACCCAAATCAGTAAATAAATTCTTAAAATCTCAACATGATTCACATAAAACTCGTTTTAAACATCAAAAGTTAATAACCTTAACACTATTAAACCAAAACGTTTTGATAGAAAACACATCCCACAACCTTAACATGAATTCACCGATCAAAACCCAATTTTCGTTTTGTAATCATGTTTTACCATCATATAAACAAAATTCGAAAACCAATCAACACAAAACAAAACCCATGATAGATTCCCCTCATCCTATTCATTGAGTTCCTTTGTCCTTTAATCTCGCAGCCTAGGAAACAAAACAACAGAGCACAAAACATGTGAAATGAGGAAGACGTGTAGTTATTTATCGTATAAGATTTTATTTAAAGCCAACTACATCTCTCATTATGAATTCTTATCAAATTCTTAGGTTCTATTTGTATTATCGTATTATTCTTGTGATTGACAAATGCTGAATCTTATTTATTTTGCTTCAATTGTCGTGATTGACAAATGCTGAATCTTATTTATTTTGCTTCAATTGTCAGTTACTTGGTGCTCCCCGGATATATGAGTACGACGTGCAAACGTCGGCAGATGTATCTGACACTGTATTTGATAAATCTTCGTACAACTACAAAAAATATATCCTTGATGAGGAATGGACCAGAACAATAGATTTCACTAAGGATGGTTGTATTGGGCAGTGCTCCGCCATATGTCTGGAGTTTCCTAGTAGCCAGAATTTACCAAATTTCAAGGATATCTTTGCTTATTATGAGCAAAGTGAGCGGCAATACACATTACATCCAGGAGTTCCCTTTTCTCAAAATTGGGGTCTTGTCCCCATTGTTGCTCCCCAAGGTGTTGAAATACCATTTGACATCTTGTTTAAAGTCAATTCATTGGTTCAGCATGTATGTCTTGCGGGACGTGCACTTAATGATGACTTCTATCACTGGGTTGATCCGAGCACAATGCCGCTTGATTTTATTAAAAATGCTTTAGAAAAGATGTACTTCTCTAAGGAATTCTGTTATGACCCCACAAAGTGGTTTACTGATCAGTACAAAAGGTACCTTAAATCAAATTCAAAGAATTGTCCTCGGTGGCCTGCAATGTCTTTGGATAAAGGGTTGGTATATGTTCGCAGGGTTCAAATCACACCTTGCAAAGTTTACTTTTGTGGTCCAGAGGTTAATGTCTCAAATCGTGTTCTCCGTCACTTCTATGAACATTTGGACAACTTTATACGGGTTTCATTTGTCGATGAGGAGTTGGATAAACTGTTTTCAACTGAATTATCATCCCGTGCACAGAACAAGAAAACTGACTTGTACAAGAGAATTCTTGACATCCTTAAAAATGGCATTGTTATTGGCGATAAGAAGTTTGAATTTCTAGCATTCTCATCAAGTCAGTTGCGGGAAAATTCTCTCTGGATGTTTGCTCCTACAGGAAAGTACACTGCCGCATCCATAAGGAGTTGGATGGGAAATTTTAGCAAGATTAGGAATGTTGCAAAGTATGCTGCTAGGCTGGGACAATCTTTTGGTTCATCTACTGAAACTCTAAGCGTCCCTAGGAATGAAATTGAAATTATTCCGGATGTGAGCAGGACTTCTGATGGAAATGAATATGTCTTTTCTGATGGAATTGGGAAAATATCTCTTAAATTTGCCAGGAAAGTGGCTAAAAAATGCGGCTATCATGGCACTCCATCTGCCTTTCAGATTCGTTACGGTGGTTACAAAGGAGTTGTAGCTGTTGATCCAACATCACGTTTTAAGTTATCACTGAGGAATAGCATGCGGAAGTATGATTCAGATAACACGAAGTTAGATGTTTTGGGTCGTAGTAAGTTTCAGCCGTGTTATCTGAATCGGCAGTTGATTACTCTCTTATCCACTCTTGGCATCAATGATGGTGTTTTTGAGAAAAAACAAAGAGAAGCTATGTATCAACTAAACACTATACTAAAAGATTCATTGAAGGCGCAGGAAGTTCTGGACTTAATGCCTGCTGGGGAGATTACCAATGTTCTGAAGAAGCTCCTCATCTGTGGCTACCAGCCTAGTGAGGAACCATTCCTTTCAATGATGCTGCAAATATTTAGGGCATCAAAACTGTCAGAATTGCGACACAAATCCAGGATCTTTATTCCGAAGGGAAGAGCAATGATGGGATGTCTAGACGAAACTAGTACCCTGGAATATGGTCAAGTATTTGTGCAGATTTCCAACAATAAGCTGCGGGATCTATCTTATGATTCTTTACCCTATAATTTGGAAAAAAAATACCCTGTTACAGGTAAGGTGGTAGTAACTAAAAACCCTTGCTTGCACCCTGGTGATGTGCGTGTTTTAGAAGCTGTGGATGTGCCAGATTTGCACCACATGGTGGACTGTGTTGTTTTCCCTCAAAAAGGACCAAGGTAATATGAATATTTCTATTTCTGAGTGTTCAACACTATTTTATGGAATGATGTAATTTAAAGATCGTATGGTGTTAGTACGATATTAAATGTATAACTACAAGCTGTTAGAAGGTGTTAAAACATTCTAGAGATCTCCATGTAAAATATTACATTAAGGTTAGATTTCTATAAAGACCGATGTGCTATTTCAAGTTAATCAATTGAATACGAATATTCTTTCTTTCAAATTAATCCTTTCAAGTGTGTGTAATTTACATAAATGAAAGTGGTGAATAATGTTTCCTTAGCTGCAATTTACATTGCTTTTATATGTTTATGGGTGTTAACAAATGCTTGTGATATGTAGTAAACTGGGATTGGAACTTGGAATTTACTGGATTTAAAGAGACCTAGAGAATGAGTAAAAATAAAAGATAACTCCTTTTGCATTAAAACTTTCCTTTAACTATCGACTAACATTTATCTCTCAAATGCTACAATGTGTATAGAAAATGCTCTCGATGACCTTTCAATATATATTCATCTGATAGACTCTAGAAAAAGGTTAGCAGCCATCAGTGTGCTCAGTGGATACATAACTCTACTGCCAATACACATGAACAACTTTTCAAGAGAACAACTTTTTAACAGAGGCTAGGAGTAACAAATATTTAATTTTACATTAGATGGTTGGGGTTTCTCAGCATGGTTTCTAGGAGGTCCATTTATACACATATTGAAAGTCATTTTCTATAAATATATATTTTATGCTGTTTGCTCTTCCATTGCATTATTTTATTCTATTTTTCGTGGTAAGTGTCAATTTTTTTAATGGAGCATTGCTATACTACACTAGATGTGATCCTGTTTATACTGCTAGGCAGTTGCGGATTACTTGTTGCCTGACATAATCTTGTAGTCTTTTCAGTTTTGCTCTGTTTCTGTTTGCTATGTAACTTGAGAAACTATCAGTATGAAATCATATATGTCCATGCACAACTTTTCTAAATAGAAATCCGAAAAATGTTTCTATCCATTCATGTATGTTATGATTTCTGCAATGGAAATTATGACTTGTTTTGAGAGTCATCGTCAGCTTGAAATGCCTAGATGGTACGCATGTACCTAATGCTTATTTCAAGATTTTTTTGTCTATCTCTTTCTGCAGATTTCTTCTGTAAATTGAAATGCTGATATTTTGCTTAGTTAAATGCTTTATAATTTCCTTTGAACTGTCTATTTATACCACTCTAGTAACTAATATTCATTATCAGACCTCATCCAAATGAGTGTTCGGGAAGTGATCTGGATGGAGATATCTACTTTGTTTGTTGGGACCCTGAATTGATTCCTTCCCGCCAAACCGAACCAATGGATTATACTCCTTCCTCAACTGTAGAACTGGATCATGATGTGACAATTGTGGTATCATTCTCAAAGCTTGTGACATCCATAGACAATTTTTTTATTTATTCTTTGCATTTGTTTTTGGTATAACTATTTACCGTTATAAATGATCTTTGTAGTTGTTTTTGCATTGTCAAAGTTTGTGACTGCTTTCTTTGTGCAGGAGGTTGAGGAGTATTTTACCAATTACATGGTCAATGACAGTCTGGGAATAATTGCCAATGCACACACTGTCTTTGCTGACAGACAACCAAAAAAAGCCATGTCTGCAGAATGTCTTAAGCTTGCAAAGCTGTTTTCAACAGCAGTCGACTTTCCAAAAACCGGTGTTCCTGCTGTTATTCCTCGTGAACTGTATGTCAAAGAATATCCGGACTTCATGGAGAAGTCTAACAGAGAAACCTATATATCACCTAATATAATAGGAAAGCTCTATAGGGAAGTTATGGAAACAATTTCATCAAGTGATGGTGGCTATGTTTCATCCTTCACCCAAGAGGTCGCTAGAAGGTCTTACGACTTTAACATGGAAGTCGATGGCTTTATGGATTATGTTGATGATGCTTTCTATCACAAAACCAATTATGACTACAAGTTGGGAAATCTGATGGATTACTATGGCATCAAAACTGAAGCTGAAATCCTCAGCGGTAATATCATTAAAATGTCAAAATCCTTCAACAAAAGGAGGGATGCAGAAGCAATAAATCAAGCTATAACGTCCCTAAGGAAAGACGCCCGGTCCTGGTTCAATGAGAGCAGCAATGGTGTGGATTCTAGAAATGGTGATGATAAATATGCAAAAGCTTCTGCTTGGTACCATGTTACTTACCATCCAAGTTACTGGGGTCACTACAACCAAGGGATGGGTAGGGATCATTATCTAAGTTTCCCATGGTGTGTTTTCCCTCAGCTTCTCCAAATCAAGAAAAAGGTTTCCAATAGAAGGTACTCTTAGGCATACAGATTGAGTGGGTTGCATTTGAATTGATAACTCTGGATTTCTCAGGTACCGATTACAGAATACAACTGTATTTCATGCTAATGTTTACGTAACATTGAGTGGAGAATATGTCTATAACATTGAGTAGATGTAGATATTGCAAAAGTATAAACGAATTCCTTTGTGTAAATGCGGCTTTTAATGATGTCGTTGCAGCATCTAAATGTTTCGTAATATAACCTTTCTGATGACTGTTTGACTATATATATAATTTATATATATATATATATATATATATATATATATATATGTATGTATGTATGTATGTATATTAATATGTATATAATATTTATTTATTTATTGCTGCTGTGGATAGATAATAATAGGGTTAAATATGTTTTTAGTTCCTATACTTTTGGGCGATTTTGGTTTTAGTCCCTCCTTCAAACTATAATACAATTTAGTCCTTCAACTTTAGAAAATTTTGGTTTTAGTCATTTTTACCAAATTTTTTAAACTTTATTTGCTGTTTCAAGCACGTTACATTATAGCATTTGGATTGTTTACACTGTTTGACATATTTTTGTTTCAATGTTAACTGAGAAACGCGTTTGAAACAGCAAATAAAGTTTAAAAAATTTGGTAAAAAGGACTAAAACCAAAGTTTTCTAAAGTTGAAGGACTAAATTGTACTATAGTTTGAAAGAGGGACTAAAACCGAAATCACTCCAAAATATAGGAACTAAAAACATATTTAACCCATAATAATATGAAAGTACGTTTTCTTTCTTTCTTATCTCAGCTTTGTTTCGTTGCCTCTCTTACATGGTCTAAAGAGCAAGGTTTTTTATCCATGGTTTCTCCATCATCATCTATTGCTCTAACTACTGATTTTGTCAGAAAATGAGACTTTTCTAAATATTTCAATATCTTTCTCTTTTTCTTGCTTGTTAAGTTTTGTGAAAAACTTGTTTGTTAAACACAACTCAAGACCAAGAACTTAAAACAACAACTGAACCAAGCTAATATGATCAATTGCTAATCACTAACGTAGTTTATAAGCTCAAAGGAAATTAACCACATGCATTCTCAGTTGGACCAAAAAAATAATTGACTAAAAGGGAAATAAGTCATGAATTATGCAGAGATAAAATTGATCGTTGCAAATTTAACAAGATGAATGACCTAATTAGTGCTCAAAACTCAGAAGAAGTGTGATCAAAAGCCAAATGGGAAAAGCAAAGAACACTTATAAACAACAGTAGCTAGAACCTTGTAACTAAAACTTGAGATTAACACACCAAAAATTAGAATGAGGTTTGAAGTGTTGGGTCTTGAAGTCACACTTGGATTTCCAACATGAAGGAGTTAAATTCAACATTCTACCAAGCTGAAAGGTTCAAAAAGTGAAGCTACTAAACAAGAGAAAGTGAAAACAATTGAATACAAATAAGTTGGAAGCAATAAAACAATGATCTATAACAAATAAATAAATAAATAAAATGAGAGTAAATATGTTTAGAAGAGGTAATATCAAACTTGTGCAAGCCGAAATGAAAACTCAAGTTGAACAGTAGAAGCATAAACATTTTGTACAATATAGTGAAAATTATGTATGAGTGATGGGTATTTATGTCTTCATTTAGTCTTTAATATTGGATTCTTAATTAGTTTTTGTAATTTAATAAAATGTTTTAATTAGTATTTGTTATAATTGGATTTATTTAGCATGAGATACAAAAGTATGTTAAAAATAGTTTTTTAACTGCATAAATGTTCTTTGGATATTTTGAGGTGTAAAAATAAATTTGATACAATATCATGACACCTTAAAGATAAACTAAGAATATCAAATAATCAAGATCGCAAAAAGTCAATTCAAACATAACATGAAAAAGTAAAGAAATTTGACTAAGTCAAGACGAGAGAACAAGCAACAAAAATTAGATCTTGCAATTTTCTCTATTTTTTCTACTAAAAGGGATTTAATAATTGATAAATGTTTATGATTAAAGATCATTTGGGAAAAATATATCTTAAGATATTTTATTTGATATTGTTAAATAATTACCGTATTTAACTATATCAAAAACTATCAAAAGATAATATTTGTCAAGTATTGTTTAATCTAGCAAAGGGTTAAATATGTTTTACGTCCTTTAAGTATCACCCAATTTTGGGTTTAGTCCTACTCGAAACTTTGATGGCTTTTAGTCCTCTTATTTTTGAAACTCTTATAATTAGTCCTTAAAATTGGACGGCGTTAACTTTGTTTAACGGCAAGCCAGCTTCCCCTTTTACTTTCTGCCACGTTGCTTTTCTTTTTATCTGGCCAATAAAAATCTGACATGTGTCAACCCCCTTCCACCCCAAATTAGGGTTTGCCAGATTGGAGAAACTTGCCCCTGCACCTGCGCCACTAGTACCGATAGTGTTGCTGGTTCACCCTCTCTGCAAAAACCATCATCTTCAACAACTCGTCACCACCATCTATCAAGAAAGAAAAAACTTGGTAGACCCGTAGGTTCTAAGAACAAGCTAAAACCGGTACTTGTGATTGACAAAGCCAATAAGAGTGTTGTAAAACCTGTTTTCATTGAAGTTTCTGAAAGTTATGATGTGATTAGGACAATTGTTAAATTCGATCGTCATCACCAAGTTAGCATCATAGTGCTAAAAGCATCGTTTGTAACTCTCACTCTCATGCTTCTCCTTTCACTCTTTATGGACCTTTCAAATTAATTTCCCTCACTGGTACCTACATACTTAATGCTTCTTTATCATCAACCCTTAACAACGACCCTCATTGTTCTTTTGGGATTTCTGTTTCTGGAATCAAAGAACAATGCTTCATCGGAGGAGTTGAAGGAAAAGTTGTTATAGAGAATGGAGTTATGGTGACAGCTATTATTGTGAACAAATTTTAAATTGTATCAACAATATACATTCTGGTTACTCTACTGGAGAAGATGAACGAAAACGAGAATGAAGAGGCAAACTGGCACAAGACGTGGCCTCTCCGTTTGCCACATCAAACAAAAATTAAGTCCGTCCAATTTTAAGGACTAATTATAAGAGTTTCAAAATTAAGAGGACTAAAAGCCATCAAAGTTTCAAATAGAGACTAAACCCAAAACTGTGTGATACTTAAGGGACGAAAAACATATTTAACCCATCTAGCAAATATCTTTTCAAATATTTTTAGATCTCCACAAGCAAATATATTTTGAAGATATTGGGTTATTTAGAAGATAATAGGAGGATATTACATTATCATAAGTAGGGATGACAACGAGTCGGGTCGAGTACAAATAGTGCCTACATGTAACCCGACCCACTATAAGCACGAATATTTGCTTAAAAAATACTTACGAATATTTTAAAACCTGCGGATATCAATGGATACCCGCAAATACCTGTAGATATCCGTGAATACTCGCAGATACCAGCAAATGTTTAAAAAAATATATATTTTTATAAATTATTAAAATAAAATTACAAAAAGTATAAAAAATATAATATAAATTAAATTAAATATAAATTAAAACAGATAAAGAGAAAATATAAATTTAAGAAAACAAAATGGAAGAAGTATGATTACGCTATAATAGAAGGGGAAATGAGAAAGAACACCAATCATTTTCATTCCCCTTCCTTTTGTGAATGCATTGTATAAAAAATAACATAAAAACATTGATGGACAAACAAAATTATGGGTACACTTTGAAAATTTGATATAAAAGGACACTGAGAAAAGTGAGTGTTAAAAAATAAGGTAAAGAAATAAAAAGTTGAGTCATGAGAGTTCAAATTAAAATTTTCTATAGTTCCAGATTGCATGATCTACTTTTAGAAGCATAATTTTAGAAGATTAATTAGTTCTCATTTTATCATTACCAAAATTAATTTATTAATTACTTATTATAACATAAAAAAGATATTACATATTGCTAGATAATTTCTCCCAAAACGAATTTGATTACTTTAGTTTATTCTTTTGTAAGTCAACACTCAAGTCCCTTGATCCATACTTAAGCAACAAGCTGTTCTACTTGATTTGTGAGAGAAAAAGGAAAAGTAAAACAATCAAAACAACCAAAGAATCTGAAGTAGCTTTCTTTAAGAGACTCAACTTTTTTTTCTTCAAAAATAATTGAAAAATCAAATAAAAAAAATCAAAAGTGTTGATTAAATTATCACAGTTATATATAAGTCTTAAGGGATGTTTCCACTTATATATACATATTATTATATTAAATGCATAATCTATTATGTTTTAATTTAATCTATTCCTTTTCATTATGATTGATTGTATAATAATATTGATGTTTCTGTTATTATAATGTACTAAAATAATAAATAAGTTAATTTAAATTTTTTTACCTTGTGAAATGATTCATTTTAATTTATTGTTTGGATGCACATGTTTTTTCAAGTACTAAATTTTTTAATAACTTATTGTTATTTTTATTTTAAATTTATTTCAACTTCAATTTATTGTCATTTTATTTATTTTTTCAATGTATTTAAATATTTATGTAACGTTTACTTTTTTTTTTTGTTTTAATACATAAATTTTTAGTTGTCTAAATCAATAATTTTTTAACTTATCATATTAGCAAAATTATTCTTAAATTTTAGTTTAATTAAATTTTAAGCCTTTATAAATTTAAATTCTTTTAAACAAATCTCTATTAATTAGTTACTTTTCATTTTTCAACAAAATTATTTTATATTAATTTTAAAATCTTACCTTTCTTAACACATATAAACAAGATTACATGATAAAATAACATCACTTTCTTCTGTTAATGAAAAAGTTAAAAGAACAGAATCATTTGAAAAATATAAATATTTTAAGTATTCAATACATTTGAAAAAAATTAATATAAATTAAGAGCCTAACAACTCAATTAAATTTATATTTTATATTAATTTATTTTTATTTTTTCTAATGTAAAGTATTTTTATTTTTTATTACTTTTCTAGTTTTTTCTCGATTCAAATGAAGGAATAGTTGATGCAGAAAAAGATAACAACTGCTTGGGGAAGAAGGAGTCGTGCTGATTGGTCAATGAAAAAGAAAACTGTAAAATGATGATATACGGAATCAGTACTTTAATGTGTATTTTATTATTATTGGATTATTCAATAATTAAATGAATATTTCATTTGTATTTTTGTGACTGTATGGAAAGAGATGGGTATCTGGTGCGGTAAGCTACAATGAAATCCTTGCAAATTAACCGTTGTGATTTTAATGTCTTTTGGACTACTTAAAATCCACACCGTTACAGTGTCCTATCATTAATAAATTCCAAAAGTTTATTTTAAGAAAATCTATATAAATTCCTTTACTCACTACACTTCATGGCTTGACTTTGGTCTTTTCTCATTCTGAGTCTGTCTCGTATTGTTGATGCCATCATTCTTCAATATTGGGTATGTTTCAGATTCTTGCTCATTCTTTTTGTGGCTATGTTCTTGATCACTTGATAATGCTTACTCAATCCCAAAGTCTTTATCTTGTCTTTGATAGTATGTTATGTTCTCCTGGTTTCATGACTGAAGTGTGAGGATGTGCATTGCACACCGAGAATGTCTTGATGGTTGTTAGTGTTTTTCTTGTTGTTTATTTCTTTCTTTCTTTGTTTTTGCTTTTTGGGTCTTTTTCTGAGATGATCGTAAGGTTTTATTTATCTGTTTTTTTTCTTAGTTTAAGCAAAATGGAGAATAACATATTTGTTGGATTTTATACCAAAATATTATAGCTGTTCTGATGGTGTTCCAAGAGGTCAAGACAGTTTTTCTGAAATAACCTAATGGGTTTTATGTATAGCCATTTCTTTCCTTCCTAGTTTTTACAGTGATATATTTTTTCTGAAAGAAAATGTCATGCCGTGAGAAAATAAGAGAAAAATGTAAAGAAAATTGCGTGAAAAGAAAACGAAAGAAAAACTATTTGTTTCTTGGTTCTGTGTTTCTGTTCTGAATTTTCTGCGTTTCGTTATATCAATGTCCTTGAACGTTTTACTGACCATGGCTGGACTATATGAACTCTTTATATATTTAAGAATCAAAGCAAAAGAGTTCAGTTCCTTTTTAGGAAACTCAGTGACCTCAAGAATGCAATATGGTATCTATATGGACTTCATTTTGGTTCTAAAACTTTTGCTGATTGGAAAATAAATTGCAGTTTCGAGAAACATCACTTTACATTGTATGACATCATACATATGTTTTCCTGACTATGGTTTGACTGTAAGGGCTTTTGCATATTTAAGTTACATTCTTAACATTCTGTGTAAGGAGGATACATTTTGAAGCTCCACTTTCCTTCTGAGGGTATGCTGGATTTTAATGTTATTCATTAGTTTGGAACACTTTCTTCAGTTCGTAACTGCAAGAATATTTGGATAATCACATGCAATAAAGAACTGAACGTGTGAAAACATGTTGTTTCTCAACTAGGCCTACACTGAACTTATGTTTAGTCATTCAGAGAAACTTCATTCATAAGGAAGTTATTAAGTTGTTGCAGATGTAGAGGTCATAAATTTAACAAATTGTGTGTATATATGCATTAAATATATAATGTCATGTATATGTACTTGAATAACATTCAGAAGCTTTCAGTGCTTTATTCATTAGAAATCTGTGAATCTCCTTGTTAATCCAAATAGATATCTTTAAATTACTCAGTGTGACATTGCTGTTTCATAGACTAATTTTTTTTTGTTCTTCTGTGCAGGTAAGGCAAAAGAGTTTGCATTTAGGATGGGTAAAACAATTGAGTTGTATGGATTTCCTATTATTGTTAACGCGGATGATGTGAGGAAATTTGTAGAGAATTTTACTGGTGAAGGAACTATCCAAACTTTGAAGGTAAGACATGGCAAAGGTCGGGTTCCAAGAGCATTTGCTATTATTCAATTCACCACAGAAGATTTTGCTGCATCGATGATGTCGAGGGCTAATAACGTTTCAAGAGCATTGCGGTATGGAACCGCTTATTTAAAAGCTCGAGTAATGGAAAGAGATATTGAGAAGATAAGTGAGAATGTGCCTAGTTTGGAGGGTGTGAAACTGTATTTTGGCTGTCAGATCTCTAAAGAAAGGTTTGCTGTTTTGGAGAGAATGCAGAATGTCAGTTTAAGTTTTGGGAGTGGAAAGGGAAAGGTGGTGTTGAAATTTTCACGTGACATTGTGCAATACAAACTTCAGCTTTCATACGAAAACATTTGGAAGGTTGAGCTGCTTCGACCACGGGATAAAACTGCACGTTATCTCCTTGTTCAGGTAGTCAAATTTATTTTTTATTAGCTTAAGACAAATTTGATTTCTTAGTGAACTTATTGATGGGTATGTTATAAAAATAATGCTATTGTGAATTGGAGTAGAATCATGACAAATACATTGCTTGGGTTTTGCATCCAGGGATCTGCAATTGGAGTATGGAATTATTAAATTGTAGTTTTGCTTGCTTAAGCACTAGTTAAATCCTTCGCATGCCAAAGCATCATGGTGAACCAGAACTCATTTAACAAAAATAAGATTCATAGCAACAGAGCACAAAACATGTGAAATAAGGAGGACATGTAGCTATTTATTGCATTAGATTTTACTTAAAGCTAACTACTTCAACTGTCATCATAAATAGTTTCAATTTCTATGATTCTCTTTGTATTTAGCTAGTATTGCTGTGATTGACAAATGCAGAATCTTATTCATTTTGCTTCAATTGCTAGTTACTTGGTGCTCCCCGGATATTTGAGAACGGCATATTTACTTGCACAGATGAATATGACAATATGTTTGAGGATCCTTTGTACAACTACTTCAAAGATGTCCCTGATGAGCAATGGACAAGAACGACAGATTTCACTACGGGTTGTTGTATTGGGCAGTCCTCTGCCATATGTCTGGAGCTTCCTAGTGGCCGGAATTTGCCAAGTTTCAAGGATATCTTTGCTTATTACGAGCAAAGTGAGAGGCAATACACATTACAGACAGGAGTTCCCTTTTCTCAAAACGGGAGTCTTGTCCCCATTGTTGCTCCTCGAGGTGTTGAAATACCATTTGACATCTTGTTCAAAGTCAATTCATTGGTTCAGCACGTATGTCTAACTGGACCTGCACTCGATGGTGACTTCTATCGCTTGGTTGATCCGCGCAGAATTTCCCTTGATTTTATTGAAAATGCCTTGGAAAAAATGTACTACTCTAAGGAATTCTGTTACGATCCCACAAAATGGTTGACTGAACAGTACAAAAGGTACCTTCAATCAAATTCAAAGAATGGTCCTAGGTCCCCTGCAATATCTTTGGATGCAGGGTTGGTGTATGTTCGCAGGGTTCAGATCACACCTTGCAAAGTTTACTTTTGTGGTCCAGAGGTTAACGTCTCAAATCGTGTTCTCCGTCATTTCCATGAACATTTAGATAACTTTATACGTGTTTCATTTGTCGATGAAGAGTTGGATAAACTGTTTTCAACTGATCTATCATCACGTGCACAGAACAAGAAAACTAATTTGTACACGAGAATTCTTGACATCCTTAAAAATGGCATTGTTATTGGCGATAAGAAGTTTGAATTTCTAGCATTTTCATCTAGTCAGTTGCGGGAAAACTCTCTCTGGATGTTTGCTCCTACAGGGACTGGATGCACTGCCGAATACATACGGAAATGGATGGGAGATTTTAGCCAGATTAGGAATATTGCAAAATATTCTGCTAGGCTGGGACAATCTTTTGGTTCATCTACTGAAACTCTAAGCGTCCCTAGGCATGAAATTGGAATTATTCCGGATGTTAAGAGGACTTCTGATGGAAAGGAATATGTTTTCTCTGATGGTATTGGGAAAATATCTCTTGAATTAGCAAAGAGAGTGGCTAAAAAATGTGGATATGATTGCATTCCGTCTGCCTTTCAGATTCGTTACGGTGGTTACAAAGGAGTTGTAGCTGTTGATCCAACATCACATTTTAATTTATCACTGAGGAATAGCATGCTGAAGTATCATTCAGATAACACGAAATTAGATGTTTTGGGTCGTAGTAAGTTTCAGCCGTGTTATCTGAATCGGCAGTTAATTACTCTCTTATCCACTCTTGGCATTAGGGATGTTGTTTTTGAGAAAAAACAAAGAGAAGCTGTGGATCAACTGAACACTATACTAACAGATTCATTGAAGGCACAGGAAGTTCTGGACTTAATGTCTTCTGGCGAGATCACCAATGTTCTGAAGGAGATGCTCATTTGTGGCTACAAGCCTAATGAGGAACCATTCCTTTCAATGATGCTGCAAATATTTAGGGCGTCAAAACTGTTGGAATTAAGACTAAAATCCAGGATCTTTATTCCGAAAGGAAGAGCAATGATGGGATGTCTAGATGAAACTTGTACCCTGGAATATGGTCAAGTATTTGTGCAGTTTTCTAGCAATAGGCTGCAGAATCTATCTGATGATACTGATTCCTATGATTTGCCAAAAAGTTATATGATTAATGGTAAGGTGGTGGTAGCAAAAAACCCTTGCTTGCACCCTGGTGATGTGCGTGTTTTACAAGCTGTGGATGTGCCAGCTTTGTACCACATGGTGGACTGTGTAGTTTTCCCTCAAAAAGGACGAAGGTAATAGCTTAAATATTTCTATTTCTATTAGTTTTCAACACTGTCTTATGGATTGATTTAACATTTTAAGATTGTGTACAACAAAGATTTATAGTCTCTAAAATACAAATAAATGAGAGTGGTGGAATAATGTTTCCGTGGCTTTTATGTTTATTATGGGTGTTAAAAAATGTTTGTGTTATTTGAGAATCTTGGGTTGGAACTCAGAATCTACTGGAATTAAAGGGAATGAGTAGAAATAAAAGATAACCCTTTTACATTAAAACACTTGCAACTCAAAACAGAGAAGATATATTTAGGAGTGCTTGATGCACCTCCAAATTTCATGTTACATTTAAAAGAAGTAGAAAGCAACAAGCCACACTTTAGAGAGCTATAACTGGTTGGAACACACTCATACACGGCTCACACACAGCTCACACACGGCTCACACACAGCACATTATTCTAACAAAAACTTTCCTCTAACTATCCACCAACATTTATCTCTCAAATGCTGCATGTGTATAGAAACGAAAAAGGAGGGTAGCCATCAAGTTGCTCAGTGGATATATAACTTTACTTCGTAATAAACATGAATTTTCAGCAGAACTTTTTAGCAGAGGCTTTCAGTAACAAATATTTATTTTAGCCTTGGATGGTTGGGGGTTGCTCAGTGTGTATTGAAAATCATTCTAAATAAATATAAATTTCATGTTTGCTCTGCTATATTTGAAGTTGTTGCATTATTTTATTCTATTTTCTTGGGTAGGTGTCAATTTTTTTTTTCATAGAGCATTGCTATTGCTATACTATATAGATGGCGGATCCTTTTTGTACTGCTAGGCCGTTGGAGTTTTACTTGTTTCTTGAAATAATCTTGCAGTCATTTTAGTTTGGCTCTTTGTTTCTGTTTGCTGTTACTTGAGCAACCATGAGTATGAAATCGTATGTGCAAGTACATATTATCCGTTATTGTATGTTCTGACTTCTGCACTGGGCATTGACTTGTTCTGAGAGTTTTGTTCAAGATGTACCTAATGCTTATTTCAAGATTTTTTCTTTCATAATATGTGTAGATTTCTGCTGTTAATTGAAATGGTAACATTTTGGGTAGGTAAGTGTTTTATAATTTCCTATTAACTGTATATTGATACCACTCTGATAACTGATTTTTAATATTAGACCTCATCCAAATGAATGTTCGGGAAGTGATCTGGATGGAGATATCTATTTTGTTTGTTGGGACCCTGAGTTGATTCCTTCACGCCAAATCCCACCAATGGACTATACTCCTTCCCCAACAACAGAGCTGCATAGAGGTGTGACAATTGAGGTATCATTCTCAAAGCTTGACATCCATAGGCAATTTTTTTATGTAATCTTAGCATCTTTTTGGTATTACAACCGTTACCTTGATAGAATAGATTATGTGGTTGCTTAATAACACCATTACATTTACATCTGGTTATGACAAACTTATTTTTTAAGTTGCATTTCTTGTCTTTTTGTACCCCCATTTTTTCAGTGACCATGTACATTTTTGCTCTAAAACTTCACCCATTGTTTTGTAGCTATCTTCATTGTTTAGTATTTTTACTTGTGTCCTATAGTTAAAAAATATTTGTCCCCTTAATTTCTATAGGTTTTTAGGGACTACTAAAATTGTGGTGAAAATTTTGTTTAGTTTTAGTGTAAAATTTTGATTGGAGAATTTTCTTGTTAATCTAAAATTTATGTACATTTCATGACTCATGATCCTCCCTCATCTTCATCATCTCCTCTTTATATTCCACTACTGAAATTTAAATACCTGTCCCAATATTCAGCACTATCCATCAGTTGTTAGGTTCCTTTTTTCTTGTATTTGTTTTGTCCTGCAGCATAAAATTGTGTATATAAGTTTGTGACTGCTTTCTTTGTGCAGGACGTTCAAGAGTACTTTACCAATTACATTGTGAATGACTGTCTGGGAATAATTGCCAATGCACACACTGTCTTTGCTGACAGAGAACCAGGAAAAGCCATGTCTGAAGAATGTCTTAAGCTTGCAGAGCTGTTTTCAACAGCAGTCGACTTTCCAAAAACTGGTGTTCCAGCTGTTATTCCTCGTGAACTGTATGTCAAAGAATATCCTGACTTCATGGAGAAGTCTGACAAAGTCACCTATATATCGACTAATGTAATAGGAAAGCTCTATAGGGAAGTTATAAAAACAATTTCATCAAGTGATGGTGGCTCTGTTTCATCCTTCACCCTAGAGGTCGCGAGAAGGTCTTATGACGCTGACATGGAAGTTGATGGCTTCATGGATTATGTTGATGATGCTTTCTATTACAAAACCAATTATGACTACAAGTTGGGAAATCTTATGGACTACTATGGCATCAAAACTGAAGCTGAAATCCTCAGCGGTAATATCATGAAACTGTCAAAATCCTTCAACAAAAGGAGGGATGCAGAATCAATCAATATGGCTGTGAGGTCCCTAAGGAAAGAGGCCCGGTCTTGGTTCAATGAGGGTAGCAATGGTGTGGATTCTGGAAGTGGTGATGATGCATATGCAAAAGCTTCTGCTTGGTACCATGTTACTTATCATCCTAATTACTTGGGTTCGTACAACGAAGGAATGAAGAGGGATCATTATCTGAGTTTCCCATGGTGTGTTTACCATCAGCTTCTCCAAATCAAGAAGGAGAAAGTCTCCAATAGAAAGTACTCTTCGGCATACAGATTGAGTGGGTTGCATCTGAATTGATAACTCTGGACTCTGCATGGAATAGATGTAGATACTGCGTAAGTGTGAAGAACTTCCTTTGTGTAAATGTGGCTTTTAATGATATCGTTGCGTAAGTATGAAGAAGTTTCAATTAGTAAGTCTTTGTAAATTCTGTTTAAGATAGTAAGCAGGATGGAACTAACACAAAACATTAGCATGGACTTCTTACTTTGGATTTGGGTTTCAATATATTTCCTTCTACCTTGGCTATTGGACTTTTAACGTTTCAATATATTTTCTTAGTTTATATATTTACCATTAACATCTTCAATCAAAGTCTTGGGCGATTAAAACTTGACAAACAGTTATATACTCAAAATCTCACATGAAGACAAAGCCGATAAGTTGATACATTTTTCATATTATAAAGATTAAAAGTTAACATTTTTAAAAGCGGAAACATAACAACTTTTAAGAAAAAAAAATTTAAACCAAATGTTTTCTAGCAGTGTCAAAAGTTGTATTTTGCTTAAGGTTAAAACTTCTTAGACGTCCCTGTTTTCGTAAGGTCTTTCCATTTTGGTCCCGTTCTTATAAAACTTTCCAATTGGGTCCTCAAAAGTGCTAATTTGAAACAATCCAACCCCTACTGTTAAAAATTGTTAACGGCCGTTTAAATTTGATGATGTGGCATTATAAATAAATTTTATATTAAAAACTATTAATGAATATAGATTTTATAAAAGGGCAAAGTGGGAACTTTCTTCTTCCTCCTCCTCAGAACCTGAACTCATCTTCCTCAATAGTGGAAGATGCAGCCAACCTAATACCCATCAAAACTAACAAATAAGAAATAACATTATAAATCCAAAATTACTACCGGTTCAGGGTTTTACATGATTGAATGCTGACTCAACTAACCTTTAGTATATATCCATGAAAGTCTTGTAGTGCATGTCTGTTGTCTGGGAGACTGAAATTGATAGCCAGTTTTCAATTTCAGGAAGGACAAATGAGGGGTTAAGCGATTTTATGAATTTTGTCCAATAAAATAGTGGTAACGAGACTTCTGAATTTCGTTCTGCAAAAATCGTAAAGCAATTTAATTTATTTTTTTCTAAAAAATCGTAGAAAAAATCAATTTAATCATTTCTTTAACATTCTGCAGAGTTCTTATGCTATCCAGGATGAATCAGTGATGAAACTGGAGAGTTGCATGATGCGACTCAAAAAGATCAACCAAGCATTTCTTCTGTGACCTCAGAAAAATCCCAAAATTCTGAATAGATTCAAATCAAAACGGAGAAGACCAAATCAGCCCCCTAATCTCCACTACGCTTTCCCATCATCACACACCAATCCATCCAAATTCTTGGATTCGAAGCATCAAATCCTCTCTTCCGGTTCATCACACAGTAGATACATACAGAAGACGAAACCCAATACAGGGAGATGGCTACAATTATCAGAACAAAAGAAGCAGAGGGAGAAGCGCCACTGACCCTATGAAGCTCCATCGGCTCTTGGCAGCGTTGGCGACGGGCTCTACTGNGACGGTGGCGGGCTCGACAAATTGAATTGGGGAAAAAGATCGAAATTAGGGTTTTATAAAGGATTTGGTTATTTTTGTTCGGTCTGAGGAAAAAGATCGAAATTCCGAGATATGCAAATTTNTGTTTTANGGTTGGTTTGAGGAAGNAGATGAACTATGNGTTTTGCGGAGGAAGAAGATGAAGTGGGAGCTATGTTTGGGTTCTGCAGAAGAAATTATTTTCTATTCCAAATTTACCCTTCTAAAATCCTGATCACACAAATATTTATTAATTATTAATATAAAATTAATTTATAATGTCACGTCATTGATATTTAAACGGCCGTTAACGACTTTTTAACGGTAGGGGTTGGATTGTTTCAAATTAGTACTTTTGAGGATCCAATTGAAAAGTTTTATAAGAACGGTACCAAAATGGGAAGACCTTACGAAAACAGGACGCCTAAGTGGTTTTAACCTTTTGCTGGGACGCCTAAGTGGTTTTAACCTTTTGCTGAAATACACCATCCTCGTTCGTAAAATATAACAATTATAACTAGAAAAATAGACACATTATATATTTTTAAATAAATTATTTTTATTATTAAATTTGTTAGTCTGGCATGAAAAATTGGGTGTAGCTGACGTGAGTCTCATATTAGTTTGTCTGGTACCACAAAAATGGAAATTATGATTAGTGTCCGTACATGACGTCTCCTTAATAAATTGCTGAGACATCCTTTGTACTTTTTGGAGGCTTAATTCACTTATTCTTCTAATACATTTCCTTTTTGAAGTATTATCCATTTAGTCTTTATAATATATAAATTCCAAATCTTTTGTTTATATAAGTTATTCTTTTTAACATCCACAAATATTATTTTAATATTTTAATTTTTGTATATAACAATTTTTTTATATCTTTTAACTTAACAGCCTAAAGTAAAATAATATATATTATATATAAAATAAATAGTTAGTCAATACAATAAATATTAATATATATATATATATATATATATATATATTACTTTTAGAATAATTACAAC
Source organism: Vigna radiata var. radiata (assembly GCF_000741045.1). Classification (NCBI taxonomy): domain Eukaryota; kingdom Viridiplantae; phylum Streptophyta; class Magnoliopsida; order Fabales; family Fabaceae; genus Vigna; species Vigna radiata. The sequence continues at coordinate 16,941,020 of NC_028361.1, read as the reverse complement.
TTGATATAACAATTTTAATTCTTTTAATTTTATTGAATTTGTGTAATTGAACTAATCTCTATATATTTATGAATTATTCTTGGAAATATCCATACATGTTATTTTAGTTTTTTTATATATATACCAACTTTTATTCTTTTTTAATTATATTATCTATAGTTAAATATTTTTATTTTTAATACAATAAAAAACATTACTTAATAGAAAAAATTTAATTTTGTTAATAACCGAAATAGTCAAACATTATTAATATTTAATATTTTTCATATGTTATTAAAATATAACGTTAATATATAATTAATATTTGAAAAAATATTTTATTTTATTTTTAAATTTAAATTTTTAAATGACTCATATAAGATTAATTATAAATTAATATTAATGATTTTTATTAAATATATGTAACAGTTATTAAAGACAAACAAAAAACGTATTCAAATATATTAAGTACAAATAAAATTAAAATAAAACTAATAAAACTAGTACTGTTATACTGTAGTTCTTTTGTTATATTAAAAGTAAAACACGACATATTTATTTATATTGAATACTTATTTACTGGACCGAAAAAAGTTTTAAATAAAGACTAAGGGATAAAAATTATTTAAAGATAGATAAAAAATTAATAATTTTATCAAATCATTATAAAAAATAGGTCTAATGTTTCGGTAAATCAATTTTTTTTCTAGAATATCAAATAGGTCCTTAGTTATTCAGTGTCTCAACTGGATTCTTATTTTTGAAAAATTGAAACAAACAGAGACTTACCGTTAAATTGGATAAACATCGTTTAAGAGATCCTTACGTAGCATACTCACATTATTCTTTAAATTGACGTGGTAGTAAAAACCTGATTGTGAAGTATATTTTGTAATTTTTTAATTAAAAAATTGAGAACAAATTGGCGAAAACAAATTAAATTAAGGACAACCTCTTTCTCTGCAATTGAGAAATTGAGAACAAATTGAGGAAATTGTGATTGAGACTTCGTATTAAGGTTCGTGGGAGAAAAAAAAGTGTGTTTTGTTGTGTAATCTATGAAAATGAGCTACCTTACCTCAATACCAACAATGATGTTAATGGTATATCAAAAAATAGGAATCCTAATAAAGAAGGGATCATATTCCCTCGAAGCAAAACCATTTTTCTTTATGTGATAAAGTACTACTATTTTATCTCTTCATATCCCGTGTCCAATAATTTGAGGAAAGAAAGCATTGTGTTAGAAAAAAAGTGGTTATGGACCAGTCATTCCTTTTCTGAGTTTTAGAACAGGGTCGCGTGGTCTCGCTTAAGCTAAAAATTTCCGTTTAAGCTAAAAATTTTCACTTAAGCTAGATTGATGAGGCAACAGTTTTAAAAGGTTTCGCCTAGGCAGACGACCCAAGTTTTGTCTAAGCAAAAAAGCTCTAGTGGCTCAAGTTGCAAGACATTGTCACCCAGGCAAGCAAAGTATCGCATAAGCGAAAATGTTGCAATGGGCACTCCAAGTTTTAGCCTAAATCTCGCACATACAACTTATTTTTAGCTTAAACAAAAATATTCCAGTGAGCACTGATATTTGAAATTCAATTATTGCCAAGACGACCCTTCTTTCACCTAAGCAAAAATATCAACAAAACTTGTATTTCAGTTTTCTGCATATCTCACCCAGGTGAGAAGGTTTAGCTAGGCAAAAATAATGCAATTTTTAACACTTTTAAAAATTTTGCTAGTTTGCAAAGGGAAGAAAATTTTACGGTTTTAGAAAACAATGAAACCTACAGAAGGAAAAGGTCTCAGTAACCTGTTTCAACTCTTTACAAATACTTTTTCTTAGTTCTAAAATGCACATAGAGGAGTTCCTTCAACAATAGACCTAACACGGGTCTTATATTATGTTTCACTTTCCAGGAGACATTTTTTAATCAAAAATTACATAATACATTTCACAATCAAATTTTTACTATCACGCCAATTTAAACGATATTTCTCTAATTTAACAACAAAGAATTTAATTGAGACACTATAAAATCTATTTGAGATTTTCAACAATAAAAAATACCTATCAAAATATTAAACCTAAAAAATATTTTTTTTTACCTTTTTATTGAAAAAAAAAAAAGAAATGGGTTACGTGAGCCCCACACTATACATTATTTCATGCCTATGTGTAGGATAGGATGACCTAAATTAAGACCTACAAGCATTGGAGATGCTTTTTAACGTGAACAGTACAAACCCCCACTACTTATACAATTACAATAATGGGATTCCTTTCTTTGGTAACGTGAAATTTGTAACTAGTGTCATTAATTATATACATTACCCATCACCAATCACCATTTATATGTATATTTTTAATCAATTATAAAGATTGGTGAGACACAAGGGATTAGGTTTTCTTTTACTATTGAAAAGTTACGAGTATGGAAGCATGATGTTTAATGAACATATTAAAATGCTTCCTTAAACTCAGCATCTTAGTGTTCTTTTCAGCTGCTTCCTTAAACTAAGCATCTTTCTTTTTTGTTTCTTTATCGTCAAATGCACTGCTGCTTCCAGGGCAACATCTCTACGTTTAATAAATATAATTCTACAGCTAAATCAATAAAGATTCACAAATAATAGATTGAAAATAGAAATTCACTCAAGTTTTATCGTTATTTTCTGAAGTTTGATGAATTCAACCTTAAAGGCATCTTTCCTTGAAGAATCGAAGACTTAAATGTTCAAGGAGTTTGGTTTTTATTAGATTATATGTGTGTTAATTTCTCTTAAGGTGTTTGATTTTTAATTATCTTTAAAAGTTACTTGGATTTTTTAGAGTTTAATAAAATAATTTTAATTAATTAAAGGATTATTTTAATTTGCTAATGATTACAAATAATATTTTAATTGATTAGGTATTCATTTAATAGATTAAGATTACTATAGGACCATGGTTAGTTTTTAGAAAAAGTTTTTAATCTATTAAAACAAGTTTTAAATAGATTAAACTTTTCTACGCTTTTAGAAGGTTTTAAGCTACTATATTTTAATATGTTAAATATGTAGTTTTAATCCATGAATTTCAAGAAAGTGAAATTTAGATATTAAAATGAAGTATTAATTAATTAAAATTGTTATCTTAAAATCTATATAGCTTTGTCGTCTTAACTTCTTTCAATATAGTTTTTGAGTGATTTTTTCATAAATCATTCTTACTTTTGAGACAAAGTTATTGTTGAGCAAAATCAAGTTTTTGCAGTTTTCTTTGAGTTTTTAAAGACCACTCTCACTGTGGAAAGAGAAATTTGAGTTTATACAACTAGCAATAACACAAACTCATGAGTTTATATCTGTTATTGCTGGTTGTATTCTTTAATCGAGTTAATTTGTTCCCTTATAATTTTAGTTTTATCATGTTGTCTTGTTGGTTTTGCAGAGTTTCCATACAGTTTAATAACACGACTGGTGTGGTTAGACACTACAACAAAAATGACTTTAGATAATAGTGAGAAATCATGCCATAAGATAATGATACTTTGATAATATTTTTTTTATAACATTTTAACATCATTTGTGTGTTATTCTATGATTGGTTCATGTTGGTGTTTATGATTATTATTATTGACTGTGAAATAATTTTAAACCAATCACATAATAACACGTAAATGATGTTAAAATATTATCAAAAGTATCGTTATCCTATGCTAAGATATCATAGCAGACAACATAAGATATCCTAATATATCATAATAGGCAACATTTTGTAAAACTATTCAGCAGTGAAAAAATCACTTACTAAGATATTAGACAACATTTTTGCATCCCTTAAGCAACAATTTGTTTTTTTTTCTTATTCTTTTAAGCCATATTTATTAAAGAGTGGTCCTATATTTTAGGCGAAACATTTTCAAGTGTTGATTAAAGTGTAAAACAACAACAAAAAAAACACACATGTTTAAACAAATATTATAAAATTGTTGCCTATAGTAAACCATGACAACACTTTTTAAATGTGAAAATATAAATATGAAACCGTTTAAATTAATTTTAGAATATTATTTTGAATTTTAATTATACATTTAGGCAATCCTATTTTAAATGATATCTTAATAATTTTATTTTTGAGATATTAATTAAAATAAATGTATTCTACTATAAAATAATAGAAACAAAACAAATAAATAAAAATTAAAACAATTCTAAATATATAATAGAATTTAAAGTTTATATATATATATATATATATATATATATATATATATATATATATATATGTTCTCCCAAAATAAATTCATTAGTAACCATTTTTTATTGTTGAACGGGAGTAATATATATACCTTAGCTTCAATAAATTTGATTACAATATATATGATTTGATACATATTAGTAAGTGTAGTTTATATTTAACTCAGTCTTGTAAAATGAGATGATAGGATGAAGTTTATATATCCTATTTATATATTATAATTTGAGTTTATTTTTAGTTAATAAGACATAACCAATAATAAATATTTATCTTTTTTTAAATTACCATTGATACGAAGTTTGAAGAGTGTTGAATAGTGATATGTTATATTATTCCAAACCATGGTCATGATGGTCCCAAAGGGTTGAGCCTATAAAGCCATAGGAATGACATTTTTTATGCCTTCGTATACTTTAATTTATCTTCAAAAGCGAATATGACCTTCGTCAGACAACCATCAAAGGATAAAAGGGTAAATAAACTTCACATTACATTAATGCATGCTTCTATGGCCATGTCAACTTAACTCTATATAAACTCTTCCATAGATGAATACAATGCCAGAGTTCTACATAATGGATCATCAATCACACCAAATTTCTGGAGATGACAAACTCAAAATGGTAATCAACACATTACCACCAAATGGGGGAAGTGGCACATTCAGCTACTTCAAAAATTCCTACTTTCAGGTACACACATCAATGTCCCTTTCATCAACTAAATTCACAAAATAGATAAATATAAACTTACATAGATCTCATTGTTTTCAAGGTTCATATTAAAAAGTTATGAACACCAATGCATTTAAACTTTAAAGTTATTGTTACCCTTTAGTTTTGAATTTGAAACTTGGAAGGCAAAAATACCACAAAGAAGAATTTTTGAATAGTTCTTGGAGTACAAACAAAATCTCACATCAGATAAAATAAGAGATGGACATGAGTTTATATAAACATAAAATACTTTCATTGGAAAGGGATTTTTAAGCGAACAATATCTTACCAGTCTAGATATCTACGTTAATGTGTGTTGAACCTCCCTACAATATTTTCCTTTTCTTTTACACTTGATTGTGTGAGATATTTTTTTGTGTCTTGAGACGTAAAGTATAATTCATTGATGTGAAATATGTCGTTTCCTTGGGATTCAGATTCAAATAGGTGGTGGAATTTAACATTGATTATTTGAAGACTAATTATTACTACTTTATGCACTTTTCATGTCACTGTTAAGATTTTCTGTATCAAGTTGAGCTTAATTAATGAGCATGGTAATTAATTATTAATTAATTGCAGTTGGCATCCCTAATTGTCCTTTATATAAGAGGAAAAGAAGCATCATTTTTTTTTCTAATCTTTGAATCTACTTTTTAGAGTTTATACTTTTCATAATCACTGATTAGTTTTTCTTAATTTTAGAAAAGGAAAAAGTGAATATAAATATCAGTTCGATTGACAAATGAACCGAAACGATGATATTATTGTTTTTACTTAACTGTTTCGAGGAAAAACACAAACAAAATTAGTTTTAAATTCCTATTTTTAATTTGCACTTGTCAAAATTCAATTCATTGTTATGGTCCATTTTCTCACCATTCACTTAGGACAGCATAAAATCGGCATAATTAAATTGTCAAATGGTTGTTTCTAAATTGATAAAAGTATTTTATTTGCTAGCTAATTATTGGAACTTGAAGCAAATAAAATATTTTACGACCAACATTTCAGCTACTTTTATAAAAGTTTTGGACCAAAGTGACACAACTTGGTAATCGCATATTCTCTTAATTAAATACTTAATTAAAATTTCCATCGCATTTCTTCCATATACACAAATCACATGCATAACAACACATTATTATGTTAATAGAGGGTGTTGGTGAAAAAAATATAGTAATTGTTATAATGTTCTTAAATAACAGTATTACGATATATTTTTACATTTATTTAAAACACAAAATAGAAATAAAAGTATAATTTTATTTTATTTTAAGAAACAAAAAATAAAAAGTAAAAATAGTATTAAATGTAAAAAAATTTTATCAATCAACGTTAAGAAAATTTGAAAGCAAATGTTGAAAAAATGTGTCATTCTAAAGAAAAATTGGTTGTAGAAACGAAGTTCAAGTGTTGAAGAGAGTAAGATTGAAGAAGAAATCCAGAAGAAGCTGGATGTGGAAAAGATAGCTTCTGCTTCAAAGATGATTATTCGTGTGGTGGATTTAGGATGTGCAACTGGTCCAAACACGATAATGACTGCACAAAGTGTGGTTGAAGCTATGAAAAACAAGTACGAAACCCAATGTCCAAACACTGAAACAGCACCAGAATTTCATGTCTTCTTCAATGACCTACCATCGAATGATTTCAACACCCTTTTCACCAGTTTGCCAAAAGATAGAAACTTTTATGCATGTGGTGTTCCTGGTTCTTTCTACAATCGGTTGTTCCCTGAATCGTCAATTCATTTTGCACATTCAACTTATGCGCTGCACTTTCTTTCAAAGTCACCTGAAGGGGTGCAAGAGATGAACAAAGGTAGAATTCACTACACAAGTGCTTCCAGGGAAGTGGTTGATGCATATGCAACTCAATTTGCGAGAGATGCAGGGAACTTCTTCGATGCTAGGGCTATGGAACTTGTGCCAGGTGGCATGTTGGTCATAGTCATGCAAGGTGTTCCCAATGGCATGCCTTATTCTCACATCATCAATGGTATGCTGTTTGATTGCATGGGATCTATCCTCATGGACCTTTCCAAGGAGGTAATCTAATAATCACCATGCTCTTTCATTTCTTTCTTCCATTTGCTGCATGCATGCATGTCAGAATGAAAATAGTTTCATTCAATTTTGTTAGGGGCTATTTGATGAGTCTGAAGTGGATTCCTTCAATTTTCCTTACTATGCACCAAGTCCAGATGAGATGAGAAAGGTGATAGAAAAGAATGGAAGGTTCAGCATTGAAAGAATGGAACTAACAGATCCAGCACCATGGTTAAAGAACATGGACCAGGTAATACCTCAATGGATACTTCATGTCAGGGCTGCAATGGAACCAGTTTTCATCAAACAGTTTGGAGATGAAGCCACACATCAAATGTTCCAACGCCTCACCAAACAATTGTTAGACAAACGTCAACTGCTCGAAACTAAATACAGGGACAAGATTCAGCTGTTTCTTGTTTTAAAGAAAAAGGAAAATTAAACCATCTTTTAGGTTATGCATGCTTCAATCAATCTTCCTTTTGTTTACTTAGATATTATGTAATCCTTGTTTTATCTTTTCTAATTTTCTATTTCAAGCAGCTTCATCTTGTACTTTGTTTTTCTCTGAATGAATCTTTTTTTTAACATAGTATATATTCAAGTTTATAAATTAACTATGATAGATATAGTAATCTCATATATAATATTTTAAAAAGCAATTTCATAATTTTCTAGATGTTTTAATTATTTGTCATGGAATGAGACACGAAATGATCTTGCTTTGATTATTTAAAGTTCAAGTTGTTGACAATTTGAAGTACCAACATGCATGCAATATTACGCATATAAAAGACTTCAATAAGAGAATCGGCACGTGGAATTGAAAAGAGACTGTTTTATGCTTTTGCAGTGACAAATCAAAAAGCCCTAAGGCCACATTTTTATATCTCCAATTTATAAACATATATAACAGTAACAATAATGATACTTTCATAACATTTTTTAACAAAATTTTAACATATTATTCTATTATTAGTCTATAATGATATTTATAATTATTATTAATTGTAAAGTAATTTTCAATCAATCAAATAATAATACTTAAATAATGATATTAAAATGTTATAAAAATTGTTATCATAGTATGTTATCCTAACAGTAATATCATAATCATCCATAAAACTACCTAGGAACTTAAAAACTAAAACAAATGTCTGAAGTGATTTCCCTAAGGATAATGTCTACTTTCCAATGTCTGAAGTCGTAATAAAATTCAACAAATCATATATGATATGTATGAAATCAAAGCACCTCTCTAACTTTTTGTCAAAAAGCATTTAGTTAAAAATATATATTTCATTTAGAAACAAAGTACAAGTTTTTAAATAATTTGACTCAGCAAACATATTTAACAATAATTACACAAAAGAACTTATATATGTAACCGTTGGATTAAAAAATTAAGATTAAAACAACGAATAATAACTTTCAATTTTATAAAAATCCCATTTTATTGTTATAAAAAAGACAAAATAAAAGAGAGATGATACAGAGAGACTTGAACTACTTTTTAGGGTTTGAAAAGTTTTCTTGATGAATGAAGTTAAAAATTCAAGATGAGCATGCATCTGGAAGTAAGGTTTTAAATTCAAGGTATGATTGATATTCTTATAAATAGACAGTACTACTGATATGATAGTATATATTATAAATTATGAACATATGGGTACGAAAGATTCTTATCTTAATATAAGTTTATGTTGCAATGGAAGTAAGTAGAGTAGTTTGAACATTATAAACCAACAAAAGTAAAGGTTTTGTTGTTTCTGGTTAGATCACATTGAAGCACATGCAAATCCCACTTTTGATTTTCATATATATAATGTCATTCCGTACATAGTATAACATGCTATACCCTATGGATTCTAGGGTGGGGCTTCTTGCTTTCAACCAAGAGGATTAACTTCATATATTATATGTAAGCATTAAGTTCAAATAATTTCTCAAAAGAATAATTACAAACTAAAATCAATGCAATGCATTTGATTATATTAATGCATTTGAATTTGATTATATTATGAGAAATGATTCTTTGACACACTTAAATTTTTTACATTTATTTGACATTATTTTTACTTACTTTTTATTCTCTTCTTTTTTGAAAAAGAGTAATAATACTATAACACACTTTTACATTCATTTGACACAGCATACAAGGGTAAAATGGTCCAAAAAGTATAAAGTTTTGTAATTTTTCAACAAAAAGAGATTAAAAAGTAAGTAAGGATAGTGTCAAATGAATGTAAAAAATTTAAGTGTGTCAAAGTTTTATTTCTGTTTGAAAAACTATAAAATTTTACACTTTTTAGATCATTTTACCCTTGTATTCTGTGTCAAATGAATGTAAAAATGTGTCATGGTATTATTACTCTTATATTATATGCAAGAGTTGATGAAAGAGTGAAGTGTAATTGTGTTTACTTTATTAGATTAGGGAACCGATTGATATATAATGTATTATTTGAAATTGTGGAAGGTTTACCTTTTATTGCAAAATTCAAAGAACACTTATTCCTTTTTCTGTAATACAGCAAGAAGTTGAATTTTGTCTCTGTATTTTGTTTCCAATATTCCAACTTTGTCTAACAAGTGTTTGGTTAAACGTTGGAACATTTGATGGGTGACTTCATTTCCAAAGTGTCTGCTGAAAATTGCTTCCATTACAACCCTCACATGAATTATCCAATCAGGTATTACTTTTTCTATGTTCTTTAACCACGGTACTGGATTTGTTAACTCCATTCTTTCAATGTTGAATCTTCCATTTCTCTCTACCACCTTTCTCATCTCCTCTGGACTTGAGGCATAGTAAGGAAAGTTGAAGGAATCAATTTTAGATTCATCAAACACCCCCTGTGAAAAAAAGAAGAAAAAAGCACATTAATTACTGTTAATCAATAATTAACCACCGTAATAAAATAAGGTTTATCTAATTTTATAACTTTTGTTCAAGCCACAGTTTAATCCATTGGAAATATCTATATGTATATAAACTCATGGTCAGTCATTCTTTTATTTAATGTAGGATTTTGTTTGCACTCCAATACATAAAAAGCATTATATATAATTACCTCCTTTGAGAGGTCGATGAGGATAGATCCCATGCAATCAAAGAGCATGCCATTTATGACATCAGAATAAGGCATGCCATGGGGAACACCAGGCATGACTATGACCAACATGCCACCAGGGACCAACTCCATAGCCCTAGCATCCAAGAATTTTCCAACATCCTCGGCAAATTGATTTGCATATGCATCAACCACTTCCTTGGAAGCACCTGTGTGGTGAATTCTACCTTTGTTCCATGCAGGACTCTTCTTTTCCTGCAACACTTCTGGTGACTTTGAAAGAAAATGGAGGGCTAAACTGCTGCATGCAAAATGAATACACGAATGGGGAAACAAACGATTGTAGAAAGAACCAGGAACCCCACATGCAAAGCAGCTTCTATCTTCAGGCAAAGAGGTGAAAAAGGTGTTGAAATCGTTCGATGGTAGATCATTGAAGAAGACGTGATATTCTGGTTTTGCTTCCGTGTTTGGACATTGCCTTTTGTACTTCTCTTTCATTGCTTCAAGCACCTTGTGTGCATTCACCAAGGTGTTTGGACCAGTCGCACACCCAAAATCCGCTATGCGAATAGTCATGTTCGAAGCTGAAGCTAGTGCTTTCACATCCAGCTTCTTCTCAATTTCTTCTTCGATCTTACTCTCTTCAACGCCTAAACTTTCTTTCTGTAAAAAATATTTAAAAAAATTAACCCAAATATTTAAAAAATAAAGATAATTTGTTGAATGTCTCTCGTGATCATAAACTAGAGATAAGGTTAAATCATAATATATAACTGGATTCAAACATCATCTAACAAGTTAGTTTCATAAGATTGAATTAAACTTAAAGTCTATTTCTAATATAGTGTCGTTTTAAAGTCTAACCTAACAATATTTGTTACTTAAAAATCGACTTCTATACCGTAATTTAATCTAATCCGAAATAAATAAAATATTATATATTTGAATTTTTTGGAATTGTTAAAATCCATTCATCAAACTGGATGTAAAACTTGTAATTTATTTTATTTTTCTTATTTTTGTAGATGAAAAGGTTGATTTATGTACCTGAAAGTAAGAATTTTTGGAGTAGCTGAATTCGCCGGTGCCGCCGTTTGGTGCCAATGCATTGATCACCATTTTCACTTTATCTTCTTCTCTCTGCAAATTTGGTTTCATTCACATAACTAATGACTCTGCCTTTTCTTTCATATATGTAAGTCAACACAAAAACATGTTGGGATGTTTGTTTAGAAAAATGTTATTTGTACAATAAATATTACGGCAATTAACAATATATTTAACGTCAATGAAAAACTTGATTATAAAGAAAGCTCTTAGTACAAATTATTTATAATTAAAACAGAAAATATACAAGAATTTGAGATATAATAACATGGTGTGATTGAAAAACATAGATAAAAAATTGTTATATGTGTCATATTTTTTATTACTGTTATGTTGACTAATTTTTTTCTTTATCTTTTTCACATAAACAAAAATGTTGGTTATCAGAATCGGATTTTAAAGATAATTTAAATTAAAGGCTAAAAAAAATGACATTTGATCGAACATTAAAAAAAAAATATGCCATTTGGGTTGGTTTACCTACAACCCTGGGCCCAACATGACATTTTGTTGTTTGGAGAAATACTAGATTAAATAATTTAGATTTTAAATTTTTATATTTGTATGAAAAAAAAATCGATTATTCTTGTCACTTTATACAAAGTTTCTATGCATTTTATCATTAAAAAAAATAGTTTTTCAAATTGTATTAATTGACCTTGGTTAGAACGTCGTTTTAGACTTGAGAAGGCAAGATAAAACAAAATAAAAACATTTTATATATCCTTTTGTCATTATATTATGAAAACTTTATACATTTTACCATACAAAAGTTAATATGTCATCTTCTATAATTTGTTGGAACATTGACCTTTTTTTTCTTTAAATCAATAAGTCTAACCTACGGGGTATTATTATGCAACTATGGATCTCAACTAGGTTTGCATTCAATATATTTTGATCCATATTTAATTTTGTTAAAAAACATAAAATATAATTATGAGAGAACAAACTAAAACTATGGAAATTTTGATTTTTTTTTTATGCATTTTCTTTTCTCAAAACTCTAATGTTAATATTTTGGTATAAAAAACGTTTTACTTTACATTTTAATGTGAGAAATTTTTCATAATTTTACCTAAAAAAATTGTTTCCATGATTTTATTCATTAGAGCTTATTTAAGTTTGTGGGAAATTTTCATATGAATTTTGTTCCGTAATTTTTCACCATTCGTTTTTAGGAATTTCATTCCATAATGTATATAAAAATTTCATTCGATTATATCTTATTTAAATATTCATAAATTACACGTAATTTTTGATATGTAACTCCTATCTTATGTTTTAGATGATTTTGATAGATTTTTTACTCTCTTCCTTGGATGTAAGATAAAATCATAAGTGACTTTCTAACTTATATGTATTTTTCTCACTCATAGCAAGATTCAGAATTCTCTCAAACATTTTGGATGTTGGGGGCAATCTCATGTATTTTCCAAACTCAATAAATATAATTCATGTTTTCTCCGGTTGTTGTTAACATCCATTTCTACCATCAATTGATATAATTAGAAATGCATTTGCCTTTATCTTTCATGATATTTGTCCAACTCCCTATTTTTGCTAATGTCCAAAGGGGAAAAAAGCTATTTAATCTTAAATGCAGGTTGGTCATCATAAAAAAAAAAAAAAAAAAAAAAAAAGATTATTGAGAGGGAGAGATTGTTGGTCAAGTAGCACTCCAAGTTTTTTATGATGTCCAAATATTTGATAAAATCTAATTCAGTAAGTTAAGACTATAATAGGTTAAGTCAAGCTTGAATTCTCTTAGAATCGAATTAATCAGAGTATAATCAATTAAGAACAACTTTGACATGAAAAGAATCTATTTTGAAATGCATAACTCTCATTAATCGATTAACATATTTATACGATTAACATATTTATACAATCGATTAAAACAAAATCACAAAATTCAAACATGAATGTTATTAATTGATTAGGTTATTTTCATAATCAATTAACATTAATAAGTTGTTTCCCTTTTAAAAGAAGTTTTTTTTCTCATTTCAATACACGAATTTTCAAACCTAAGAGTTGATATTATGATATAGAAGCATTTTTTGAGTTCTTGAAGAAAGCAATTGCTTGTTTTCTAAAATTCATCAAGAAGCTATCAAGATGAATTTAATTCTAGGTTGTAACATCTACACTCTAGGTGTACTCATTTCATTTATTTTCTGCATTTTTTCATTCTTTAAATTGTATTCACTGTGTAAGTGATAATCTTGATGTAATTGTATGAAGCATTGCATCTAGATTTTGGTTCTTGATAAGTGTATCAAGTTGTTAATATCTTAGGGTCTAAAACTATTAAGGTATATTTGTAATTTTGTAAACTCTTTTATTATAGTGGAAATCTTCCAAACTCAGGTTACTTGGAAGAAAATTAGACTTTGATTCAAGTTGAATTAAACCAATATAAAATTAGTGTGTGATTTTCCTTTTCTTTCCTCAATCTTATATTTCTTTAATGGTTTGGAAAGGTCCAAAGAATCATTATCTCAACAATTAAATAAAAAGATTTAACCCCTACCCCCTTTGGTGGGGAAATATTAGTTCTAACTATTTTAAAAGTTATCAAGGGATGCTTTGATAAATTTCTTGTGTTAAGACAAAAAAAAAAAAAACTTATCAAATGACAATGATATTACAATATAAGAGTACAAAAGACATTAAATGTCTTAGTTTAAGAAAAATTTTATAAAAGAATTTCTATTATAATAGAAATGTTAATAGAAATAGGACTTAAATACTATTTTAGTCTATATTTTCATCTAGTTTTTTTCAATGCAGTCCTCTTTTTTTTTTTTTTTTACACAACTGACCATCCAATGTTGTCTAATGTTTTCTCTCTCTTCCTTCTCCTTTACAAGGGTTTCAATCTTCTGAATCCATGGTTGCAATAGTGAAATCTATGGCCTTTGGCCACTGCATTTTACCTTTTTTTATCTCATTTAACATATTCCTCCTTCTCTATTCAATTTTAATTTTTGCTATCATTCATGATTAATTGCGATTGTAATGAGTAAAGAGAAGAAGATGAAAAGATGAATCATTGTTGTAATAACAATGAAGTGATCTTGTGAGTTTTGGAGAAAACAAAAGCTAAAGAAGTTTGGGACAAACATTGATAGGCGACAACATTTCTAGTAGTGCTAGAGATGCAGCCTTTGGCATGGCATGGTGAAAGGAAGAGAAGTTAAGTATAGAAGTGGAGAGAGGATGCATAAGGTTAAAGCTTCTCAGTCGAGCTTCTCCTCTGTTGGTTGAGTTTTTCTTCTACTAGTCAAGCTTCTCAATTGAGCTTCTCCTCTACTGACAAACCACTTAAACAAACACAACAAACATGTCATGCAAACAGTGTCATTCTATACCTTTTTGTTAACAATTTAAACAATGTCATATAAAAGAACTAAATTGAACAAAATTTATCAAAAGAGAAACCTAATTAAAAAAAAAAACCACATTAAATAAACTTAACTTAACAAAAATAAGAACTAAAATAGTATTTAAGCTTACAAATATATTTATTATAGACATTAAAAAAGAAATAAACAAGTTAGATAAAGTTCAAAGTTAAATGATTCTTCATTAGTGAAGAATAATTATAAAGATTAAGTACCATATACTAGATGCATCTTTATGATATCACATATTAATCTCTATACGTTCACTAAAAATGTTTTTATATGGACAAACTGGAACTAAGGTTAGAAAATCAAATTCTAGATAAATGGGATAATTGGATGTCGTTACAACTTTATTTATTTTTTATCATAGATTTCAATTACCTTTGCTTAGAATTATTTATTTATTTTATTACATAGGTTTGGTTTGCCTCTTATATTTTTTTTATATTTCTTTTTTCATTATTAGTATATTTTTGCATGTGAAGGCAGAAAATGGATATGTTTTGATACATCAATTTAGGTGAAATGTCAAAGTGTATAATAAAATTTAGCATGGATATAAAATATAAAAGTGTATTTCAAGAAAGATTTTAATACACATTATCATTAATTAATGTGTGTAAGCTTGATTTAATTTTTAACGAGACAGGTGAATAAAATGTTCATTCAAATTATTCCACGTTAACAATCAATAATGAAATATTTCATATTTAAGGATTTTCAAATAAACATTTTTTTTTTACTTCTTTTAATTTTTATCATACATTCCAAACAAGAAAATTGGTTTACAAAACATTAAATCCAATATTTAGTATTTACTCATGTTATGAGAGTTTGAAATGTTATTTTTATCAAAACGGGTTTCAAGTTTTGAATATAATAATAAATTTTTATTTTATTTATAATAACTTAAGTCGTCCATATTTTAAAAATATTAAATTAGTTGATGATAGTAAAATCATGTTAAATTAATTATTTTCTTTTTTATTAATAAATATTAGCAGTTAATGTATTATTTTTTTGTTAGAAATGGGTAAAATGCAAGATAAGTATTCTCATTCATCCATATCAACTTTATCTCCTACTCTCTCTTTTTTTTCGTAAATCAACTTTATCTCGAATTAATATCAAATATTATTCTCCTCTTTTTTCTAATGGTTTGGCATACATAACTTTCCTCTTTGAATATGTTATTATAAAAATAATTATGAAGAAGAATATTATGGATTTTTTGAAGTTTCTAATTTGTATAACAAAAATAAAAAGGATTTAATCGAGTGTAAAGTGAGTAACATTTTTTATTGAATTTTTATTAATTTTTTTTAGCAATTAAAATTATTATTTATAACGATTAAGAATCGAATTCTTACTAGGAGAAAGATATATAATTAATTTAAATTTTCTAAAAAATATGAAGCGATAGAAAACTAAAAAAAAATTACCTTAAATTTTAAAAATCAAAAGTCTTTCTATTTTAATAACAAAATTATTCAACTCTAAATAAAAAGTTTATATTAATTTTATCTTTAGGGGACCAACTAAATAAATGTTGGGTTAGATTGATGCACAAGACTTTTGAGTTTTGTCAACAACAGTATCCTAACTTTCCTTAATAATAGCAATGTCCCATTAATTTCCATTAATTAATAGAAGTTAAATGAGCTATAATTATCCTTCTATCCATTGTACTTAGAATACTAATTGTTTATATATTTGGATTAACTTCATATATTTAAAAACTTTAATTCAATTATTTGAGTCGAACTAATTAAACTTGATTAACTTATTCAATTTATAATTTATAAATTTAATTATTTCTGATCAAATTAATGATCTAAGTTTTTCTGTTATTAATTATTATGTACAGATTTTACAAGTCCTATTTTTATAATTTTTGTATTTTCATTATTGTTTACTTTGTATAAGTGAACTATAACTAAATATATTGTGTGTGTTTATATATATATTTTTTATTTTTTATTTTTTTTTTTCAAACAAAATTATACATATTTATAAGCATGATATCGAATTTTCCAATCCAATTTTTTTTTCACGGAGCTAAATTAATTTGAATTGTAAAAAAAATTATATAAAATATCTTAATCAGTGACAAGAGTTCGAATTTTAATTTGTTCTCAACCAACACTAATCACTTTTAATCCAACACAAAAAGTGTTTATATTAAGATTTACTTTAAAAATGCATTGAAAAACGAATCTGTGTATGAGTATTAATAACATTTTTTAAAATGTATTTTAAATTCTTTAACTAATGTTCTAAGTAGACTAGTTAGCCTTTGTAAAAAATATATACATATATTTAAGAAAAGAAATTATCCACGTATATTTTTTTCTGTTCACAAATTTATACCTAATACCTTTAAAAAATAAAAATAAAATCCTTGTCCCTTAAGTTCATGAAGTCAATAATATCTTACCTTGTTTATTAGGTGGTCCAACATACAAATGAGACAAACACTTGCACCAGAAAAATGAGACAAACAATGTTCTAAAACTTCAAGCAACTCCTATAGATTCAACCACTATGAATACTTCAAGAAAATTTGGCCAAAATTAGGCACATCAAAGGCTGAAAGGAATGCACAACAAAGAGTTCATGGCTTGAAAAAAACCAACTATATGTACAAGTTTTCCTGATAGAAATCAAGCATTTTAAGGAGCAGAATCCGATACAGAACTTCTCTCGGTAAAAACTAGGATAATTTACATGGAAATATCAAAGAAACCAATAACATTAGTTGTGTGTGTGTATATATATATATATATTTATATATATATTAAGATTTAAGAGCAGCACAACTGAGCCTACATTCTCATTGACAAAGTAAAGCAAGCACAATAACAGTAATAATAATACCTCTCACCATCACCATATCACCACCTTAACAAACTATTTGCTCTGAAGAAAATGAAACTACTTGCTCTGAAACACAGGCTAAGCCTTGGAGCAATCTCACTATTTCAGTTGTGTCATCCAGATAGTACTTAGCCTTACTGGGTTTTCGGCATACGGTGCAGGCGAAAACTTCGGCCCGTGGGGCGATCGGCCCGCCCATCGAGCTGGTGATCACCTCAAACATGTCTTCATCAGACCTGTCATCTCCTATGCACAGAACAAAATCAGGGTACATTCCCTTTTCTTGCATGGCAGAAAGTAGGCGTTTGGCCACTAGTCCCTTGCTCACACCCTGCATCACCACATGTACTTATTAGAGGCTTCAAGTAAAACAATACCATACAATACACTTGGAATTCCAATAAAACAGAACCACTATGTTTCCTTTTATGTTACTTAACAAAAACAGGTGAAATAAATTTAGTACACTAACTAGTATCTGAAGTTGTATGGAAAAAATAAAATGCAATTTAAAAGTGACCAACAATGTCTTCTAAAATGTACCTTATAAATAATTAAGGACAGAAGAGAGTATTAATTAAACCAAACTTGATTTTTGTTCATCAATCCTACCGTGTCTTTACTGATCACTTCAACTACAATAATGGTTTTTCAAATGCCTTGATGAAAGATAAGTTTAGCTAACTTGCAGAACAGGTTTTCATATGGAATTAATTGATGCAAACATACAAGTGATGAAGCTGCCATTGATATCAATATCCAAGAAAATAAAATGAATATACAAAAACAACTCATTCCTAGAGAATATTGGTGTACACACCTGTGGTTTAACCTCTACATTATTCTGGCCACTCTTGACTGTTACAGGTTCATTTGCAAGCACACTCTCAAGGTGATCAAGAAGCTCCTTAGCTTGGCATGATCCAAAGTCTGGATCTGCATCCTCATAGCACCATACAAGTGCAGTCTCCTTGTCTTCAATGGTGGATCCATCAGTTGTTTCAGTATAAAGTTTCATCACAGGTTCTGCAATCTGTTTCCAACTACAATCTGTTGCCGCAACATGTGTTTCCCACTCTTCATCTCGCCTCATTCTGAAACCATACATAATATAGAAAGCGATGTTAACTATTAACTATACCTAAAGAAAGCACCAATGTTCAAGAGAGGCAATAAGAATAATTGATTTACCTAATAAAGTAACCGTGCTCAGCTGCAACTCCCAGATTCTCACAAGAAGAAAACCATTCTGAAAGCATCTTTCGGCTTCTAGCACTAACAAGGAAAACCATGTTGTTCTTATCTCTACACAAACTACTAAGGATTTCAATGGATTTACTGCTTGGACTCTTATCAATTGTTGATGATTGAGGCATCAGTGTACCATCATAATCAAGAAGGATTGCTCTAGTTGTTGTCCTCTTGTATGCTGAAACTATGTGCTCCATTGAGAGCTTCTTGAAGTTTGGATCAAGTGCAACAACTCTAAAGCTTAATCCAAACCCAATACCCCACCACCTTCGTCTCACATGATCACGACAAGTCCTTTCCAAATCTTGCAAGAAGCTTCTTGCCCAGTACCCAACATCATGAGTACTAACATATCTATAATGCTTCTCATGCCTAAGCTCCTTCTCTGAATCAGCCATTTCAAGAGCAGATTCCATTGCATCGGCTACTGCATCAATGTTCCACGGGTTCACTCTGATTGCTCCACTCAAAGATGGGGAACAGCCAATGAATTCAGACACAACCAGCATGCTTTTCTTCTTAGGAGAGGAAGCTAGACCCAAAACTTTATCCAACATTTCATTTCCCTGACGACTGATGATATATTCATACGGTATGAGATTCATTCCATCCCTTACTGCAGTTACTAAACAACACTCTGCAACAACATAGTATGCCACTCTCTCATAAAACTTGAGAGGCTCCTCTATCAGAATCACGGGATCATACCCTGGTTTCCCAAATGTTTCATTAATACGTTTCACTGTGGCCTTTGTCTCTGCCTGCACTTCTTTCACATCCTTGCCCCGTCCCCTAGCAGGATTGGCTATCTGCACTAGCACTACCTTTCCCTGATACTCAGGGTGCTGAATGAGAAGTTGCTCCATGGC
The DNA here is from genome assembly GCF_000741045.1 of Vigna radiata var. radiata. Lineage (NCBI taxonomy): Eukaryota > Viridiplantae > Streptophyta > Magnoliopsida > Fabales > Fabaceae > Vigna > Vigna radiata. The sequence continues at coordinate 16,921,443 of NC_028361.1, read as the reverse complement.
CAATAGCTTCAAACTTATTCCCTTGAAAATATCCATGTCATCCACCCCAAGCAACAATGTCCTTCCTTGATCAGAAAACTGTTTGATGAGCTCACAAACTTTATCCTCAGTCTGAGGCATCTTCAAAACAGATTGAAGCTGACCCATGTGAATGCCAACAGGAAGAATTTTGATACTAACAGTCCTACCATAGTATTCAATCCCGATATAACCTCTCTTTGATTCGTAGGTAAGGCCTAGCATCCGGCTGCAACAGGAGAGGAAATGGCGAGCATAATCAAAAGTGTGGAAGCCTATCAAATCCGAATTAAGGAGGGCTCTCAAGATCTCCTCCCTAACAGGCAATGTCTTGTATATCTCTGATGAAGGGAAAGGGCTGTGAAGGAAGAACCCCAATTTCACCCTGTTGAACCTCTTCCTCAAGAAAGTTGGCAACACCATCAGATGATAATCATGTATCCACACATAGTCATCTTCAGGGTTGATAACTTCCATGATCCTATCTGCAAAAATTTTATTGACTGATACATAAGCCTGCCACAGTGACCTGTTAAACCTCCCACCAAGTTCTGGTGACAAAGGCAACATGTAATGGAACAGTGGCCAAAGCTGCTGCTTGCAGAAACCATGATAGAACTTGGTGAACTGGTCAGCCGGAAGAAAAGTTGGGACACACTTGAAGGTCTCAAGAAGTGTCTGTGAAACCTCATCTTGTTCACTTGGATGCACCTCCTCCTTAAGACATCCAACGTAAATAACCTCTATATCATCATCCCCTAACCCATCTTTCAGCTGAAGAAGGGCATTCTCATCCCACTCAAAACACCAACAACTCCTATTACCATCTGGCCTCCTCTGAGCCCTTATGGGAAGCTGATTAGCCACCATGATTATCCGGTCACGGTGCGCCGCCGATGACGACGGATCAGAGCACACACTATCCACTGGGTCGTCATCAACATCTGATATCAACCCAGCCACGGTCATAATTCTAGGAATTCTCCTGTTCATGTACCCAAAGGAAGGAGCCTCTCCCGAGGCCAACTCCAATAGGTTTGAATAGGATTTTGACACCATCCTTATATTGTATAGCCTTTAATCGTTCACAAGCTAACTCATAGGGTCTCTAAATACCCACATAATCAACAAGTTCCATCCAAGGTAATCCTCAATAACCACCAATATTTATGCCACAAACAAGGCCCAAATTACCTTTAACCGAAAAGGGTTTGAAACCCAGATAAACCAAATGGATGAAGAACAAAAGAGTGCGGGGGTGAGCCACCGAACGAAAAAAGATTACGTTTTGAGTTCTGGGTTAACTAATACTAGTCCTGAATTGGGTGAAAGAGAAATTGCAAAGCATGAAATGGCAAGAGGAGCAGGTGGTGAATCTGTGATGAGTAACAATGAAGGGCATCAAAGGAGAGTGCAGAACTTGTCTGAAGACGAGCTTGGAGAAAGGGATCAAAACAAGGGGCAGATGAAACATGTAGTTAACTAGCAATCCAAGTGTGTGTGAGTGAGAGAGAGAGAGAGGGGGAGAGAGAGAAAGAGAAAGAGAGAGAACAAAAGGAATGGAATAGATTCAGATCACATAAACAGCTACAACAAGAAACAGCAACCAAACAACCCTCCAGAGATTGATGTCATAAATGGACTGAACTTGGAAGTCAGAACCAGATGGCCTAAAGGACCAAAGGAGCAAAGGAAAGATAAAAACAAGGAACCCAAATGGAATTAACTAACAGTTCAAGAAAATTACCAGTTTGGCTGAGTACTGAATTCCAATTTCACTTTCATTCAGTGAATGTAAAAAAAANTTGAATCCACATCCATAATCCATNCNNT
>NC_028361.1:16893642-16919587 GCF_000741045.1 Vigna radiata var. radiata | reverse complement strand
AAAAAACCTTCTCCTTATANAATAAAGGAAAATGAAAATAAAAAATGATAGTAGTAGAAATAATAATATAAATTACTAAGAAAATAAAGAGAAAAAATCTTGAATTATCTTTTGGAAGAGCTTTCTCACTGATCCACAATGGCCACCCAACCCCATGATATCTCTTTCCACTGAGCCTAGACAGCATGCAACAGTGTGATACTTTTGGAAGCTCACTTGTTTTCGTGGGTCAACCACTAAAAACAACTTCTTTTTCTCTTAAAACTGCATTAATCAAAAACAGAAACTTCCCCGCCCTTCGATCACTCCACAGGACTTTCAAGTAACCAAAATCAACGCTTCTCAATTCGTCGTACACCGTTTGCCGTATATGCGAAAAGCAGCATGCAATGTCTCATGAGTTCGTCCTTATCCTTTGTCCTTCGGCAAGTCCGTCACCGAGGATTATGTTTCGTGTGGGACCCACCTGCGAGGGTTGTCTGAAATTAGCTGCAAAGCTCATAGGTCACGCCACGTTTCGCGCATTCATTGGGTCCTATATCCTTCTGAACACGTGGCATCTTCCTAACCGTTCATCGCTACATTGAGATTCCTCGCTCTTTTGATACTACTATATGTCATCCTAATCTTATGTCCCCGACATGGGTGTGGCACTCTGGTGCACCGCAAACAGCAAGAGCCTTTTCTGGAGTCAATTAAAAATAGCCACGTCATATAGACTCATAGAGGTTGATGTCGTGGAATTGTTTGATTGGCTGAGTATGGTATGAGAGGATAACCTTCAAGTGGAAAAATGGAGCTTCGAATTTGGAGCCCCGACCCAGTGCTGTGGACAGCTGGATTTCACATTGAATTACGTGCCACGTCAATGGTGGGACCCAGATCCAGTGCTCTATCAAACAACCATTACTTTAAAATATTAAAATAAGAATCCTATTTCCTTCTTGACTTTGTGAGACCATATTTCAAAACTTAATCAGCTAACAATTATTTTAGCCTCATCTTCTATTTTTTTAAGATTATAAAACCAATTATAAGAATTTAAATAATTTCAAGAACCACAATGGTAATAAATTATGTATTTCATAATAAAGCTTCACTTATTTATTATATTTTCACTTTAAAATTTCATTTAATTTTTAACAAAATATTTTAAAATAAGTATATGTTTATATTTCAAATAAAATAATAATAGTGTTAATATCTGTACTCATTCATAATAAATTCATGCATATCACGGAGATAATCTAATTATATTAGATTTTACTAATTCTTTTTGGTATTCTCTTATCATTAATTTTGTAAAGATATAAATAATAATGGTAAGGCTACATATATTCTGCAGACTATTAAATAAATAAAACTAGTCAAAATGTAAGAAAAATATTTTTTTATTTATAAATACGCGGTGGAATAAATGAAAATTAAACTAAAATGTATGCAATTATATTCATTATACAAAGTCATTTTGAATAAGTTAAGGCAAAAATTTTCCCACTATAATTTATTTCAAAAACAATTATGAGCAAAATAGTAAAAAATCTTAATGAGAAAGATGAGTGGAGAAATAGAATTTATAAAGAGAGATGAGGGACACGTGGTCGATTCTTGAAATGCCACGTGTAATTATCTTGTAAATTTAAAAAAAGAAAAACTGAAAGGAAAACGACAAGAGAAACCGAACAGGGACAGAGCGGCAATTTCACATTTTTAAATAGTGGCGGATAAGGCTTTCAACTTGTCTTCGCTGTTTCTCACTGTAAAATTATTATCATTATTTTTATAAATAATAATAATGATAATAAAACCTTTTTCGATAAAGATAAGGATCACAGTGTTTTGTTTCAGTGTGGTGCCGCTACATCAGAGAGTATGCTCTCTCAGGGACAGAAACTCCCTGACTGTCAGATTGTTTTGCAGAGAAAGAGCTATGTGTTTTATAAGCAGCATGGCATAATATATTAGGTGGACATTTCATCACAGTTTAGCACCGCATCAGTTTAGTGTTTTCATTCCATTTCTAGTTTTTTTTTTTTTTTATATCATGGAAATATAGATTAATATAAGCTCAAAAAGTATGTGTAAATTTTATTTTATAAGATGTATTTGAAAATTGAATTAAGTTTAAATTTATTTTTTAATATAATATCTTAATTGTTTTTAGAGTATGTGGTGAAGAATACCTTAGAAATATTATATCAATTAAATACAAGTCTATTTAATATATATATATATATATATATATATATATATATATATATGAAAAGTGTAAATCTTGTTTTATAAATTTATTGTTTGAAATTAAGTTAAATTTAAATTTACTTTAGAAAATAACAATGAAATGATTTTTTAATATAATTTTCATGAAACTATGTATATTTTAAATCTACTTTTTTATATTTTAATTGATTACTCATAAAAATAATAAAATTATACATAATTTTAGTATAATAAAAATGTAAGTGCTTGTATATGCTAACATTTCACTAGTTTTAATAATATAAATGCATAATGATATTATAATTTAAATTATTAAATTTATAAATTAAATTTTAATTATTAATTAAAATAAAGTAATTTATAAAGATAGTAGTTATTTAATTTTAATAAAGTAAAAAAAATTAATTAATTAAAATTTAAACATAAAATTAAGTGTATTTTTAATATATTAATAAATAATAAAATTAATAAAATAAAAATTGATAGAATAACCATGAGGATCAAAATTTTAAATTCACGCGGCTTTATTTCTGCCAACAACTTTTCAAATCAAATTAATCTATTATTCCTAAATTTTTATATTGATGAAATTAATTTTCATATTGGTAAACATTTTGAAATTACTCTTAAATTTGTACACTAATTTTTGTTTTTATAAGATTGTGTTAGAATTATACAATGGAAATTATTGTATGTGAATCAAGGCGTATTGGTTTATTTAATAAAATTGTGTTTTAAAAAAAAATATAAACTGATTTTACAAATAAAGTTGATTATTTATAAATATTAACAATAAAAATAAAACGGTGTTGAATCGAATCTAAGTAGCATTAAATATCAACAAACTTAATTTTTCACTAATTTAACATAGGAGTAACAAAGATCTAATATGTTAAGTTCGAGTGTTAATATTTATTAAAACCGTAAAAATGGGTCATAGCGAACCAACCTGGCTCACTATGAGTTTGGACCGAGTTGAGTTTGAAAAGAATTAAATTCTTTTATGCGAGTCAGATTTAAACCTGGCTCATGCGGGTTGAACCCTTGGTGGTCGGATTGGTCCGCCAACCCACCTACCTAATTTTATTTTTTGAATTTATTATTTTATTTATGAAACTTATGACATATAAGAAACTTATTTGTATGTTTTTTGTGTTTGTTTTTTGATGACATTTGGATTATATTGTACTTTTTATTATTATTTTGAATTGTCTTCAGTTTAACATCATTTTTTTACGAGTAAAATTTGTTTAAATTTGAATATAAAAAGTTTGTAATTTTTTTTCTTTAAAAAAGTTTGTAATTAAATGGGTTAATGAGACAACCCGTTTACCCACCAACCCGTGGTGGATCGAGCCGAGTTCAGATTTTTCTGGCTCGCTAATAAATGAGTCGGGTTGAGTTGGCTCACTAAGTGGCCAACCCGTGGTGGGTCGGGTCGGGTCGAGCCGGGTTACCCGTTTTGACAACTCTGATATTTATTAACTATTAACTAGAGATATATAGGTGAAGAATTAATGAAAAAATAATTTAAAAGTTAAAGAAACTAAATGTAAATACATGTATACTTAAATAAATCTAAATGATGCATGTTACCTAATTTAGAATAATGCAAAATATGAATATGCTTTATGCTGAATAAAGATGAATTACAAAAAGTGATAATGCGATTTCCTATTTTAAATTGATGCATGAAATGAATGAATGAAAATGGTTGTAAACTAATTGCATGAATATTTAGAAATGAATAAGTGAATGACATGTATTTACATGTATTTATAAGTGAACTAAAATGCAAAGCAAGTGAAGGAATGATTTTTAATCCAAATCAGAATTAGAATGGCACCTAAACCAGAATAATGCACCAATGCAACTACAAGAGCCTAGACTCATGAACATTAACAAAAGTGAAGTAAAATGCAATACAAATGAAGGAAGAAATGAATTCTTTTAAATTTGAAATAGAAATTGTAGCCTATAAATGCTATGACTAAACTATGCAAAAGAAACTAAAACTGAGCTTAGATATGAATCCAAAAGAAACCAATATGCTAAATGCATGAAAAACAAGAGTAAGCAAATGAATTTTAACTATATACAAGTTTTGGAAATTAAAAGTTTAATACAAGGAATGAAAGCTTCACATAAATAGAGCTAAATGAAAAGGAGATAGGAAATCACAATTTCATTCAACAAAAACATCAAAAGTGAAAAAACACACTAAAAATATTGGCAAAAATAGAATTCAAAATTAAATATGCAATTGATTGAGGAAAAGAATCTTAATTACTCTCTGGAAAGACATTCTATAAAAGTAAAATTTACTTTAGAGTTTTTTAATTCATATTTCAGAACTTGAAATGGTAATTCCTACTTAATTTCCAAATCAATGCTTATTTAACTTTTATGCCTTTAACAATAGCTAATATCAAACCTATTCTAAAAACAAGTAGAAGCAATCACCTATGTTATATTCTTTATTCTCACAATATATAATCATTATCAATAAAAGATAAAACTAGAGAACTAATCATAATCTATGAGACATTATAGAACTTAGAAAAACAAACGAAATTGGAAAGAATAAATGCAAGAAACTCAAACGAAAGATACAAGAATCAAAAGTAAAACTAGAATTTGATACTACAAGGCAGAATCAATGAATACAAGTGCTAAAAAAGTAAATTCATATGCAAAAAATCAAATAGCAATCAGAAACGTAAAATGGGACAAGAACATTAAAATGGAAGTGCAGAATTTCATTAAGAATTAGAATAGAATTACACAATATCGAAATCACAAAGAACGTTCACGAGTGGTCACCACGTAAGAACCTTAGTGAAATTCCAACGAAGAAAACAATTTTGATATACTATCAAAGTTATAACTACCCTGTTTTGTCATAAACACCGGTTCCATCCAACTAGTAATCATGAAATGGTATTAGAGCAAGGTTCGAGCAAACATTGGAGATAAGTATGTCTATCTCTTTGTTCCGAGTTGTCCATGTAATTCTCAGTTATATTTTTAATTTGTTTAAATCTAAGTTTTGTACCAATTCAATGTTTGTTTTTGTTTTGATATTCAAAATTGCTTGTTCATTCATGAATCTCTTCATCTTTGTGCTTAGGATTTATTTTCGTGATTGTGTGTGAATCCATTGAGTTTGATCTCATTTTTATATCAGTGCATTTTACTGATTAAGTCTTTTAATTTTTTAAATCATATTTTGTCATGTCTTAGTTATGTTGTTTGTTTCAATTGTCATCAAATTTGTTTTCATTAATTAGTTTAGTTTAAATCATGTTCTACAAATTGCAAATTATGCACACCAAGTGAGCTATGAAACTCTAATGAGAGAGCTCGGTGGCCACTAATAGTGCAATTTTTGTAAGCTAAGTTTCACCGATTTAGCTAAGCTTTGTGAGTTTTTGGTTTTGTTTTGGAGTCCTCCGTTAGTATTAGATCATTACCAAGTTTTGATTAATTTTCCATTGAGTATATGTTTACTGTTACATTAATTTCAGCTTGCTAAATTCTGCATAATTGAATTTTCATATGTCTTGTGATGAGAAAATGTTGCTATTAAGTTTCTATTTCCACAATATTCATTCATTCATTCACTATTTTCAACAAATATCATCAGTTATGCATCTTCTTGATTGTGAATCATCACACTGTGAGGCTTAACATAAGCAATTTTAACAGCTTGTGACACTACTTAAAATGGTAGCACGTAACTATTGTTATGGCTGAGAGCAACATGTGATTCACTTGTCTTTAAAAGTCTTTTTAAGATAATCTATTTGCATCCAAATGAAAAAAAAATGTTGACGATTGAAACTATTTAATATTTGATCTATTATGAATTGTAGCCAAAGTAATAAGTTCAAACACAACCTAATTAATTGTGTGACCAATTTCGATTTGCTATCATTTAATATTTAAAATCAAAGAAGCCGACAAAACTAGTGCAACTCACAATAGTTGCTTTATTGTTTCAGTGCATTGAATCTACAAAATTCATTCAATTTCATTGAGGCATTTTCACAAATAGTTTGTTTTGTGATCTCCATTGTCTGAGAAGACTTCGTAAGATTTTGTCAATATGATCAAAGTTGTTACATGACTTTCCCAAGGATTTCAGCTCATTTAGAATTGTCTAGAATATGTTGAACATGCTTTGAATGTTTTCATTTTCAAGCATCGAAAACAACTTGTAATGTTTGGTTAGCAAACTCATCTTATTTCTTTTGACTTCGTTCGATCTTTCGTAGGTGACAACCAATGTGTCCAACATTTCTTTAGCTCATTGGTAAGCATGGACCTTTCTGTATTATTGTTCAAAGAGGGCGTACATCAAAGAGTTGTGAGCTTGAGAATTTAACAGGTAGCACAGCTTCTGCTCGTCAACCCGTTTGTAGTATCAGCTAAAAATAACTCAACAATGAAAGAAATACATCAAGAGAGAGAGAGAGAGAGAATATTTCCAATCATTGCCTACCTCCAAATGTCCACTAATTTCCCCTTTTATATCCATTCATTTCCTACTGAAAATCCTTCAGTCGTGCATTCACTTTTCTCATCCTCACGTGTTATTGTCTGTCACTTTCTTCTACTACATGTGCCATGTGTCTTGGGTCCTTAACTAACTTATCCTTACCCCTCACTTCTTCTTCCCATTCTACCCTCTCAATGGCAACATTATTCTCAATCATGACAATATCATCCCCATCAACAATAACCTTATCCTCAAGGTTAAAGTCAGGGTAAGCCTTGATAAAGTCTTTAGTGTCTTCCCATGTTGATTCTATCTTTGATAAACTATCCCATTGAACTAAGACCTCTGGAACCATGTTGGACTTGCGTAGTATGTCACATTTGTGAATGATAGACTGAGGTATCAATAAGGGACCTTCTAGATGTGGTCAATGGTAGATGAACATAACCAATTTCATGTGGACCCTTGCATTCCTTTAACAGAAAGGTGTGAAAGATGGGGTGAATCTCGGTAGTGTCAAACAGTAAGACTTTGTATGTTAGAGCTCCTATTCGAGCTATAATTGGAAATGGTCCAAAATACCTCATTCCCAATTTTTGATTTTTCCTCAAGGTAATGAAATTGTCTATAAGGTTGAAGTTTTACCAAAACCAAATCGCCAACCTTAAACTCCTTATGCCTTCTTCTATTATCAACATATTTCTTCATTTATCCCTAAGCTTTAAGGATTTTTCGTTTGAGTTAAGCTAATGCCCTGTCCCTTTCCCCTAATAACTCCTGAACTGATGGAGGATATACTTCATTATGGAAGGGGCGTCTCTTCCATACACCACAGTAAATGGTGTTGTTTGTAAGTTGTTGTGGAAGGTCAAATTGTACCAAAAATCTTCCCAAGGTAAGAATTTGGTTGATGTCCTAGTATCATCAAAAGTAAAGCACTTGAGGTACATCTCAATACACTTATTCAGTGCTTCTGATTGAACATCTGACTGAGGGTGGTAAGCCGTAGTCATATTCAAGGTTGTGCAACTCTACTTAAAAAGGTGTTGCAAAAATTGACTTGTGAATATCTTATCTCTGTCAAAGACTATGGTTATAGGGATACCATGTAATTTGACAACAACATTAATGAACAATTCTACCACTTGCTTGCTATTAAAGTCTGCCTTCAGGAGACTAATGTGCGAAGTACCTGAAAAACACTAGAATTAGGGATTAAATAATATTAATGAAAAAATTATTTTCTCATCCCTTCTAATATAACACGTTTGTCAAATACTAAAGTTTTGAAATAAGTACTTAAACCATTGACCTTGTAAATGATTATAAGTGATAGTTTCTTTTTACATGTTATTCAAAACGTACACTGAAGTGTTGATAAGAATTCCCTCAGTTTAATAAGAATCGTTTAGTGCGAAAGTTTCTTGTATCTAGAATAAAAATGCAATTACAAGTTTTGTAAAAGAAGCCTTTAGGCAAAAGGTAAACAACAATTGCACATATATTTTTATATTGGTTCACTCCAACTAAGCTATGTTTAGTCTCGTCCACATAGGGTTCCATTATAATCTTCAACAAGATTACAACTGAGTATTTACACCACCCTTGGCTTTCTTAGTCAGGGAATAACCTTCTGTTACCCTAAACTGGATGAGTATTCGCACCACTCCTACTATCCTCAGTTAGCAAATAACTTCCTATTACCCTAGACTAGATGAGTATTTGCACCACTCTTGGTATCCCTAGTCAACAAATGACCTTCTTTTACCCTAGATCAGTTGAGTATTTGCACCACTCCTGATACTAGACAACCTTCCCTAGATTTCCTTAACTCCACTAAGTTCAACAAGTGTTTTAATAACGATTGTTTACAAGTCGTTTAGACTATTACTCTTACAGAGAGGATATGTGTATAATACAATACAATCTAAACACTTGCGGGTGTTTCTCTCTTTTCTCTTTTTCTCTCTTTCATATAGTAATAAGGAAATTTACAATGAGGCTCAAGAGTATTACTTTACTTCTCCTTTTCTCTTTTTATGCTCAGATGTTTTCTTTTCTTGAGCTCTTATATGCTTCTCTTTTGAACACTTTTCTCAGGATGAATATTTTCATTGTAAGCTATCATCTTGATTTTTTCTTTGAGCTTTCTTCTATTTAAATTCTCTTTGAAGAAATATCTGTTAGATTGAGCTCTTAGCCTTGATTCTTGTGTCTTATCTTTCTTCATGTACAACAGTCATTGGTTAAAGTCAACTTGTTAGATTGTACTCGCTTTTTCAATACTTTGCTTGAAGTATGTTGTACTTTCTTTTAGACATTATTTCTCAAGTGAAGAACATTTCATGAATATCTCTTTTATCTGTAACATTCACTTATGATATTTTGAATAAAGCATGTGGATGCGTGTAAAGTAGGTTATCTGCAAAAGATATAGTAGATTGTGCATGCAGAAGATATGTCTTATCTCTTATCACTTTTGTTGGTTTTAAACGTTAAACATTTAATGTCATTTAATGCTTACTCAAAACAACAAAGTGTTTTTCATTTTCTACCGTTGAAGTAGTGTTTGACAATTAAGCTTTTCTTCTAAAGATACCAAGCGTTGATAAAGAACTTCATCGTTGGATGAAGTAACAGTTTTACCTCATGGTGTCATCTAGACTAATGTAAACGTTTTTTGTGATTTTGTCTTTTTAGAGAATGAGCATTTAGGAAGTTATGTTTTCTTTTACGTTTTAAATTTAAGCTTTTTAGGGTGTTTTTGTCAAAGACATAGTCTTGACACTTTTTCTATTTTCCCGAGAGTTCAACTGAATACCCCTTGGATATATAACTTACGCGTTTACCATAACTCTCTTTAGACGTTTTGACCTATTAATCGTTTAACACTACACTTGGGTACTTAACTTAGGTGCTTCTATGCTTTTACAATCCTAAGTGTTTTCCAAGGCTTTTGTGTTTTTGGGAATCTCAAACCTAATGCTTATGTTTCTACCTATGATATTTTTAGATTCTTATTTCCTTTAATGTTATTTGGTTAAATTTTAAAACATTGAGAGCTTTTAGACGTATAGACGTGATAACGCTATCTTTAATGCAATCAAATTAATACTACTAAGCTATAACAACTTCAATATTGCTAAGATAGTAGTCAAGAAAGTAAATAAGGTTAAAATAACCCTAAGTTGTTCCTAACGAATACGTAATTGTTTTTCAATACTTGATTCTTATGGAGATTCTGAAAGATTAGTAAATGTTATGCAATGCTTAAAAATAAAAGTGAAAAGTTATACTAATGAAATTAATGTTTGAAGAATGCTTGAGTTTAATTGAAGAATAAATAGGAAACTTAGAAATAATTATAATGAAATAAGCTAATTGCACTAATTTTCCAAGATAGATTCATCACCGGTTATCCATAGATTATTGTTCAGTTGATCATTGCTTAAGTTTCAAATTAATTGAAGTACATTCTCAATTAATTTGAGGGTGATCTTACAATTAATCAAAGTAGATTCTGAATCAAAATCAAAACCTTTCTAGATTATTTATAATGAATTCAACAAAAGTACATTGTGTTTAATCATGTCTATTCTTAAATCTCCTAACCAAATTAAAAGTTAATTAATCAAAGTCAATTCTCAATTAATTATAGTTAAAATTCTTACCACCAATCAAAGTACATTCTTAATTAGTAGCAAAAACTCGTTTAATTATCTGAAAGTTCTTAAATTTAGTCAAAGTACATTGTCAATCAAACTTAGAAACTCATGAACTCATATGGTCAATATGCATGTAGATTCAAACACCTTATGATGCAAAAATCATTACTTCTAACGTGATTGAGAGATGAAAGACATAGAAAAACGATCACTCAAATCAATAATCAAAATAAACAAATACATTAATTCAACTTAACCTCAGAATCCATAATGAAATTACAGTGGAATAGCCCTAGAAGCTTAGCCCTCCATGAATGGAGTGGAATACATGGTAAAATAAAAGTGAGAGAAGTGGTGGATGATTACTTCCAATGGAGGAGTCTGAGAGAACGAACGAGTTCCCTCTTCTCGGCTTAGCCAAATTTCTTCACTTTTTCATGCAATGCTTGGATAGACTTCTTGTGGTATTGATTATTTGCTATTTTTGGATTTATTTTTAAGGTGTCATGAAACTTTAACCAATTTATTTCTACACCTCAGTGAGGTCAACTTAGTTGCAGTTGTACTAACACACCTCAAAATATCCAAAGAAAATTTATGTAACTAAAAAGTTATTTTTAACATGTTTTTGTATCTCATGCTAAATAAATCTAATTATAAAAAATTCTAATTAAAATATTCTATTAAAGTATGAAAACCAATTAAGAATCTAATATTAAAAGCTAAATGAGGGTATGTTTCAAGGCCTTAAATGCTTGAGTTGCTTATGCAATCCACTGAAAATTATCCTTTTTAAGGATATTGGTCAAACGGTGAGCTATTGCAACATACTCTTTTATAAATCTTCTGTGATAACTCGTGAGATCAAGGAAACCTCTCAGCTATTTTGTGTTTTGAGGGGCAAGACACTATAAAATAGCTTGAACCTTGTTATCATCCATTGCCGCACCATTCTCCGAGACAATATGCCCCAAGTAATCCACTTGAGATAAACCAAAAGAGCATTTTGATTATTTGACATATAGTTTGTTTTTCTGTAAGATATGTAGGACTCTTTCTAAATTACCAAGATGGTAAGACCAAAAAGAGTTATATACTAGTATATTATCAAAAAACACTAGCACAAATTTCCTGAGAAGCCCTTGAAATATGTCATTCATGAGAACTTAAAAGGTTGTAGGGACATTTGTAAACCCAAATGGCATGGCAAGCCATTCATATTGTCCTTAATGGGTTCTAAAAGCTATCTTGAACCCGTTAGTAGGATTGACCAAATTTTGGTAATATCCTAATATGAGGTCCAACTTAGAAAAAAATTTGACACCAAATAATTCATCTAATAGCTCTTCAAGAGTGGGATATGAAATATGTCTTTGATTGTCGCAACATTCAGTGCCTCTCCACGAAACCTCAAAGTGCTATCATTTTTTTTACAGAAATAATTGGCGAAGAGAAAAGGTCGGTGCTAGGGTAATAGTTCCTTCCTCCAACATTTGTTGCACCATTTGCTCAATTTGTTGTTTTATGAGGAAATTTGTATGGCTTAAACTATTATAAAATTAATCTCCTTTATATTATTAAATATACATACAAATACTAAATATATAAAAAATATAAATTAAACTGCAAAATAAAAATAAAAATAAGATATTTAATAATATAATAAATCTAACTATAAAAATACATTGTAGTTATTGAATTAAATGAAGATATTAAAAAAGAGATACAAAAATTGGTTCATATGTGAATTCAAATTAAAAAGTGTAGTCGTTTAGCCAACATCTTATGGAGTTCTCCTGATCCCGGCAATGCCAGTGTTGCTCCTTTTAACACTCCAAACCACCGTCTCCTCCACAGATAAAATTTCACGACAACCACCAAAATCTAACAAGCTACAGAACACAGGAGTTCATGATATCATTGCACCCAATTCAACTCCCTCACACCAAAATCTAAAAAGCAACATAATTCTTCAGTCTCAAGACTGAACTCACCAACACCCAACGATGGACATTCTCTTCGCCCAGATCCAAGCTGATCTCCGCTCCAACGACGCCCTCCGCCAGTCCAGCGCTCTCCTCCAGGCCCTCCAGCAGTCCGCCGCCGGCCGCGACATTGCCGTCATTGCAAAAACCGCCGTTGAAGAGATCGTTGCAGCCCCGGCGTCCGCCGTCTGCAAGAAGCTAGCCTTCGACCTCATCCGCTCCACCCGGCTAACCCCGGACCTTTGGGAAAACGTCTGCAGCGGCATCCGCAATGACCTCCACTTCCCGGACCCTGACGTCGCCGCCGCCGCCGTCTCGATCCTCGCTGCTATCCCCTTCTATCGCCTCGCCAAACTCATCTCTGACTGCAACAAGGAGATTTCGGAGTGCTTCGACTCCCCCAGCGATAACCTCCGCTTCTCCGTCACGGAAACCCTGGGCTGCGTCCTCGCCCGCGACGATCTTGTCACGCTCTGCGAGAACAACGTCAACCTCCTCGACCGCGTCTCCGCCTGGTGGGCCCGCGTTGCCGCCAACATGCTCGACCGCGCCGATGCCGTCGCCAAGGTCGCGTTCGAATCTGTCGGACGACTCTTCCAGGAGTTCAGCTCCAAGCGCATGAGCAAGCTCGCTGGCGACAAACTCGTCGACAGCGAGAACTCTCTCGCGATCCGCTCCAACTGGGTCTCCTCCATGGTGGACTTCGTGTGGCGCAAGCGCCGCGCCCTCATGGCGCGCTCCCTCATCCTCCCTGTTGAGAACTTCCGCGCCACTGTCTTCCCCGTCGTGTACTCCGTCAAGGCCGTTGCCTCCGGCAGCGTCGAGGTCATCCGTAAGCTGTCCAAGGCTTTCTCTGCCGCTAGTGGAAGTGACGAGGTTGATTCCCACGCGGAGAAGCTTGTGGGGGTGTCGGATGTGGTGACTCACTTGGCGCCCTTCCTTGTTTCCTCGTTGGAACCGGCTTTGATCTATGAGGTTGGGATCAACATGCTGTACCTGGCTGATGTGCCTGGTGGTAAGCCTGAATGGGCTTCGCAATCCATCATTGCCATTTTAACGTTGTGGGATCGGCAGGAATTTGCTTCTGCTAGAGAGAGCATTGTAAGGGCTGTTGTCACCAATTTGCATCTCCTTGATCTTCACATGCAGGTGGGGGTGTCCCGGTGTTGTTTATTCACATCTATGAATTGATGATTAGGTTAAGAAAAATGCTTGGAACAGATTCTTTTGAACACACTATCTCATGATTTTGTAGTTTTCAGTATGTTTTAACCAATAATAGAACATTGGGGTGATAATGGAACATACGGTCCCATTCGGATGATAAGTCATTCCCCTTAAACATCCCCTTAAACCTCGACTAGGAGACTGTGTTAAAAAGAGTGTTTTATGGAGTAAAAGCATGTCTCAAGAGTGTTTTATTGTGTGTGTTCTTAACACGGTTCTTAAATGGATTGTTATGCCGAGTGCTAGTGCTTTTTCTAGTGTTTTACATGGTAGTATGCTAGCCTATAAATTATGACTAGCTTTGAAATTTCACTTTGGGAATAAACTTCTATGTACGTACGAAGATTTTAGGGAAGTTAGATAGGGCGTTATAGCAGTTTGATTATTCTTCTGCTCATCCTTGGTAGGCTAATGCTTGTCCTAATGTTTTTATTTTCCTGTTGCTTTTTAGCCTATGAATTATGAATATATCATCAGACTTTCACTAGTTTGGTGCTGTGTGCATAAGCATCTATATAAGCACTTATTGAAAAAGACCGAGTCTCTTTACATAAACTTTTCCACAATCAATTATAGGAGAAAAAAATGACAAAAAGAAAAAAGTTTTTATCTTGTACAGAATTTTAATTTAAGAAGAAAAGCATTTTATTTTCTTATTTTCCTTCTCAAATTAGCCGTATAAACAAATCGAAATTCTTCCAAAAGTTAAAATCAATTTATACATCTTAATTTTTTTTATAAATCAGATGAGAGTGTTTCTGTTCAAGTTTGATTGTTCATTTTGCTTATCCTTGGTATTCTAATGCTTAACCTAATGTTTTAAGTAGTAGTTTGTTAGCCTTTTGAATTATTAAAGGCATCAAAATTTCTCCAGCCTAAGCCATAGTTCACAACAATATGATGTGTAAATGTATTTATCTGTATCTTGTGTGAATGTATTAATGCTTCTGTCAAATTTCTAGACTTTTGGTTGATTGTTGTGCAATCTAGTGGTTAAAATGTATGTATGTGAACTGTATCCCATGTGACATTTGATGCTAGACTGTATTAGGGTAGCATAGGATATTTGGCTTGACAAAGTGCTTATTATGTATAGACGGCTGCTTGTAGGTATCACTGTTCAAGAGGCTACTTTTGATGGTGAAAAACCTGAGAGCAGAATCGGATCGAATGTATGCTCTAGCATGTATATGTAGAACAGCTCTTTGTGTGCATCTATTTGCCAAGGAAAGTGTACGGAGAGGGCAGAAACCTCTCGCTGGAACAGATATAGCATCTCTTTTTGAGGATGCCAGAGTGAATGATGATCTTAACAGCATTACAAGTAAAAGTATATTTAGGGAGGAGTTAGTTGCATCACTGGTGGAAAGCTGCTTTCAGCTGTCTCTGCCACTGCCTGAACAAAAAAACACGGGCAAGGAGAGTAGGGTCATTGGAGCTTTGGCATACGGAACGGGTTATGGTGCATTAAACTGGACTGAACCTGCTTTAGAAGTGGTGGAAGTTTGTCGACCTTGTGTTAAATGGGATTGTGATGGCCGTACCTATGCTTTTGACTGCTACTTAAAGTTGCTTGTTCGGTTATGTTACATATATGATACCAGGGGTGGTGTTAAACGAGTCAAAGATGGAGCTTCTCAGGACCAAATTTTGAACGAAACTAGATTACAAAACTTGCAACGTGAGCTTGTGAAGGACTTACGTGAGGTACTCAGTCTAATATACATGAAATCAGCAACACTAAAATTTCTTATTCTGTCAATTGCATGTATGTGGCTGGTACCATATAAAGAGAGGCTTTTGTTATCATGAACCATTTTTTAAGGATGAATTTCATACGAAAACCTTTAAGTTTATCCCACATGCAATCTATGCCCATGCTTTCCATTACAACTATCTACCTTCCTTTAAGGCATTCGTCATAATGCTGTTAAATTCAGTAATGCAATTTGATAGTTAATGAGTATGAATTTTTCACTGTCTTCAGACAGTTAGTCAACTCCATTGTGGAAGTAAATTATCTTTTACCTTGTTGAAGCTAGGCAAGCTGTGGTCATTGTTGGGTTGTGGTGCATTGCAACTGTAGCAGCAGTGTGGTTCAGAGGGTCACAGTGTGGGTTGTGTTGTGTGAATTTCGAGCCCTTCGTGATTCATTTAATGCAGATTAGAAACAGTTGAAATGTCCAAAATTCCTTCACTTTAATTGACGTTTGTCAGGTTATTTTGGGTATTTTGTGTCTTTTTAATTTGATTTTTTATATTACATGACAGTGTACAAAATGAACCAGCAACACTGTTATTTTTTTTCTTTCCATTGTTCCCACTGTTAATTTTCCTCCCTAGTTGCTTTAGGTTTCATTATTATTATTTTAATTTAACTCTTTTTGCGGTCAAGTAATTATATTTTTAAAATTTAGGTTTTAAGTTTGATTTTTCTTGACCTTGTACTCTATATTTGTTCGCCTACCACAAGTTTTTACTCTAAATGATGATTGGTGTATGGTCTGATTTTTTTTTTCTTTTTGTTTTTCAACTTATATCCTTATATATATATATATATATATATATTAATTGTTGAGTATGGATAAAAAGTATTAGTAATGATCATCCAGCCATCCAATATCCCACTTTTGTGGTCAGGCCACTGTGCCCCGATATCCGGGAATGACAATCATGGTTTGAAGTTACTTTAGTGTTGTTTATGTTGAATAAATATATTTCACAAGTGAATGGAATTTTCTCACACACACTTCAATGTTGCATGGTAATGTTTGTGAACGTAACAGGTCAATACACCAAGAATTTTGGCCCGCCTTATTTGGGCTATTGCAGAGCACATAGATATAGAAGGATTGGATCCACTCCTAGCAGACGACCCTGATGACCCTCTTAATGTCATCATATCAAATATTCACAAGGTTCTCTTCAATGTTGATGCAACTGCAGAAACAACAAACAGAGTTCAAGATGTACAGGCAGTTCTTATATCTGCTCAACGTCTGGGATCACGCCACCCAAGGGCTGGACAGTTACTTACCAAAGAGCTTGAAGAGTTTAGGAACAATCCTTTGGCTGATTCTGTCAGCAAGCACCAATGTCGTTTGATATTGCAAAGAATCCAATATGCTACACGTCATCAGGACAGAAGGTGTGAATATTGTGCAAATTTATTCATCGCTGCTGGCAATGCATTTCTAATTTACTTTCCATGTCATTGATCCCTTTCTTATTATATGTTTCCTTGATTCTTCTTTTCTCAAGTTACTCTTTAAGTAGAACTCTAGTCTACTATGATTGTAAAATAAATTATTGCTTGATGGCAATGTTTCTTAAAAGCTTGCTGTTAGATCTCCCGTTGGATGGAAGGTTGTATAAAGGTTCAGAGAGTCAGTGAGAGGTACAGGGGAGTTTTGTAAAACAGAGAGGCAATATTTGATTTATACAATCTTGAGAGGGCATGGTTTTTTCCATAATCCTGCATTTTAGGTTCGTCATTCTTTCCCTTCACATTAGGAAATCCTGTCTTTGTAACTAAGTCTACACTTTCACATTCTTGTGTCAGTGTTGATCACTTACCATTTCCTCTCTATTCAGAATATATTGGTGCTTAATGGTCATTTTCAATGCCAACCAAGATCTTTATCAAATCATTAATTGAATTCATTGTGGTATGCTATTATTTCTCATTATTATTGTTACCTTCAGGTGGGCAGGGGTTACAGAAGCCAGAGGGGATTACCCATTTAGCCACCACAAATTAACTGTTCTGTTTTTTGAAGCATCTGCTGCTCAGGATAGAAAGTTGGAAGGATTGGTTCACAAGGCTATTCTGGAGTTATGGAGACCTGACCCCAGTGAACTAACACTTTTGCTCACACAAGGAGTGGATTCTACTTTACTGAAGGTTCCTCCTACTGCGATTACTTTGACTGGAAGCAGTGATCCCTGTTATGTTGAAGGTTACCATTTAGCCGATTCAAGTGACGGGAGGATCACTCTGCATTTGAAGGTCAAAAAGCTTTCTGAACTTGTTGCTTTCTGATAGAACACCTAAAATTACAGAAAATACTAGACAGTTCTTGTCTGTTTATTATGAACAAAACTGTTCTACCAATGTAGTAGGAATAGGTAACAACAGTGTATGACATACCAAGGTCTTTCAAGAGGACCTTTCTCTCCTAACCCCTTTTCCAAACAATACCCTCAAAAAACACTTTGCTCACCTTCTAATAAGACTATTTATAATAGTCTGTTACAGTTATGTAATTACAGCTGCACTAACTACTTTTTTCCTTCTTTTGTAAATTGTATCAAACCTATCAATACCAACTCCATGAAGATTCACCTTGTCCTCACGGTAAAATTTTGGAAATTCTTTCTGAATGCAGGTAACATATTCCCAATTATTCTCAATATCTGGAAGATGTTTCCATTTGACAAAAACTTCTAAGTCAACTTGAGCGATCTTTCTAGTATCTAGCAGTTGTTTTGGATATACTTCCAGAATATAGTCTTCAGTAAGTGGAGGAGGCAAGGGCTGGGTAGATGTGGCTGGCTGCCCTCCCTGGTGACTAGTGATGCTACTTGTTATGTCTGGGTCTTCCCTTTCCCTCTATTATGATTACTTGCGACAATAGAATTTCCCACATCTTTGGAGAAACTTCTAGTTATCCAGTTGATTTTGGAACCCGACCCAATCTTATTCCCCACTGGTCCCTTTCCTTTAGACAAATTCAGATTTTGTCCTCCACCATTTGAGCCTTCATTAATTCTGCCAGACTTGAGGGATCATACAACTTCACTTCTGCCTTAATATCATCCCTTAATTCATTCGAGAATATCCCAATAAGATAATCTTGATCAATCCCCTTTAGTAGCCCTGTTCAAAATTTTCAACATAATCCTCAACCGAACCAGTCTGAGTTAAGGCAATAAACACCTCGAGAGGATTCTTCAACATGTTGGGCTGGAAACGACGCACCACTGCCGATTTGAATGATTCCCAAGTGGGATTGGGATTGCAAGACTCCCACCATTATAACCAAATCAAGGCCTTCCCCTCCAAAGCTATCATCGCAGCCTGCATTCTTTCCATTTCAGATACTTCTTAGAGATGAAAGCATCTTTCCAACAGGTTGGTCCAGCCAAATGCATCATCTTCCGCAAAGATAGGAATATCTAATTTGCACCACCGTGATCTAGCATCTCATGATGTTCCTTTTCTGCTCTGTCATGATTTGAACCAGTTCTTGCACTATCTTTTCCAGCCCATCCAATCTTGATTATATTCTTGTATTCACCATGCCCCACACAGCTACCATAGGACCAAGAAAGAAGCTAGCACCCAGAATTA
Organism: Vigna radiata var. radiata; assembly: GCF_000741045.1. NCBI lineage: Eukaryota > Viridiplantae > Streptophyta > Magnoliopsida > Fabales > Fabaceae > Vigna > Vigna radiata. The sequence goes on along the minus strand of NC_028361.1, from coordinate 16,900,636 downwards.
CAGAAAATACCAGAAAGTTCTTGTATGTTTATTATGAACAAAATTGCTTTACCAATATAGTAGGAACAGGTAAAAACAGTGTACAACAGACCAAGGTCTTTTGAGAGGACCTTTCTCTCCTAACCCCCTTTTCCAACAATCCCCCCAACAAACTCTCTGCTCACCTCCTAATAAGACTATTTATAATAGTCTGTTATAGTTATGTGATTACAACTGTACTAACTTCCTTCTTTTTTCCTTCTTTTGTAAACTATATCAAACTTATCACTTTCTTACCCAGTTATTTAGATTTTGCAAGTAAATTTTGAAACATTTAAGTTGGGCATATGCTAGAACATTCTGTAATGGCCACAATTTATCCCTTTGGAAACTGAAAGAGGTTGACAAAACTTATTACTTTATGCGTAGAATAGTAGATTGGTTTTGATTTTAAAGTGTGGTTACCATAATATCTATTGCTTGAAGATCCCCATAATGTGGCAAATTGATTTCTTTGTTGGAAGGTGGCGCCTTTAATTTCATGTACTATCTTTCTACAATTGCAACTATTTAATTGTACAAAAACTAATATTCCAAGGTCGTGATGCGATGCTCTACTATTGTATTTCGGAATGTGGTAACTTCCTAATTCATGGTTCCTGAAAAAATATAGCATTGATCATTAATCCCTTAGACTTTGATCGACTATCTGTTAATGAAAAAAATTAAATGTATTACGTTGCTTAGTAATGTAGTAGTGTCATATTTAAAGCTTTAAAACTCATGGATGAAGTACATTATATGCTTTTGATACAGTTTCTTTTCCAAGCAGCTATGGTGTTTGTCCTTATTTTGGTCTCATTATAAGTGAAAATGTTTCAGGTCTTAAACTTAACCGAGCTTGAATTGAACCGGGTGGATATACGTGTGGGATTATCAGGTGCATTATATTATATGAATGGTTCTTCTCAGGCAGTGCGGCAATTACGTGGTCTTGTTTCACAGGTTTCTTCTCCTCTAAAGTGCATATTCTGTTCCAATTTCCAACTGTTATTTTGCATTTGCATCTTTTCAACTATTCTAAGTAGGATCATGTAATTTTAGGCAAAGGGGGTTTTAGAATAATTTATATTATCTTAGCAAAAGTGGTTTTTGTGTTGTATCCATCTGAAACCTCACTCTTTCTCTAAGCTTCTGCAGTAAGCCACTGATCATTTAAATCAAAATCAATACGTGTATCTAAGTTAAGATATGTCAAGCTCTTTTTCTCAAATATTCTTTTACGTTAGTGTTAGAGAGGGTTGATCCTGCTTTGTCTATCTTGTTCGGCAAGAAAGTGTTTTACGCAACTGCCATCTGTTGTTGTTGCTGTTTTTCTTTGGTGACCACTAGATTTGAAGCACCTCTCCAAGTGGCACTCAGCGTAACTAGTTGCAAAGGCTAGTTCCTCCTTTCACTATGTCACATGTTGCTCATCTACATAGATTTATGAGGCGCATGTAGCCCATAGACTCCCTCTATCAGCTTCATTGACTTCTTTTGTTACTGTTCCAACCCTCACCTTACCTTTTTGACACTCTTTATGTATAGGTTCTCTTGAATCCTAGGAAACTTCTCTATTTCCTTTATTATTATTTTTCTACAAAGTGGTACCAGAGCTTTCTGCACTGAGTACCCGAGAAAAGAAAAAAAAAGAGAGGAGAGAGTCAAACATCGTGAGGGAAACCGTGAGTGCTTGAGTGTTTTGTGAGAGAGATGACAAAGGTAGTCAATGGAATGAGTGCGCCACAGTTGTCGGAAAAGATCAATTATGACAATTGTTCTTTGCAGATGAAGGTTCTTCTTGGGTCCTATGATGTATGGGACATAGTGGAGGAAAAGTACAATGAACCCGCGGATGATGAACATCAGACAGTGACATAGATTGTTACATTGAAAAAGACATGGGTGAAAGACAAATCGACTTTGTACTTTCTATATAATGTAGTGGATGAATCAGAGTTCGAGAAAATAGCTAATGCAAAGTCAGCAAAAGAAGTCTGAGAAATTCTGGAAGTGGCATACAAAGGAGATATTTGCATGAGGCAGGTCCGAGACAAGCTCTCAAAAGAGAGTTTGAACATATGGAGATGGATGAAAAGGAAGGAGTTGCCAAGTTTATAACTCAAGTGCAAAATATGGCCAACCAACTCGGAATGAACGAAGAAGAGGTGTCTCTTAACCAGGTTGTGGAAAAAATCTTGAGAAATCTAACGAATGATTTTGAATGTATCGTGGTCATTATTGAAGAGACAAAGGATTTTTCAACTCTCATTATGGAGGAGTTTGCTAGGTCAGTAAAGGCCCACGAACTGAGGAAGAAAAATAAAAAGAAGGAACTCGACGATCAAGCACTACAAGCACAATTTGACTCAAATGGAACTCAGAATAGTAAGAGTCGAGGTCCTAGATGCAAAGGACGAGGAGGTTGAGGACGAGGTGGTGTGGCCGGGGTAATTTTGAGGATGATAATAAAGAGCAAACCGGTCAGCAAAATCGGCGTGGTCGAGGATAAGGGAAAGGTCGAGGAGATCAGTAAGAGTGGAGTGTTTTAAGTGTGACAAGCATGGCCATTACGCAAACGAGTGCAGATCAAGGAAATGCTACAACTATGGTAAGAAACTCATTGATAGGTTGAGACGAAGGGGGAGACAAATCTCCTTATTGAAGATGTTGAGGAAGAGTGTGGAATCTTGTTGATGGCAAAAAGCTCGGATGCAGAGAGTGTGGACATGGAGATCTTAGTTCTAATAATGGATGAATTGATCTCGGTAAATGGTGCGACAAATGTGGAGAAGACAAACTCGAAAAAGAAACTCAGACTAAAAGATGAAGAGATTCAGCAGATAGGGAGGCTTATGGATGAAGTTAATGAGATTATGAATAAACATAGGACTGAGCTTGGGGAGCTGAAGAAGGCTACTATTGACAAGGAGGAGGAAGCATGTAGTGTTCTTGAACTAGATGAAAAAGAGAAAGAGGAAGATGTTGAGAAGAACTAGGGTATGAGAAGCTCGGATACTGAGATAGCAAAAAATCTGATGAGGGCCATAAGGGAAAAGAAGAACTCGAATCTGATTGAAAGAAGGAAGTCCTGTGTGGGATGATGCACATTGAAAGCCGAATAAAGGATGAAAAATTTAAGTTTATGGGAGAGTTTTGTTGGGATAAACTTAAATTTTAGGGGTTTATTAATAATTTTGTTTGAGTCTTATTTTATTAGTTTGTGTCTAGTAATATTTATTTTGATTTTGATAAAGATAAAATAGGGATAGATAGTTTTGATTTTCCACTTATTTAGGTACAATATTATTTTATTTTGTTGATATAAATTAAGTAGTTGTTTTTATTTTAAGTCAGATGTTATTTTGTTTTTAGTTTTTATTATTTGTACTTGACTCAAAGTCCTATTTACACCTATTTAAAGGGTGTCAATGTTCAAAAAAAATAATCACAGTTGAAGAGTCCTATCATAGTGTGTCACGTTTTATTTTCTACAAGTTCAACAAATTTAGTTTAAGATAGATAAATTTGGCATTAGACTTTTCTAGAGTAATTGTGGGGGAACTAAGGAAAGTAGCTGACAGGTTAAGACGTCATTTCAGACTAGAGAAGAAGATGGGGGAAAAAAAGGAAAACCCCAAGTTGTTCAAGATGACCTGCACGCCAAATGGAACTGAAGCGAGGAAAAGGGGCTCAGAACAAGGAATGTTGTGGCCGGTGAGCGAAATGGGATTGGTGTGATGTTGTTTTAGTGGCTGGAGGCGGCAGACAAACAAGCTCCTAAGGGCCACATGTAGAGGTTGCACGCGGTGGCTTGGGAGGGGTCTGCCTTTAAGACTGTGGGAGGGGTCTGCCTTCAAGACTGCAGTGGCCGTTCATGGTGAACATTGACAGGCTCATGAACAATGACAAATGGAGCGGGATTGATCCGCTTTGATATGAACTTGACAGTGGAAATAGAAAAGAAGCTTTAACAGAATTCACTCCTTTGTTGACTTATATATTTATAGGGATACTTACACCGAAGATATCCATAAAAGGTATGAGTAACCACACATAGCTAGAGGATAGATAATTCAACACAAATAAGTTAACCCATTCTAACAAGTTAGCCTATTCAAATCAGTTAGACAATTCAGACAAATCAAAATATAGAAGAATAAATCTTAAGGGAACATCTAAGATACTCCAATATATTCAAAGTATCTTTATATATTTCTAATATTTCCGACGGTGTCTTTTGTTATATCTTCTTCTGTTGGCAACCCTTTAAGTACTACTATTTGATAATATGAAGATTAGAACTTTGAACTTTTATGATAATTGTGTTGGCTTGTATTATACTTTTATGTTACTTGTTTGCCTTTTACAGTACTTTTAAGCTCTGTTTCTTCACACAGCAGTTCTTTACAATTCTTTTGTTTAAAATAGTTCCGGGTCCACATTCGGGTCATAATTTTGTTCCATTCTCAGGATCCAGTGTTGTGCAGTGTGACAGTTGGTGTTTCCCACTTTGAAAGATGTGCCCTTTGGGTTCAAGTATTGTATTACCCATTCTATGGTAGTGGTGCTGTTGGAGACTACGAAGGTGACTATGCAGAGGAGGATCCACAAATCATGAGACAGAGGAGAAGCCTAAGGCCTGAATTAGGCGAGCCTGTGATTTTGAGATGTCAGCCGTATAAAATTCCGTTGACTGAGCTTCTTTTGCCACACCAAATATCACCTGTTGAGTTTTTCCGACTGTGGCCGAGTATGCCTGCTATTGTCGAATACTCTGGTACATATACATACGAAGGAAGTGGATTTAAGGCTACTGCGGCCCAGCAGTATGGTGCATCTCCTTTCTTAAGTGGACTGAAATCCCTGTCTTCTAAGCCATTCCACAAAGTTTGTTCGCATATTATCCGCACAGTGGCTGGGTTTGAGGTGTGTATTTGTTTGCTTGAAATAGTTTAAGGATGTGTTGTTGCGTTCCATTTCAGGAATTGTTTCATTTTCCAAAAATCTTGTGGTAGTCCTATTCATTCTTGTTCCTTGCATGCTTTTAGTTAACTGTTTGTACGTTGACAGAAGCAGTAAATACGATATAAAAGCAAGGGTGGTAACAGCACTAATTCTTTACCATTTTCCTTTACCCTTTCATGTAATAGATGTGCTATGCTGCTAAAACATGGCATGGTGGCTTCTTGGGCATGATGATTTTTGGTGCAAGTGAAGTGAGTAGAAATGTGGACTTGGGTGATGAAACAACAACCATGATGTGCAAATTTGTGGTTCGAGCATCCGATTCATCTATTACTAAGGAGATCGGATCAGACCTTCAGGGTTGGTTGGATGACTTGACCGATGGTGGTGTGGAGTATATGCCAGAAGATGAAGTGAAAGTAGCTGCAGCTGAGAGGCTCCGCATATCAATGGAAAGGATAGCCTTGTTAAAGGCAGCCCAACCACGACCCAAGACTCCAAAATCTGAAGACGAAGATGAGGAGGATGAAGATATGAAAAATGAAGGAAAGAACGATGAAGATGAAAAAAGGAAGGGGCCTTCAACTCTATCTAAACTAACTGCTGAGGAAGCTGAACATCAAGCTCTTCAAGCAGCAGTATTACAGGAGTGGCATATGATCTGCAAGGATAGAACTACTCAAGTTAATTAACTATTTTACTTTTGCTGATTTGCTTTGTATTTTTTTATAGGCCTGAGAAATGTATGAGTATATTAATCCTTGTTATATTTTTTTATTTTACGGTATACAAACTAGGTAGAGGCCAAGGTTTTCCAAGAGGGTATTCTTTATTCCCATTCCCATATTTGCAGGAGAAATGCTTTTGTACATGTACGACGAGGCTATTGGTTTGCTATTTTTTGTTGGAATTGGAAATGTTTTTATTTTTTCTTCAATGATTTAAATGTATCACCTGAATTTTATCTTGTATTTAGATTCATTTTTATTCTAATTTCTGTCAGTGGTTAATGAATTTAAAAATATACGCGTGCATTTTCACGAGGAACAATGAGGAAATGAAAAAGAAAGGAGGAAAAATAAAATGGAGTATTAAAGTTGTGTAAATTTTGGTAAAAAAATAAAGTAGGGTAGATAATGGTAGGATGAATAAGAAAACATTTGAATTTTTATTTAAAGAGGAATTGAAATTTTACATAAATAATTGTAAATGAACTATAAGTGATTGAATATTGATTAAATGAATTTAAAAGAATAAATAATTATAAAATTTTGGGTTAACTTTTGATTTTTGACAAATATGATTAAAATTTTTTGTTCAAATTTATCATATAAGGTCTTTATATTCAAGAAATGCATTTATTCAATCATTTTTATTTAGGAAAATGTTACTTTAACGCCATTTGACAACAATTTTGACAATCACAGGTGGCGTGCTCTGATTGATTTTTTTACTTGAATTTTTTAAAATGAAAAATCCTTAGGAGAAGGGCATTTATGGAAAAGTGTTTGCTGAAAATGAATTGTATTAGCGCCACCCATAACTCTCTCTCCACGACAACACTTATCTCTCTCCATGAAACCACACTCTCCCTCCAACATTCTGAAATGTTTGCACGCTACCGAAATCGTGTTCGTGCATATCCGTCCACCATTGAAGTATTGAAGTTGCATATTGAACGTTAGCATTGTCAGCTGTTGTCAGAAGGAGAGATTTTTTTGGATCTTATTTCATCGTTGAAGACATTTATCGAAAGGTTTCATTATTTTCCTCTTCCGAACGCTCTCACGTTCGTCCGCCATTGAAGTGTTGGGAGGAAGTGTGGAAAGGGGGCTAGCATTGACTTGATATATTTAAAACTTTGTCAATATCGTACAGTTATATGAAATGAGTACAAAGTTGGTAGCCTATTGTTTGAACCAAGGCGAGGTGTGGGGAATTGTGAGAAATGTGCCTTAGGAGACTGTGTAATCGCTTACAGTATAGCTGTAATCGCTTACCAGAG
>NC_028361.1:16833087-16892672 GCF_000741045.1 Vigna radiata var. radiata | reverse complement strand
TTTGGAGTTGCTCACAAGTGGGTGGTTCGTGATAAGTTTGGTAGAACTAAGTGTTGCAAGTGCTCACAAGTAGGCTTTTTTGTTTGAACCAAGGCGAGGTGTGGGGAATTGTGAGATATGTGCCTTAAGAGACTGTGTAATCGCTTACAGGATAGTTGTAATCGCTTACCAGAGAAAATATTAAGTTTTGTACCGAAAGGTTGTGGCTGATCCCTGGGTTTTTTGGAGTTGCTCACAAGTGGGTGGTTCGTGATAAGTTGGGTAGAACTAGGTGTTGCAAGTGCTCAAAAGTAGGCTTTTTTGTTTGAACCAAGGCGAGGCGTGGTGCTCACCCTGTAAGCGATTACAATAGCACCAGGCCAGTGCCATTGCTGCAGGAACTTACATTCCAACCCACACAAACCTCTACTTCGTCTTCCCCATAAACATAGGGGTCACTTAACTTAGATAATGAATCAAAATTAAACAACACATGGAATCAACAGTATAATAAAATATCCTTTCCAACAATAACTATCTCTATTCACAATCATATTAAGTGGTCCAAATACAAATATACATACTTAAAAATCTACCAAATACTACACTATTACAAAAATTATATAACTCTCAACCAAGTTTTGGACTGTATCCGGTGTATGGAGTTCTACAAGCTTTGCTCTTGAAACGCCGTCGACGAAATACACCCCCAACGACGACAGAGGCGAAACCTAGCTCGGAAGACCGAAACCCAACGAAATCCTTCAACCTCCCCTCACATTGCTCACCGTTTCAAAGCCTTCAGTAAATGGACACGGAAGGAACAACTTCAAAGGAACACGAAAACATTAAATGGATGCAGAGAGAGCTTCGGAGAGAAACGAAGTTCTATAAGCTTTATTCTTGTAACGCTTTCGTCGTCATTATTTCATAAGGTTATTTTTAACGTGTTGGTTTTTTTTTCCTTCAAATCTTCTCCAATTGTATTAGCTAATGCTTTCATAGAGAAGTAACAAATTTCTTTACTTGATGCACCAAGATCATCAAGGAACTGAAATTTAATAAAAATTACAATTGTGTAAAACCATAAAAGGAAATTCTAACAATAAAGGAAAGGGCAAAAACCAAAACGAGATAGGGGAAAACCAAAGGTCATATGGCATATACCTTGCTCTCACCGAACAATTCCATTTCACGCAATACAATCTACATAATCAAACCATAAAGGTGAGACCTTGAACAAACAAAAGAGAGCTTTCATTGACAAAAGCAAAAACGAGATCTTAAAGAAAGAAAGAACACACCTTCAACCGAAAAATGAGACACTTTCAACAAAAAAAGGTCAAACCTTCAACAAAGAAGAAAAAGGACACACCTTGAAATGAGATTGCAGAGAGAACGAAGAAGTGGAGAAAGAACGAAGAGTGGAAAGAAAACCGAAAAATTTGAATTGTAGAGAGAGAATGAACCTTCTTTTTCTCAATGAAAAATGTAAGGGTATTTTGGGATTCATAAATATAATCTGATTACACTTTCCCATGTTACTTTTTCAAATAAAAAATTCATTTTAAACTCCTCCAATAATGTGCTGACACATAGCCGTTGTCAAATTGTTGTTAAAAATACGTTGTCAACGTATCGCGATCCTTTTATTTAATGTTATTTTTTTTTTTTTACGTGAGTCATGTTAAATATTGGTTTTGGATACATGTAGTCTTTTAAATTATACGCGATGGTTCTCTTTTTTTTCTAAATATTTTTCTTTTTCATCTTTTTATTCTTGTTTTTGTTTTCTTCCTTTTTCTTCTTTAACCACCTTCTCCCTTCTCATCTCCATCTTCATATTCCTTTATATGATTCACCTTCTCCATCCTTCTTCATCGATTATTTTTATCTTCACTAATTCCATTGCAATATCGAAATTAACTTAATAATGAGATACAATTCCTTCATAATAAAGAAAGAGATATAATATATCAATTAAATAAGTTATTAAAAAGCACTTAATTGTTGTTTAAAAAATATAATAAAATTGTCGAGATTTTAGTAACAACTTTTGTTAAAAAACACTTTATCTTTTATTTTTATATCATCTTTCAGATAAATGTAAAAGTATATTATGATAGTCTTAATCTTCAAGAAATGGATAGTCAGTGTAACCAATAACAGGGTCATGAGAGTAGAATTTGCCACGGTTATAGTTGTTGAGAGGGGCATCTAGCCGAAATCTTTTTGGCAAGTCCGGATTAGCCAAGAACAAACGACCATAAGCAACAAGATCTGTTCTATTTTCAGCCACAGCATTGATGCCATCTTCTCTGCTATAACCTCCTGCTGCAATAAAACTTCCATTGAAGGCCTTTCTCATAGGGAGAAGGGTGTGAGAGCACTCAGCTACTTCAAGAGCAGTTTTCATTCTTGGCTCCACCATGTGGCAATACAGAATATTATATTTACTGAGAGCAGTAGCCATGTATAACCCCAATGCCATGGGATCCGAATCTTCACATTCTGCATGATTTGTGAAAGGCGATAGCCTTATCCCTACTCTTTCTGCACCTATCTCCTTTACAACAGCTTCAACCACTTCCAAAGCGAATCGACAACGGTTCTCAAGTGATCCACCATATTCATCACTTCGATCATTCACTGCGTCTTTCATGAATTGCTCAAGTAGGTAGCCATGAGCACCGTGGATCTCAACCCCATCAAAGCCTACGCATGGGTTTTGTACTGCTGTTAGATACCTTATCTAAAATTTTAACATTAGCACATCTGTAGGAAACATTGTCAATTAAGTTACCAGCTTCAATAGCATTCCTTGCAGCAAGTCTGAAATCATTCACAACATGAGGAATTTCATCTGTCTTTAGCCTCCTTGGTATTCTACTCTCGTTTGTTGTTTCCTCGGCGCCTTTGCTTCCCGTTTGTTGTTTCAATGGCTTGTCGGTGGATGATATTGGGGCTTGCCCATTTGGCTGAAAATCTGTTGCAATAATCAAAGAGATTTTTTACATCCTTTCTAGCATAATCTTTAAAATCTGGGTCTGATTCGGATTTTGACGAATGGTGAAGAAAATAAAAGCACAGCATCTAAAGGGAATCTGTTAAAGAAATTTCCTGTGACTAATTGGCCTGAATGAAAACGGAATTGAGCATTTAAATTTGATGAGGAATGAAGTTGACCTGTAGTTGAAACCCTCCCAACGTGCCAAATCTGGCAAAAGAATATACCACCTTTGGCATGAACAGCATTCACAATGGGTTTCCATGCTTCAACTTGCTCTTTTGTCCAAATACCTGGTGTGTGTATCAACCTTCATACAGATAATAAAAGTAAGAAAATGGCATCAAAAGCTGTCTTGTTTTTCATTCATCAATTAAAGGTAACTGAAAAATAAGTTACCCTTGAGCAGTGTCAGAGACACCAGTAGCTTCACTTATCAAAAATCCTCCTGGAGAAGTTCTCTGAGAGTAATACAATATAGCATGAGGCTGAGGAACATTACTGTATGATCTCTGTCTGGTCAACGGTGCCAAAACAACTCTGAATTTACAAAGAAAATCAGAAAATACATAAAATGTTGAATTTTAAAATGATGCATGCGTGTGAATGAATGAATACCTATGAGACAAATTGAATTTACCCATTTTGTAGGGCGTAAGAAGAGGAATGACAGGGGCATCAGCTTCTGGAGCCATACCATACGATAGCAATTGCGACTGAAGCAATAAGTATTTAAATGTTTATAGATGGTGGTGGTTGTTAGATCATGCACGTGCTATAAACTAACAACCTTCGCTCTCGTCAATGGTGGAAGCTTGGAATCAGATCTGGAATCTACCTTGCAGTCGTTGTATTCATATTTGAAAATTTGAATGCTATATATATATATATATATATATATATTGAAAATTTGAATATTATATATATTCATATTGGGTCAGACCCATTAGCAAATAGCCTATCCAAGTTTGATTTAACACCCAATTAAGCCCAATTCCAATTTAGGTCCAAAACGGCTTTTATTTAGATTGCTCACAATCGTTTTCTTTCTTATGTGACATCAATTATTTTTAATATTAACAAATTAGTCACGTCATTATTAAAATAGTGTGAATATTTATTTGAGTTTGAATTTGTAATTTTAATTATTTCGGACATCCCTATTTGTGTAGGTTTGTCTTAAATAGTTCTTCATATTCTAAATGGTCTCAATTAGGTCTAAATGGACAGATCGAGTGGCCGATCACAACCACCAACTTATTTAAAAGAATGTCAACTCAGAACTCAATGTGTGCCACGTCAAACGACTAGCTTATGTCACCAAGCCACGCATCAAAATTTTTAATGTCGTCTAGCTTAATTAACGGCGAGGTCTAAATTGATTCAATTTTACACAATAAGGGACCTAATTGATATCATTTAGAATACAAGGAACTATTTGAGACAAACCTACGTAAATAGGAATGTCCGAAATAATTAAGTCTAGATACTTTTTCATATCAGAAAACTAGAAAAATAAATTAAAATGCATGCATGAGTTATATCATATGAATCATTTGAATATATTTTTATTAGAAAGTGGGTTTTAAGCCTAACTCAATCCTACAAAACTGGCTTATAAGGTGAGGTTTGCACCTCACTTATATATTATAATTTGACCTTATATGTAGTCGATGTAGGACTTCCAACAATTTTTGCTCAAAGATTATGAATTTCTACAAAGTAGTTGTGCAATTTCATCTCCTTATATATATACATTTGGATTATTTATCTATTTATGAAATACCATACTTTTATTTTGCAGTTACTATGTTTCATTTATATTTCCTAACATTGGAATTTCTTTATTAAAAAATTTGAACCAATGATTTTGCAACTTTGAAACCCAGCAAAACAAAATAAGATGTCATGAGTTATTTTAAATTTTTAAGTATATTTTTATTGATTGTTATTTTCATTTCTTACAGATTCAAAATATTTCACGTCCTTATATTTGCAATAGAGTATATGTTAAATACAATATTTATCCTACAAGTGAATTTTGTAGAAATTAATTAATTCCAAACACAAATTTTAAAATGATAGCATAATTTATTCTAATAGATTTTGTTGACCTATCACTTTGTTATTGGACTCTATCAAACTCTATGAGGGCAGCTACTTTTTTGCACCTTCATAACATTTATATAAAAAGAAATTTATTATTATAACGGAGCAATTCGAAAATTAAAAATGACTCTTAGGTAGAAAAAATAACTTGTATATTGTTTTATCCAAAAGTAAAAGGTGATTTCGATGGGGAAATTTTTTTAGACTCTACAATTCAAAAGTTTTTCAGATTTTTAAATTCAAAAATTATTTACCTTCCAATATGCATAATTTGAAAGTTATTTCAGTTTTTGAGTTGTTGGATCCCAAAACTCTCTTCAAAGGAAAAATATTTTGCTTATAGATTATACAATCTAAAAGCCATTTTTAACTTTTGAAATAAACAATTTAAAAATCATTTTTCACGTGCAATTAAAAAGGATCAAATTGGAATTCTATTCTATTTATATAAATTAGTTATCTTCATTCATAAAAATATTATAGTATCTTGTATAAAAGATTAAAATATCATCTTAAATTTATCATAAAATATTACTTTTATTATTTTCCGTATACTAGTTCTAATAATAAGTAACTTTAAAAGATTTCGTATAATGGTTTTTCAATTTTTTTTTTAAATTTTTTTTTAAGTTTCAACTCTTTCCAAACAAAGAAATTAATTGTATTGCAAATCTTAATGACCCTAACTTTCACTCTAATTAATTGTTTTCTTATTATTATATATGCATTTTAGGTAGAAATTTTTTTTTGAACTTAGTAGCTCGCTTAGCTAGCTAATCCTTCCATATCTCTTAGAAAACGTTGTTTTCTTCCAAAAAAAAAATATTGTTTTCTATTTTTTCAGAAATTTATTTTATTTTTTTGAAAACTTTGTAAAAATATTTAAAATAGTTAGACTTTGAGTTTTGAGCTGAAATTTTTTGTGAGTGGTTTTCATGATTTTTTGGACTTCCATACAAATTTTCAAGCCATTTGAAGTTCATTTGAGCACACTCTCAGTTTTACCTATACATATGAATAACTAACAAACAACTAAATGAAAACATCAAAAACCTAGAATGAAACTAACCTTGAAGGTGGTTTGATATTGCTGAAACGAAATGAAAAATATATCGAAGAGCACCTGTGCATAAAATCAATCGGTCAAAACAAAAGAAAATAGTAGAAAAAACAATTAATCAACGAAAAATGAGAAAAAAAATAGAAGATGATGGTCTGGAAGATATGGAGAGAGCAACAATAGAAAAGACTTTGTTTCAAATGTGTAAGAGACTCTCTGCTCACGAAATTTAACTTAGAAACATATTATTACCTTGGTTATTTTATTAGCTCAGACAATAGAAACTATATGGTCACGATTCAATTGAAAGTTATCACCACTAATGATATCCTATAAATTGAAAGTCGTCACCACTCCAAACGATTTCATTCAATATGTATATAAAGAAGTCATAATGCGACTTCACCTTTTTAGAATTTTATAAAAAAGTCATTCTTACTCATGACGACTTCAATTTAAAAGTCCTCAAGACTTCATATAACTTATATTTAAATTGTAAATTTTAAGTCAACTACTCCAATTTTTTTAATTTACGGAATAAACTATCACGTTTTTTTTTTTAATTTTCATAGAAAATATATTGATATTATATAAATAAAAAATTTCAATTTCTTTTATAAAGTTTTCATTCTCACTCTTTAAAAAAGTTGAAGACCATAGAAAGATAACAACACTAAATACATAGTTTCACTTTTTAAAATATATAGAGATTCATTTACGCCTCCCCAATCCTAAAAGTGGTGGACTAAGTAGATTTCATTTAAACCATTAATTTGTAATTAAACAGTTCATATTTGAAATTATTGGAATGATGATGATGACCAAAACTGTTCATGTCCATGTTACACAGTAACCCAATAAAGAAGAAAAATGTTACCATCTATTATATGTCGGTATATTTTATAAAGAAGATGAGAAAGATTGGAAAAACCCAAAAAACAAACGTGGAAGATAAATAATAAGATTAATAATAAATTGTTACATAAATGGTTATCAAAAAATTAGTAAGAAAAATTGTTAAAGATATATTTTCAATATAAGAGGTGTTGTAAAATAGTTTTGTGTATTAAGCATTTGGAAATAATGAAATGAAAGAAAAAAATGTTTGGGAGGAATTATAGAATAAAGCCAAAAGAGGTGTTCCAAGTTAAAGAGGTGAAAGGTGCTTTAATCATAGCAATAAACCTTGACAAGTTCCTTTCAAGGCAAAAAAGGGAGACAGAGAACACAGAGTTTTAACCCTTTATCTTTTTCCCATGCATGCATGCACTTGTTTTCATACTATTTATTTTACCTCCAATGGTTAACAACATGAAGAACAGAAATACCCATACGGCAGGTAACCCCATTTGTACTTGTTGATAACTACGTTTCATCACCCACAATGGTCAATAACCATAATACAAACCCCTTTTATCCACAACATCTTTCTATATATAACACTGCTTTTTCTTTCTGATTCGATTGGTGCAAATAATAGTAAGAAACCTACCTACCTACCTAGAGGGATGGAAGCTACACACATTCGAGAAAAGGGTGTTGTTGAGGGAAGTGAAAACATTGCTGCTGGGAAAGAAAATGAACAAGTTCTTCTCAAGAACATTATTGCAACTCATCCTTTGTATGAACTTTTGATTCAATCTCACATCAACTGCTTCAAGGTACGTAATTTCCTCCATTTTCTTTTCTTCTCAACCAATAATGTTCAATTATCATTATCAGAAAAAGACACAAGCCATTGCAAAAAGTTCCCATTTTAGTATAAACATTTCATCTTAAAATAACATAACTGTTTCTGCAATGGAAACAAGACCAGACATTTTGGGTAAACAGTTACATATATCATATAAGGATTTGTTTGTCTTATTAAGTCAGTTATAGATGATATGATCAACAATGTTGGAAGTAATAAGAGAGGTTAAAAGCTTTATCATGATTTGAATTCAGGTGGGATTAAGCGAAGCTGAAGTGTTTGATGATGATGCACTGAAGAAGCTGATGAATTCAAAGTCCAAAGCAACATCTGGTGCAAACACTTCAGAGTTAGATCACTTCATGGTATCATTTCTGAAAATCTTGGTTAAGAGAAACATCTATTGTTTAAGAAATGAAAACCTTATTATATGTTTTGTTTTTGATTTGAACATTGGATAGGAAGCTTATTGCATGGCACTGAGCAAGCTGAAAGAGGCAATAGAAGAACCAACAAAAGAAACGAATGCTTTCATCAGAGCCACGTATCATGAACTAAAGCAACTGGAAGAAGTGAAGCACCCATAACTTTTCATAAGTAGTTGGAATCCTTTCTAGCAAGTACCATTACCTTATTATTGTAGCTCTTATTTTCAGAATCTTATTCACTCAACCAATCACTTTCAGGGCACTGTATTATATTGCTCTTCACAATTATATGCTGTATATTAGACTCATGCTTACATTTACATCATTTCCTCTCATATTATAATTTATCATAATCTTTATACTATAATTTCTTGCATTTTCTAAATTCAATTATAATTAACATCAGATTTCCATTAATAATTTCATAAAACTAGTATATACTTTTGTTTCAAAATATGTCGGCATATGCGTTGGGAATATAAATGAGTATAACTCTAATATTTATTAGAAATGAGAAAATTTATAAATTTATTATTTTAATAAGATTTTAAATTAAAAATGGTGTAAATTTTTTATGTAAATTTAACTTAGATTTCATTATTATTGATTTTTTTTTTTTCAGTAAATTTGTTAAATACTCATAAGGACTTGAAATAGACATGTTTGAAATACAACGAAAACATAATTTCTGAAGGTTGTGAGTTGCTGCTAATACTATTTATTGCAGTTATCTCTTCTATTAATTGAGAATTTGAATTTTTGTGTAATTGATAAAAAGTTTAATTATATTTTTAATCCTTAAAATTTGGAGGAATTTTCTTTTTTTTTTTTCTTTTAAGTATAAGTTTTTTTAACTCTCAGTTGAAAAATATGATTCTAGTTTCTAAATTTTAAATTTTAAACTCTACACAATAAAAATAATCATTTATAGTCCTTTTGAATTTAGAGTTTAGAAACTTTTTTAAGAAACTAATATTACTCTTATAACCATTAATGGCTGGAAGTTGAGTGATATATTTAACATTTTTCTTGGTGTAGTTTCTTAAATTCATAATGGGCTAAATTTTCAATTCATCTACGTAGGCCAGAATACCCAAATAGTTTACCTAACCACCATATTATCTTTAAAAGAATTATAATTGTGGAAAAATAATAAAATAATATATTTACTTATTTGTGCCCTTTAATTTTCCAAAATTTTGATTTGAAAAGAAATTAATAAACAAAAATCTGTGCACCTAATGAGCTAGTTTGGTGGGATTAATTAAGTAGACATGGCAGTGCAAATCAGCATCAATTATCGCGATTTTATATTTGATGTCACTTATGCATATGATTAATTTCATTTTGTAAGTGGTTAAAATTAAATAAATACTTATATAAATAGTAATACATCATTAACAATTTAACGGATTATTAACATATTTGATATATGTTATTTAACATGTATATATAATTAAATTTGTTTCACCGACTATCAAGAGTAAATATATGTATTATACTATATTATATATATTGAACCATAAAACAGTGTAATGAACTTTTATTGAAAATGAATCAGTTCTTTTAGTATAATATAGTATAGTTAATTATAATATAGTATAAATCAATTATTTTTGTCTAATCCTAATTATACACAAGCGCACATACATAAAAAGATATAATATATATATATATATATATATATATATATATATATATATAATTAAAATTAAGATTCTTTATAATAAATATTAAAATGTTCAACATTATATAAAAATTACCATCATAAATATAAAATAGTTACGTTAGTAAAGATGGATTTTTCCTTCATCCTATAGAAACTTTTAAAATTTGAATTTTCCCTTCTTTTAATTTTTGGCCAAAGCTGAGATGAATATAGATTTTTTATTTACATTTCATATAGGTTCATTTGAGTGGTTTTAAAATATAAATTTTAAAGGCCTCATTCATCAGTGCCACTAAATAACTTTTGAGATATATGATAGTATAGACTATCAGGTATGCATCATTGTTAAAATTGTGTTATTAAAAACATTTTTTCCTATATGATATTATAGCATTTGTAAGACACTTGTAAAAGTGATATGTACTTTGAGTCTTGAGCTTTTAGGAGACAAGTGACGATATAAATACGAAAACTTCTTATCCATCTTTTTACCATGTCCTAAGTCATCTCACATTTTTCATTTGCTTCTTCTTGTCTAATTCAATTATTATTCATCTTCTTCTTTTGCAAATTAATTCATATTTCATTTAGTTCAACATCTAGAAAAATATTTATATAAAATAAAAAGATAATAGATAGTAATAAGTATTTAAATTATTATTATTATATTAATGTTGTGATAGCTTGTTTGGTGAAAAACCTTGTATTAGAAATGTCTTAGATTTAAGTTTTACTATAAAAACATTTTGAAATCCTAATTTTACAATCAAAGTAAAGAGAGTTAATTAGTCTTTTTCTTATGACACATTTCTTTTTTAGTAGTTTTATTTGTATTAAATTATATATTTGTGTTTTGGTTAGATAAAATTTATCATTTGTTGGTTGATATTTTGTCTATTTATTTGTTGAAAATAAATAATATATATGCATTCATATTTTGTTACGAAATTATTTTAGTGATTATTCTGTTTTTTTAATTTAAATAATAATATGGATTTTGTATATTTATTTTTAGTTAATTTACGATTTGTAGTTTTAGTAACAGGGTAAAGATGCCGGAGCTTGCTATCATTGGTTCAATGTTCAGAACTTTTTATGTGAGGGTCATATGCTAGAATAACAAATAATGAAGAATGAAGGGAACAGTTTCTTCTCTCTCAATGGGTGAGTAATTTTTGTGTAAGTGAGTTGTGAAGGTTTATTAGTTTCAGGGGGGAGTGGGAGAGACAAATTTTGAGTTGTAAATGTGAGAATAAAACTTACTTTTATTTTTAATAATTAATTATTTTAAATTTCTATATAAAATCAGTAGGTAAAATTTATTTTATTTTACATACAGATTGTATATCATTACATATAAATCTTGTCTTTTTTTTTAAAAAAATTTCCCATTCTAATGTATCTAATTTACATACGAATTTTATTACATACAAAAAAATGTAAGTATAAATCCGTATGAAAAATTCATATATAATTCACTTTTAAATATTCATATATAAAATTTATATGTATTACCTACATTACATACGGAATAAAATCTATATGTAAATATCGATAAGTAAATCGAATTTTTCTTGTGGTGACATAAAAAAATGAAATCAAATATTCAAAGTGTCAAAGTAATACACAAGTCCAATAAGTGTCCCACAAAAGAACACTCAAAATAAGGGCCAAAGGCTTGTGTGTAAATTCAAAAGAAGTCTTATTTTCATCTTCCTCTAGTAGAATAAAAAGACAAGACCAAATAAAACTTTGTGTTGAAAAGGAAAGTCACTCTAAAATTCCAAGCATTCAACACAAGGCAAACAAGAGCTTAAAGGGAAATGCTCCTAAATTACAATGGTTTGATCATTCATTTGATCAAAGGTGTATGATCATTGGGAGCTACATGCTTTGGATTATTATTCTAATAACTCTTACTTTGACTCTTGTTTTTTGTATAAATGTTTTTGAACCCAAGAGAAGAAAGTCAAACATCTCCAAAAGAAGGAAGGATGTTCTCATGACAACTTGAAGATTTGAGGTCAAATCTTTTTCAAGAGGGAGGGGATGGTGACATATCCCTTAGCCATGACCTAAGCACATTCAAGAAGAGCTAAAGTCGTCTATGCAAGGAGTATTTTAGACCTTGTATTAGAGGTCAAGTAGTGTATGACTTCTTTTCAGACCATGTATTAAGGGTCAAGAAGTGTAGGGTTTTTTAATAATCTTGCTTAAGTTGTATGGAAATATTTTCTCCTTGCTTAAGCTAATCTTGGATGATTATTTTTGTAACCTTAGCTTGGTAGAGGGTGTCCCAAGAGACATGGGAGTCACATGGCACACTCTTAGTGAAGATTTTTTTACAAAGGTAATGATCATGTGTCATTTTCCTAGTGGGAAAATTTTTGTAAAGTTTTAGTTATAAATACTTTTAAAGGAAGACTCTAGAGAGTCTTCTCACCCACATCATAATAAAACATTTTTAGAGGATTAGGAGATGGATTTTCTTCATTATTTGTACTTCTTTTTGTCATTCATGAAGAGCTAAATCTCTATGTGTTGGAGTAAGATGTAAATAGATTTGAACTCTCTTGTATTCGCTAATACCTTCTATTTATGTATGATTTCTTTTTATTTAAAGTTTGTTAATTGATTTATATTTAATGTTGTATGAACTAATCACTCGTTTTATCTAATTGGCTTAAGATTGAGTGGGAACTGGTATTAAGTTATGCTCCAATCAGTTGTCCCATGGGTTTTTAGATGCTTGGAATAAATCTATAGTTTTGATCTTAATGCAGGTGAGCTGTTCAAACAATCACTGAGGAATCATGACTGAAAGGTGGTGATCATAGGCTCTAGGTGCCAAGAATGGACCTATAGTTACACTTAAGTGAATTCCTTGGACTTTATCATCTGAAACTTCATGCTTGGAGGTAGATCTGATGCAAGAGAGGGAAAATTTTTGAAGTGAAGCTTCAACATGGTTCAACCATTTAAAAGTCACTCATTTAGTAACTTAAACTAATTTCCAATTGATTTTACAACATTTTCACCAATACAAACTTGTTTTCTACACATAAATTGTTTTACAAAATATCAAAATAGTTAAAGCATTGTGTTTACTGTCATATCCCCGTGGATAAGATACTTGTTTACTACAACAACCCAATACACTTATTGTAACGCGTTAAATAGCTGACAATGGATTTTTGGAGGTATCCTTGAGTGAGATCTTTATATATTGATTTAAGACTCATTCTAATATGCAGAAATATAGAAATACGAAATTCTTATCTATTGGCTTGTATGTTGTGATAGGTGTGTTCTAAGATTTGTGTAA
The DNA here is from genome assembly GCF_000741045.1 of Vigna radiata var. radiata. Lineage (NCBI taxonomy): Eukaryota > Viridiplantae > Streptophyta > Magnoliopsida > Fabales > Fabaceae > Vigna > Vigna radiata. The sequence goes on along the minus strand of NC_028361.1, from coordinate 16,879,402 downwards.
CCCTTGTTTTGTGGCTTTGAGAACTTGGTGTTGGCATAGAGCGAGAACTTTTACTGGGTTTATGATTAAGTGTTGTTGTTGCTAAGTAAATCCTGTCAACTTTTGTGAAGATTCAGAGTAGGTGTTCATCCTTTATGAAGATTCAAAAGAGGTGGTTATCCTTTGTAAATGATTCGGATGAGGTGTTCATCCTTGGTGGCTTTCAGGGGAAGTGAGTTTCATCTTTTGTGGTAATAAGAGAGGTGTTCTAAACCCTAAACTTGTTGTTTTCTTTTGTGATTATAACGATTTATTGATTTTGTGATGATGGAATGTTAATCTTCTTTTGGATTAACAATTGGACGTAGGATCCTTGTGATCTGAACCAGTATAAAATTCTTTGTGCAATTTTCTCTCTTTCTTACACTCTTTATAATTGTTTTAATTTATCGCTAAGAAAATTGAATTATAAGAGAAAATTATTAAAGACACAATTTGCGATAAAAAAACCAACTCACCCCCTCTTGATTTGTTATTCACACTAACTATTTTGTTGAACCACTTTGACATAAAATGCTTGTAACTACCCCAATTTCACTTGCTTTTTAGGATTAGAGGAATTTAGAGAGTCAAAACTGTATTTTGAAGAAAAGAAGAAGAATTCAAACACTTTTAAAGAAATTTGTCATAACACAACTACAACACCTTTTTTGAGGGCTTGAGCCATGAAGAAAACCCCGGAAAAAAAGGCTTCCTTAAGCCCTAACCCTGAGGCTCAAGCCATGGAGAATACTTCATTATGAAGTCATGTTAGGCAGCTCCAACTTTATAACTCCCTGCTTAAAGACATAAAAGAAACCCACCAAGGGAGGAAACCTCACAGCTAGAGCCACAGACCATCGTTGAAGCCATGCTGTCTTAGTTTATAAATACCAAAATTCTAGACATATTAGAGAAAGTTATAGAACATTAGTTTTAGATACTTTTAAGAGCACTTTTAGAGGGAGACTCTAGAGAGTCTTCTCACCCACATCCTTTGTAATTAATAGAACATCTTTGGATGAATTTTCTTCATTACTTGTATTCCTTTCTATCATGCATGAAGAACTAAATCTCCATGTGTTGGAGCAAGATGTAAATAGATTTAAACTCTTTTGTGTTCGATAATATGTTCTATTTATGTATGATTTCTGTTGATTTAAAGTTTGTTAATTGATTTATTATTTACTTAAATATTCTACAGACACTTATATAAATAAAAACTTGTAGTGATATAATGATGAGATATGATAAGATTAAAAAAGATAGAAAAAAAAAACAAAAAACATAAATAGATAGAAATAAATTAAGCAACTCGTGTCTTTAAGGTATGACCTTTTATAAAAAAAAATAAGGAATAAAAAACATTGAGGATTGTTGGAGTAAAATTTAATAATAGAGTGAAAAATATGATTAAATAAGTATTATATATCAATAAATGAAAGTGTTTCGCATGGTCGATCGAATACACTCATAATATCTTAATTATATATCATTGCTTGATAAGCTTTCACATGGACATATAATAGGTACATGTAATTCATAATATACATTGAATATGACAAGCAAGAAAATTTGTTCAATAAAATTTATTTGAATAATTAAAATATTAGTAATTTTAATTAATGTATTATTTTTTTATCATTCAAAATTATTCTTTTCTTTTCAGTTTTCTTAACATACCATTTATTATTTTAACTATGTCTTTTAATTTTAACAAAAATAGATTTCAATTGTCAGGAATGTTGTAAAGTATTAAAGTATTTTAGTTTTTATAATTTATTTTTTTAATTTCAGTTTTAGAAGAAAAAAAAACTTAGTTAAAATTCTAACTTATTTTATAGGAATGATGGACAAAAACATACTCCAGAATTTATTTTTTTGGAAGTCAAATTCATAATCTTATATAGGTAAAACAAATTTGAACCAGACTTTGAGCTTGAAAAAACTTGGAAAGTGAACAATCATGTACTTTGGTGTTGTACCGATTCCTGAAAAGCTTAACAAAATTGTCAATAAATGGACACATATAAATGCACATGTGTTGGGAAGTGAATCATAATGAATCGATGTGTGCTTTCACACTCTTGTATTAGAGTTTTGAATAGGATATTTTAAAAATTATTTTTAATTATCTGTTTACAACAGAATACGTATTATTATTTTATTAATATGTATTAAAAAAGTGTTATGAAAAAAGTTTTTTCTAATTTTTTTGTTAACACAAGTTTTCATTTAAACATTTCATTCTCGGAAGCTTTTTAAGAAAATAAAGATATGTTTCAATATTTAAATAATAATAATACAATTAAGCTTGATTAATATATTACTAAAATAATAATTACATTTTATAAATTGAGATGATTATTTGAAAAATATTTCAATTAATTAGAAATATATAATAAACTTTAAAAAGTAAGGTGACTCGGTTTAATGCTTAGGTATACCTATTAATGCTCTTAATAGTTCTAGTTCCAGGAAATGAACATCATGTGGATGTGGTGCAGGGAAAACGCATTACGTGGGACCGTACCATATATATACCCTGCTCCCTCGTTTTCATTTCTTTTCACAACTCCCCTAACCGTTCAAACACACTTTCCACACTCTCTTCCTCAATCATCACTACAACAACGATTTAACATTGGAATTTTCTCTGCGTTGTTTTGGTTAACAGTACAACAATGATAACCAGATCCAGGAAATTGAAGCGCGAGCTCGAGCTGGAGCCACCTCCGGTCATTGTCACTAAGAAGCATAGGCAGAAGTTGCCTCGCCGGCGAAGGCAAAACTTCTCTCCCGTTCTTCTAGTCAGCGACTCTTGCCAGAATCCTCGTTTCTCTGTGGATTCCAGTTCCGGCTCTGACTTCGCTGTCGGCGTTGCTTCTTGTAACTCCAGCAGAGCTTCCATCGCCGGCAAGGAAAACATGAACTCGAGAAATGAATCATCGATCGATTCAACGAGAAATCAGAGGTTTGAGAAACGAAACGAGAACGAAGTAGAGGTTTCGGAGTCTTCGTGTGCGGACTCCAATTCATTCGCTCGAGATCGAAGCAGGAGGTCAATTCTGAAATTCAAAAGTGGAAGAGAATATAATAGTCTGAGAGGAGAAGATGACGTTTCGGATGTTTGCATAAAGTCGGATATTACTGGTATTCTGAAGTTGAATAGCGGAAGCAAGAGTAAGAACGTAAAAAAAAATGACGACGTTTCGTGCGGGAAATCAGAGATAACTTGCGAGGACCAGTTCAATTCGAAGTCATCCAGTGATGGGAACGGAAACATGAAAATTTCTTCGGAGTCAAACGGAAACGACGCCGTGTCGTTTAGTTCATTTGTTCGCGCGTCGTTAGAGGAAGAAAAGGATAGCAGCAAGGAAAACAGAGCGTTGGAATGTGAATACTCTGTAGGCTCTAAACATCTACACGCGGAAGAGAATTGCGCGGATTTAGTAGCGCAATCGATGACGAGGCAGGAATCGGATAATTACGACGTCGTTGCGGACCTCACTTGCTCTGAGGAACTGCGTTTCTCATACTGTGATGACGATGACGAATCGGAATACTGTTCCAGTCAGGGAACTGTGTTCTCTGAATTTCATTCTGAGATTTTCGGTGAATGCTCGCAGCAGGGGCTTTCAGATTACACTCCGTCGCTGTTCGTGGATTCTGGAAGCCAGTTTTCCGAGGGATCCGTCGGAGAAACATCTTCACCAACGTATTTGTTGTTCCTTCAGTATCGCAAGGAGTTCACGACTCTAACTTCTGCTTCTGCAGTGGTGAACTCTTCTTCAAGTGACGAAGATGAAGCCGATGTAGGTTTCGCTAGCTTCGACTTCAGAATTCTAAGTTACTTATATTACTAGCTTCTGTCAGGAATCTGTTTAGCCTAGCTCTTTCTATATGTTATTATATAATTAAGAGTTCTTATCTGGTGTACGTATGTTTTTGTGAATTCTAGTTTGTGAGATTCGAAGATTCTGATGACGAAGACAGCTACCAGATGCTGAGGAAGAGGGAGAGGAAGCAAGGTTTTGTGTCGAATTATGGTGAAAGGTATTTCTCTACCACTGAATTCGGAGAGACCGTGCTTGAACAACGTGCGCAAATGGTTCACTGGATCGTTGAGGTAGGTTTTATCCAATTCCAAGTCATTATGCTCTTACACTTGTGGTTTGATTAATTTATTTTATATAGTTTTATAGAAAATAAAATTTATGTTGTTAAGAATTCTACCATAATTATAGAACTATATAGCATATTCTATGATAAACATTGATTATTTCTTGACAGTAGGACAAAAAATCGTACAGATAGTGATATCTCTCTAACAAATTGATTATTCAAAAAATAATCATCACTCTAGTACTAAATCCTATCTAATAAAAACTATACAAATATTATAGATTATGCCATAAATATTTAATTTTCATTTATTAAATGGTATAAATAATCGTGTTTTGCTTTGGGTGAGAGAGACAACACGTTGGAAGAGAGGGTGAGAACCAAGCTTGATTCCGTTAAAAGGTCATCCTTGTAGTTGGAGTAGTGTGAGTGGCATCCAATTGTCTCATGACACGCGAGCTTCAATAGGAAGAAGAATGCCTCGGCGAGTGCCGCGGCGTACTTTTGTAAATCCCTCAATTGTCGTGCATTGTGCTCACGCAATCATGCAACGCATTTTTCTCGGATTCGCGCTTGTGGGTAGTTACTTAGTATACATTTTGCTTTGGAAAATTTTAGTTGAACACCAACATATTTTTCTAATACATCTAATAAAATATAATATTTTTATCTTTTATTTAATTTTTTAAACTTATATTTTAAAAAAAGTATACTTTTATTTGTATTATGTAGGTGTAAAAAATGGAACTGTCCATGTATCACCACTATTTTGCTTTTCAATTGAACCTAAACGAAGAGAACCATATAATAGTTAAGATGAAATTATTTCCTTTCTGGTTTGTTTGCAAAAAAGATTACTTACAGCAAATTTTGGTAGACTAGCTAACCGCACAAGTCTACCATTATTTTAATGCTTCAAAATTTCATATAGATAGGATGTTCATTCGCCATTTTTTAAGGTAATTGGAAAGGAATTGAATGGCTTTATATATGGCCTGGTAGGAAAAATAAACGGTACTTCTGATATATGTGCAATTATTATCATATATATTCTACCAAGTTTGATTTTAGACAGATTTAAATAACATTCACAAAAAAAAAAAATGAATTCATAAATTAAATTAATGAATATAATATTTTTCGTTTGACTTATCTCGAATGCATACAATATACTAAAATTAATATATATATATATATATATATATATATATAATTATATGCGAATATATTAGGAGTATCCATCACCATGCAGTTAATTTCTCATTTGTAAGGATTATTATTTATTCTTAATGTATGATAACAATTATCTATGCGAATCTCTTTAGATTTGGATAACAACGTTCTTATCTTCAAGTATTTCTAAATTTTGCTTCTGTGGAAGTTGTTGGACTTTGAATCGAGTGTAGAGTTTGTTTACGAGGCCTTATTTCTTGAAATTTGGCAGCAATCTTGTCGAAAACAGCTTCGGCAAGAGACGATTTTTCTTGGCGTCAACCTACTTGACCGTTTCCTAAACAAAGGATACTTCAAAGCCCAAAAACGCCTTCAAATTGTTGGAATAGCATGCCTCACGTTAGCAACCAGAATCGAAGAAAATCAGCAATACAACAGGTTCAACATTAAATTTTTACATATCTCCCCCATCCTCCTAGTCATGTAATTATATTGGGCAAAAATGTTATTTTCAATCTTCTGTGTCACTGGTCTACGGCTGGTGACGGCCTTGAGAATAAGGAAAATGAAAATAGATCAGGACTTCATTTTTTAGAGCTTCAGTTTATTTGTCCTCATTAGTCATGCATTCTTAATTTAAAGAATAACGATTGTCCTTAAAGTTCCCAACATTATCCAATTTTACATAAATTCTATTTTGTAAAGCATTAGCTCTCTTTAGGTTAAAATTTAGAATATATAAATAATTGTTTTTGTAAGTTTTACTATCCCATGAGTAGAGTTAAAAAGCCGCTTGTAATATTTTAATTTTCTACCTTTTTTTTTACATATACTTCCTTCTCCTATAACCCGGGAAAGTGATAACTAACAGAATTTAACAATTCTTTATTCAAATTAAAGTATGAAAGTCATTATGCCCAATGAATAACTGAACTCCTTTGTGGGTATTACAGGGTGGGGCAAAGCAATTTCAACGTAGGAAGCAATAGGTACAGCAGAGGCGAGGTGGTAGCCATGGAATGGATGGTGCAGGAGGTGCTCAAGTTTCAGTGCTTTCGGCCCACCATCTACAATTTCTTGTGGTATACCAGTAACTTTTTAATTTTATAGCACGAATATGACCTGAAATTCTGCATAAATTAAATGTTAGCTGATACTCGTTGTTTTAGGTATTCAATCAGACTTTTGTTTCTTTTTGGGAAACCATTGCAATTTTAAAATGAATGGTTCAAGCAAAAACTTGCTTTCATGTCTCTAACAAGGAATGTCTTTTTGCTTTAAATACCGTGCGTCATTTAAAAATGAAAAGAAGCTTTTGTACTTGTTACTTAACATAGCCCCAATTAGAAAAGGCTTTGCGTAATTTAGGATAAGTTAAATTTTTGATTTTTTTGATTTTTTATTTATGTTTTTATTTTCATTCTTTTATTCTTATCTTCTATTTTTAAAAAATCCACAATTTTTTTTTTGTGCAATTCTTACTATTATATTGTTTATTTTAATTTTATTTTTTAATTAATTAAAATAGTTTTATAATACTTAATAAATATGTTAAAGTTTAGAATTCAATGGAACCAAAATATAAAAAACAAAACATATAAGAATTATTAATTAAATAAAAAATGGTTAATTTTGAATATCTGTGGACAACAGTGACAATAAAATAAGATGAAATAAAAATAAGGTGCACATTAGAAATCAAAGAGAAACAAAGTTGCAATTTAACCTTTCTAAAAGTGCAAGAAAGTAAAGTCATCCCCACCCATTTCTTTACGATTCAGCTAAAGTACCCTCCACCCTTTAATTTTACAGCTTTTACCTAAAAGCAGCCAATGCTGATGCAGTCGTTGAGAAGAGGGTCAAGTATCTGGCAGTGCTGACACTGTCATCTCATGAGCAACTGTGTTACTGGCCTTCAACAGTTGCTGCAGCACTTGTAGTCCTGGCTGGTCTTGAATTCAATCAAAGTTCACCGCTCAAAGTAATCGGGGTAACTACTATTGCATTATAGAACTTACTCTTTATCTGATACTTAAGTCAACAAAGTCGGGGTTAAATATAATATGACACTGTTAGGCAATGCCAGATCTGCTTCTTAATATTTTAGTACATCATTGTAATTTTAGCTCCTAAAATCAACGAAATATGAATACTGAGGTTGTGAAAACATTAATTATACAGTGTATCATATTGTTCTTATATAAATCTGCAGAGTTGAGCGTGCCTTTTTGTTTCTGAATCACTAATTATGAGAATATGATTCATTTATTTCTCCTTTCTAGCTTTCTTATTTTTTTAGAGACCTTAAACTATAAGATTGATAATTGAATTTCATGTATATAATTAATCTTATGATTTTGCAGATCCACGTTAGATCAAAAGATGAGAATTTGTACGAGTGCATAGAGGTAAGACAGTCCAATTTATTGTAATTTGTCAGTGTACTTTCTCTTCGGTTTGAGGTTTAACCAAGAAAAAAGAATGAAGGAAAAACTTAAAATGTCGTGATGAAAAAGTGCCAGAATACAAGAAGATTTGTGAAAATAATCAAATCCTTTTATTTCTTGAACTGAGAAAAGCCTCATACCACGATTAGAATGAAACAAATTGTTTCCTTTATCATTCACTTTTCCCTATTATCTTCGGTTTTGTTCACGTGTTTAACATGAAACTTATACTCATTTCAACAGAGCCTGGAAACGCTGTTGCGCTACATAGGATAACGCACTAGTTAGAGAGGAGGCATTAAGGCATTGCCCATACAACTCATATGGTGGCAATTGTTCCTAACCAACAGAAGACAAATGACTTTCTTATTCTTGGTTTATTCTTCATTAATACAAAATAAATTTCATTCGTCTCCCTAAGAGCAAGGGAGTGTTATTTTTTCCACATGTAACTATATTGATTGTTTCTGTATATCGGTATAGAAGGAAAAAATGTACACATATTTTTTCGGAAGCCCTGAGAACCTTTCAACGCACAGGAAATTCAGCTGTTAACTGTTAATGACCTACAAAGATATTACAGGCTTATACAAAGGTTTATCTTACATCATATTTGATTGTTTCTTTCCTCTTCAGACATGGTCTTTTGTGGCCTCCTTGCAACCTTCTATCGTGTTTGGTCACTTTTAGAATTTTAATTACATGCATTAAAGCACCATTGTACAAAGTGTCTAGATTTTCTGTTGAAGGAATTTCTAGAGATTATTAGTTCTTGGTGAAATGGGTTTGCTAACGACCACATCAATACAGAAAATGACCGACTTTAGCCCAACTACAGATAACGAAGTAGGGATCTCGTTAAGGAGAATTTCATAGCACCAAAACTTAACTCTAGAACTAGCAAATGGAAAACCATCCAAAGAAAGACATTCAACACAGTGAAATATATGTGAAAAGCAAATATACCTATTGTTTCTTCTCATTTTAAGGGAAAGTCAACAAAACATTACAATTTACAATACTCTCGTTGATACAATCTCCTGCATATTTAAATTTCCGAAAACATGACATAAAAGGAGAACTGAATGAAGAAGAGACTAAAAAAATAAAGAATAACTTTATGACATAAATGTTGACCGTATTTAGGAAACACACGTCTGCCAGACAAACTTGTACATTGCTGTAACAATCAATAAAACTTATCATTCTAAAATAAAAGCGCAGACAATAACTACTCTAAACTAAATAAATCCAACTGTGCATGTGAGGATGTAAAGAATTCTTAGTAGTTATATAATTTCTAGCTTATGGTCATCATGTGAATTAACAGGAACTATTGCAGGACCCATGTCTGAAGCATCCTGCAAGTTTTTCATTCCAAATTCATCAACAGTCCCTTTCCTTTCACTATAAATGATCTCATTCCTTTCCACCTCTGCCTGTTCAACCTTCTCCCTTGTCATGCTGCTGACATCCCCTGCTGCTTTTGCTATAGCATTAAAGGCACTAGACACCCATGAAGCTCCAGTTGATACATAAGAATTGCTCATGATAGCAGATCCAGCACTGCTTGCCTTTTGCTCTGCAGCAGCAAGAGCAGACTTTGTCATTTCAGAAAGCTGATATTTTTCATCCATCTCTCTCACTTTTCCATTCACAATAGCTGTTCCAATACTTATTTTGTCACTGAAACCCATTCTACGATCAATGGAAGCAACTCTGGAAGATGCATTTGAGGTCAACTGGTGACGCTCATCAAAGGCTTTTGCCTTGTTGATGGCATCCTTTCCTAAAATGAAACCCTTAGCAAGCATGGTGCTCATTACATCTTCAGCCTTCTTTACTGCATCAGCACTTTGGTTTCTCTACTTATAACACCATTGTACAACACATATTAGATACTTACAATTTGACAGTGAAAGAAATTTTTTATACAGTTGCAGACATTTTACATGTAGATCTAACTGAAGAGCTAAAACTATCCTCTACGTCTGTGCAGCACATAACTTTACAGCATATTTGTGACTTTAGCACCAAAAATAGCATCCACAATATAGCCCTTTAAATTCAGTTATTAATCTAACCTCATAAGAAAATGTTTCAGCAGAGCGTAGTTTCATATGCTAAGAATCAATTGGTAATTTGATTTTGCACCGTAATATTCAGCCCAGAATTGTTTTTAGGAAAAAGTTCCTTTAACAATTATTTTTTTGACAAGGCATATATGGTAGTTTATCATTGGTTCATTTCAAATATTTTTTTTAAAATAAATTCAAACAGATAAATAAAATAATGACACGTATCCTATTGTAAAAAAACATATTGTTAAAATATCAGGATCGTTGTTTTTATTGTGCCAGATAAGTTGCAGATATCATCAGCAGAAGATAATAAATCTAAAAATCTTTAGCTATCATATCTAGACAAAGATCTTAGGCACCATATAAATTTCAAAGCCCAAAACCAGGAGGATTCTATCAAGAGTAATAACAAAATGAGAGAGATAAATAAAACGTACTACTAGTTCAGCAAAACTTCATGTATCTCGCACATTTTACCACATACAATTGCATGCAAAATAAACTACACAACATTTAAATTAACAACCTATTTAGATTAACTTCTTTATAAGAACTTGTACGAGAAACAAATATAAAGAGAAAATAAAACAAGTTCTCTATAAATTAAAATTTGCTCATAATCTCTTGGAAAAGTTAATACTTACCGGACTTACTGGAAGAGCATCAGGGGGAAGCTGATACTTCTCCACAGGTGCGATTGTGACATATAGATCACCTATCTTTGAACCCTATTTAATAAAATGAAGATTAAGCACATGATTTAAAAACAAAATCAACTAAAGTATCTGATTTTATGCAATTTCTATCAGTTTCAGGGATTGAATGAAAGGGTTAATGACGTGCATTGGTGCAATCCATCTCATTAGTAGGAAATCTAATGTGACATTTACAAAAGGTAAAAATCATTTGCACAGAAACATACTGTTAAGAGAACTGCTGTGTCTGCTCCCTGTGTATCCTTAAATGTAACATAAGCAACTTGAGTGCGGTCACTTTCCCTGTAGAATTAAAAACCAAAGATTAGGGAGACAGGCATTGAGGGTAAAAGTTTCAACATTAACAATCATGAAAAATGAGTAAAACATTGCAAGTTCTCTGACCTCTGCATCTCAATATACTGAATATCACCTGAGAATGAAAAGAATTCTCGAATCTCCACCTTGGAAGTAACCAGTGATATGTTGCTAACCTTAACTGTTCTTATCTGTGAGAAATCAAAACAGAATGAACTTGGAAATTTCACAATCATAATACAATCATAATGCTAACCGATGTTACTATATAAAGATTTCTTCCTCACGTCTGACACATGAATAGTCCAATTCGGTATTGGTGTGGATTGGGGAATAGCTTCAGCTCTTTGACCAGCATAGTCCAAAGTGACCTGCACACAAATTGTTAATTTAAGGTAGTTTTATGATCACATTCTGCAGAATATGCAGTGGAAGAAACAATGACATGTGCAGAAGGAGAAAATGTAAAACCAGAAAGTCAAACAGAAAAAAAGTGATCATTTTTCAATTACCCTCCAAAGCATTAAGAATATCCACTGAAAAAAGAGAGTCATATTTTAATCCATAAAGCAATGATGGAATTAAGTGAAAGCAAGAACAGAAAGTGCAGGTCCTAATGAGTACCATTCTCAGCTTAGAAGGCAAAGCAAAACAACAGAGTCAATTCAATAAGCAAGCCAAGAGGAAAGGTTATACCAAAAGACGACATCAATGTGATAGTGTCTACTTGAAAAGAAGCAACTCAAATTCCAAGAAGATTAATCATCACAAGCCCAAGCAAAGGAACTTGATGACTTGACATCAATAACAACCACCAATCTTAGTCACAGAAGCATATAAACTGAAAATTCTTAACATTGTAAGAAATATAATATGGAACATACAATCATATATAGAAGGTTAAGATTTAAAGACAAATAATCCACATTTGCTTAGGTAGACGTAAGTATGATCACTACCTAACTAACCACTGATTCTAACAATCAATGGGTGTTGGGATTTACATAGATGTCATATCTCACACTAATCTGCCATTGCCCAGATAAGAAATCATGAACAAATCAATTCAACATTCAGGTTTGCTCTTTTCTGGAGAGCCAAAAAATACAAAAACCATTTCCACTAGATCCGAAAGGGTCATTAGGAAACATTGCAGATCCAAAATTCCAAACTAGTAGTTCTTGTATTCATCATAACTACAACATCTAAACCACAGCTAAAGGTTGCATTGAATCACTGAATATGTAAATGTGAATCAAAGCAACTGCAAAGTCCCCACTTGCATCAAAGAAAGACAATGAAATACAGAAGAAGTCATGAAGAAAGAAGAAACCCAGATAGGATCCGAAACGAAGTGGATCTGTGGAAAAAGGGAATTGTAGAAAGATTTAGGGACTCACCGACATTTGGGATGGCAGAATGTTGTATTTGTCAGAAGCAGCGTCGGAAAGAGGCAACTTTTAAATGAAAATTTTGGTTGTTAGGTTCGTTGGTTTTGTTGTGATGTAATGTAATGAATGTGTCATCATGTGACTGTTATTCGGTTTCATATGATTGATTGTGAGTGGCTGCTGTGTAATTTTGCAACTCATGCCAAATGTAAAAATCTACTAGTCAAACTAAATTCAATTATTATTGTTTCTCTAATAAATTTATCATAAAACTAACTTCATGATTTATTTCTCATATACATATTATTTGTAAATCTATCACAAATTTATCTTAACTTATAGATACTGAGAAACATATCTTTATATTGAATAATATGTGATAAAAAAAAATTACTCTATCACATATGACTGATCCAATCTAAAATGAGTTATAATTGGATGATGTAGGATTTAGTTGTTAAATAATTAAAATAAATAAATTTAACCAAACTTAATTTAGTTTAATTATATTTATTTGCGTTAGATGAAAGTTTTAGATTAAACTTAATATGTTTTATGATAACAAAAACTGTAAAATTATAATTATAAAATAAATATAAATACTTTTTACAATTTTATTATAAATCATTTTTATTTATTTTATTAATATTTTTTATTTGAAATAGTTATTTTAGTTTTAAAAAAACAGTTGAATTTAAAAAAAAATGATTAAATTAAAAAAATGGTTAAATTTAAAAAACATTACTTAAAGTTAAAATTGGTAAAGTGATTATTTTGATTTAAAAAAATGTTTATTTATTAAAGAATAAAATTTAAAAAAAAAAGTGTACGTAAAAAAGGTTAAACCCCTTTTATATAATAGCATAAATAATTGAGTTGATAATAAGTAGTTTTGTTATGCTGTATCATTAAAGTAAATAACAAGAAATACTTATAAATATTATATCTACCAACTCCAATATACTCATAATACATCTTATAAATTTATCATCAACGTATTAATATTGAACAATTAAAATATCTTTAATTTATTTTTAATGTGATATTGTGCTTCTTTTTATGATAAAAATTTATAATTGTTACGGATAGTGAGGTTAAAAACTACCCTTTCATGCTTTTTTGTTGGTTTTGTTATGTTATTTTCAATCTTTGTTATAATTTGTATCGAACTCCTTTATTCAATATTCAAACAAAAGAGGGGTATACATGTTGATGTTTAAGTGAGTACAGTAAATTGGATCGGTTATCATAATAAAATATTAATTTTATAATAAATATAATCATCTACCTCCTTTACTTATTTATATATTTATAAGTTTCGAAGTGTACTTTCAATTAGGACTGGTCCAATTACAGTCTAAGAGTTCATAACACTAGTGCAAAAACGTTGATTAACGTCATTCTATAAACGTCGGTTATAGATAAGCCCAACGTATATTGATGACCGGTGATATTTCCGTAAATAAGTTTGCAATATAGATGTTCGTTAGGTCGATCTCCGACGTCTATATAATTTTCGACGTCGGCCCTTCCAAGCTGACGTCTATATTTCTGACGATTAGGTGAAAAGTCATTTCCTTCATCATTATAGACGTCAGTTCCTTGGGGACCCCGACGTCTATATGGCAGAAATTAATGTTGCTCACCAACCTGTCAGACATATAGACGTCAGACTGTTGCTAACTGACACCTATAAGTCTGCCAGGCAGGTGAATACACTCTTTTCAGCCTTATAAACGTCAGATCCCACCATATTGACGGGGCCCCGAAGTCTATATGGCGGACATTAATGCTACTCACCAACCTGTCAGACATATAGACGTCAGTTGTCTTAGGTACCGACGTTTATAATCCTATCAGGTATGTGAAAAGTCATTCGTTTCCACCCACGAAACGTCTCATGCCTCCAAGCCGACGTCTATATAGTACAGAAATATTAATTTTTAAATCGAATGGACGTCATATTAGTCAGGCGTCTGATGTATTTTCTATTTTAGATGTTGGTTCTGTGTACAATAGATGTCTAATTTCTTGTTAAATAACACTACGAACCAGCGGTTTGCGAACCAACAGTTTGATCATCTTGCGTTTTCTCTCCGCTGCTCTGCATTTCCAAGTAAGTTTCCTCTCCTTTTAACTATTCAAAGTTGTTTTTACTCCGATTAAAATAATTTTTGATGTATTATCTGTTATTTGAATAGATTAAAATGAGTTTTCGTTGTGTTTTGGCGCAGTTTTTTTGTTGTGTCTTTGTGTAGCGTAGATTAAAATGTAAAACATAAATCAAACTTTAAGGTAGTCTTGAACAAATTTACATTAAAAAATTTTTTTTTTACTTTTTTAAACACAATAATCGATAATAAATAACCAATTATGTTAAAAAATAATCAATTATCTTGTTCAAAATATGATTTTTACATATTTCACCAATAATCAATTATTTTATATAATAATCAATTATGTTAAAGATCTTAATTCACAAATAATTGATTATGTTTAATAATAATAAATTATGTGGATTCAAAATAGTTTATGTAAGAGTTAGATGAAGAAGATATTAATAGATAATATTTAAAAATAATATGTTACATTAGTTAGTTATTTCAAAACTTCTTTTAAAAGAAAGTTCACACCCTTTCACAAATAAATTTTTCGTATCTTTCCTATTGTGATCTACAACTCTTTTATCTAGAAAGTACTTTTACATATATTTCAGTTGTTTTGAAAGAAAGATTTTTCAAGGTTCATTAAAGTATAAGATAATTCTGTGTAAAATCTATCACAAGTTATATCTTTCTTAATTTTCTTTTGTAATTTGATTTGAATTTCATGCACCAATTGGTGTTTTCTATAAGTAATTGATTGAATTCATTAACTTGAGTTTCATTTCCTTTTTTTAAAGTGTGTTTCAAAAGAAAAGTTGGATTTGTTTCTAGTCTCTTGTTATATAGAAGGATCTAGAATTTTCAAAAGTAAATAATGAATTATTATTTGATTTATTTATTTAAGTTTATTTTCATTCTTTTTATCTTCAGTTCTATTAATTACTTTTAATATTGTTTTTCAATAGTATTGATAAGTAAGTTTTATTCACAGTAATTAGCTAGAACTCCTATTAATGTTTAATTAATAATCTTTTATATGAGTGAATAGTAAACACTTAATTTGTAATTAGTTAGAACTCCTATTAGTGTTGAATTAATAATCTGTTTAATGAGTGAATGGTAAATACTTAATTTGTACATTGTAAAACAAAATATGTGTTATTTACTTATTTTTTTTTTCATTTATATATGTAGTCATAGATGAGAAGATAAAATTGAACCGATTAGAAGCTAGCATAATCAATTCAGATTTTAATACTATTTACTTAATAAAAGGTTAAATAAAAAAGTTGGTGTTTTAATCATATATAATGGAATGAATAAAGTAATTTAATCTTAATGAATAATATATGATTGAATGAGTAAAGTTCTAAATAAATTAATTGAGTGATCACTTTAATTAATTTGAGTTCTATAACTTCTAAATTAAATTCAATAACAATGTTATGGAAACTAATGAAAATTTTAATTTGAAAAATTAGAAAATTCAAACTAATTTCATTTCATTGAACTACATTTAATCCATCTTGCATTTGTTTATTTGAAGGTTCACATTTAATTGCACAACAATCCCCTTATGCTTTGAATCTAGAGGGTGGTACTCTCCAACATAATAATCAAAACGCAAGAAATGAGTCAACTATAAACATGTTTGAATCATATGTTCAGAAAATGACAGTGGAAAATCACACTCAAGAAAAATTGTCATTTTGTCGTCCCTTAATGAAAACTTTCCTTTCTAATTTTTTAAAATTCTTTTTACCTTTCCAAATTTTTACCATAAATTCAAGTAATACTTGAGGGAACCTTATAAATGTGGTATATACGATATTGAAAGTTGGAATTCAAAAACTGACATTTTTAACACGGTTAAATATATTTAGTCTTTATACTTTACGATTTTGATTTTAGTCCATCTTTCAAACTAAAGTATAATTTAGTCTTCAATTTTAGAAAATTTTGATTTTAGTTCTTTTTATTAGATTTTTTAAATTTTATTTGCTATTTCAAACGTGTTTCTAAGTTAACATTAAAATAAAAATATGTCAAACAGTGTAAACAATCTAAATGTTACAATGAAGCGTGTTTGAAACAGCAAATACAGTTAAAAAAGTTTAATAAAAATTACTAAAATTAGAATTTTCTAAAATTGAATGACTAAATTGTATCTTAATTTAAAAAATGAACTAAAATCAAAATCGTCCATAGGGACTAAAAATATATTTATCGTATTTAGTATGATAGTATAGAACACACAATTCAAAAGGTATACAATACATTTTTATTTCTTTTTCAAGACCATCATTTTTAGCTCATATAATGACATGAAGCAAAAGGGTAGGGAAGAAAGAATCAAACAAAAGAGAGACTTCTCATCACACCACATTACATTACATTACACAAAAAGAGGAGTTGGTAGGTACTCTCTTTCTCTGAAAACTAAACAAAAATGAAGCTACTCTTCTCCAAGGAAGAAAACGGTGGGCTTCTTGGGCTCAAGGATCTCCACAGTTCCTTCCAACATCTTGGCCACCTTGCCCATGGTAGGCCTCAACTCAGGCCTATCTTGAAGACACCACATGGCAGTTTT
The DNA here is from genome assembly GCF_000741045.1 of Vigna radiata var. radiata. NCBI lineage: Eukaryota > Viridiplantae > Streptophyta > Magnoliopsida > Fabales > Fabaceae > Vigna > Vigna radiata. Next base: position 16,862,459 of record NC_028361.1, on the reverse strand, counting down.
CACCATCCTATTAACCATGTCAAAGTGGCTTCTGCTATCATAAGCATTCCTAATCTGTGCATCCAAAATCTCCTCCACTCTCATCTCCTTAAACATCTTGTCAAAGGCCCAACCTGGGAAGTACCACTCCTCACTCCTAAGCACAGATTCTTGAATCTCAAAGTTCCTAATTCCACTCACAAGCTCCAAAAGCACCATACCAAAACTATACACATCAGCTTTTGAAGTGATTGGGTCAGCTGTGATCCATTCAGGTGCCATGTACCCTGGTGTGCCTCTCCTCCTTGACATCGTCACCATGTCCTCCTTTTTCCTCAACTTGGCCAGCCCAAAATCTGATATCTTGGGGCAAAAATCATCACCTAGTAAGATGTTCTCAGGCTTTATGTCACAGTGCAAAACCCACTCCAAACACTCCTCATGCAAGTATGCAATAGCCCTTGCCACACCAAGAGCTATTCTGTACCTCATGCTCCAATCCAAAACCGGCTTCTGCTGTGCTGTGTTTGGACTTGATTGATCTTTAAGATGGTTGTTATTATTGCTGTGAGACTTGTTCACCCTGAAGAGGTACTTGTCCAATGAGCCACAGGGGATGTGTTCATAGACTAGTATCCTTTGCCCCTTCTCAGCACAGAACCCCCACAGCCTCACCAAGTTGAGATGGTGCATTCTGGCAATGATTGTGACTTCTGCCCAGAACTCAGCATCTCCACCTGTCACATTCTTGAGGCACTTCACTGCCACCACCCTGTGGTCTGGCAACTCACCTTTGTAGACATCTCCAAAGCCTCCTTTGCCTATGAGATTGGAGAAGTCATTGGTTGCAGCCTTGATTTCTGAGTAGGTGAACCTCTTGGGACCCCCAGCAGGGAGAAGCTCCAGGCCTAGTGTGGTGGCCATGTCCCTATACTTGATGTACCTCTTCAGGAAGGACCAGAAAAAGGCCACCCCAGCTATGAGTTCTGCAGCAAAAAGTGTGCATATTATGGCAATGTTTCTGGCTGTTGTGTTTGAGTCCTTTGGGGGCAGTGGCAGGCTTATGTTCACTGGGCATGTGGTTTGCATCACCTCAGTCAGGCCAATGAAGTTGGATGGTGTTGATTCAGATTTATCAACTTTGAGAAAAAAGGCAGCCTCGGTGCCTGGTGACCAGTACCCAAATCGAAGATTTGTCCCAGTCACCCACACACAGTAACCCAATCCATCATATTTGAACCCAAACCCAAGACAAGTTTTATCTCTTGAGCAACCGGACTCACAGATGGTGAAGTTGTCAGCTTTAATCTGGGTCAGATTACCATCACTGGTGAAGTTCACATAGTCCAGCCTCACAAATTGGATGCTTTGGGAGAGAGAGATTTTCCTTGTGCAACCCTCTTCAGCCCCGCCTTTGTTTGGGGTGAACCCAGATGGGCAATCACAATGAGTAGAAGAGTTCAAATCCTCTCCAGGCACACAAATTGCATTTGACCCACATTTGCCTTTGATCTTGCACATCTCCCATAACCCTTTCCAAACCTCAAGCCACTGGTTATTCTGGTCGGGATAGAAGCTATAGATCCTGAGATTCCCATCATCATCAAGGACCACTTTCCTGAACCTGGGGTCTCCGTAATCTGAAGTGAGAAAAGAGTTACCTTGCATACTCATTTTCCCTGCATCATCCATGCTCAGCAAGGGATTTGGGGTGCTATAGTACTGGTCAGAGGTGAAGTTGAGGACTAGAAACTGAGACTTGGTGAACCTGAATTTCCCATTTTTGGAGAGAAGTTCAATCCCTGTGAAGCTCTGGTTGGGCAAAACGGTGTTGGAGGGGTTCTTGAAGCTGCTCCAATTCCCAAAAACCAACTCTCCATTGTCCTTCAGATCAAGTCGGGAAGCATTAGTGTCGGCAGTTCCTTGAAAGGGCGAACCATCGAGGAGAAGTTCAAATTTTGAGGTGATGGCAAGGGAGCCAGAACTGTTCACTCGGATGGTGTCACTCCACACAAGAGGGTCGACAGGAACTTTAGAATACCAAATGGAAAAGATGAAAAGGTTGGAGTTTGGGACGGGAAAGAAGCCTGCAGAGAAGTTTTTGTTGGGAGAGATAAGGGTTCTGTTCTGAGATGGTTGCCATGGGGAGTTTGAGATGTTGAAGGATGAGAATTGCTGTTGGGAGAAAGAGGATTGAAGATTGAAGAGGAAGAAGAAGAAGATGAGTATGAAGGAAGGCATGGTTTCGATGAGAGTTGGTTTGGTCAACTATGGTGCCATGAATGAAATGCAAACACTGTGGTTGGTTGGGTTAAATTATAGAGAACTGGTCAGTGTTAATGAATGGCGGCTATGAAATTTGAGCGTGTAGATTTGGAAGATTGACTTGACTCTGATCTGTTCTAAGGTCTTTTTGTGATTGTGTCATCGCATTATCGTCTTTTGTGGGGCAAATTGTCTGACTTGTAAGCTTCTACAATTGCCTATCTTCTTTTCTGCAACTTCTCAGATTTGAACATCCTCGATTATTCCTATTTCTGCTACCACTTGCATATCTTTTTAGAACAACATTAACTAAACATATTTCTGCCACCACTTGCATAATTTTATTATCTGATACGAAAACCGTATAATATATACTGCGGCTAAATTTGACTGTCCAATTGCACTGCACTTTCACATCCAACGACTTTATATATGAGGTTGTCATATGTAATGTTTAAAAGAGGAAAGTTGTCTTCAATAAACAACCATCCGTCTCAGAAAATAACCAAAAACCAGTCTCCGTTCATATATGGAATCAACAAATAATATAAACAATACATCTAGTTACAGTTTACTTATACAAATTAAATAATAATATATTTGACATATATTCATAGGTTTCTAATTATTATTTGTTTAATCATTTTAATTTGATTAAACTTAATCATTAACATGTTTAGATCAGGTGCATGAATAGTTAGTTCTAGTTCTCGATCCTTAACTTCTAAAGTTGAATGATAAAGTAGGACAATTCATTAATATGTATCGATTAATATATTAAATGAGATAAAGTTAATTTTGTAGAAAAAATAAAAAAGAATGAATGAGTGTGGTGAATTTGAATATTTTCTAGCAAATAACATTTAATATTTATTGATAAAAAAAGAAAAAAAAAGAAATGTTTTATTACAGTCAAGTAATCTAATATTTTAAAAAGTTGATCAATTAGTTATTATAAATAAAAGAAATAAAGATGATTAGTTATATTCATAACTTTGATAAAAAAAAAAAAAAACATTTAAAGCTTATCAACTATTTCTCGTACTAGCGTGAGAAATGATTACATATTAAGATATAATTTGTTTTGTAAATCAACTTTCTTGTTTGGAATGTTTGATAAAAATTGAAAGATGAATAAGCATACAATTTTTTTTTTATTTGAAAAATTAAACATGAATAACATATAAACCTAATTTGGAGATTCCATTTTCCTATTAATGGATATTGAAGTTGAATATACTAATTCAGTATTTAATGATTTTTTTTAATCTTAAAGTTATAATTAAAATTCGGTATAAAATATTGATCAATTCATTAATTACATATACTGTAATCAAATATATTTTTTATATACCAACATTAAAGAGAATATTCATACAATTTTTTTTATTCATCAATATATATATATATATATATATATATATATATATATATATATATATTAATATCATTCTAAAATTTTTACTCACAGAATATTTTACATGTAAATCTTCACTAAAAATTCGTTATCCTTGTCAAATCTTATCATTAAAAAGTTCATGAATCTTTAAAGAAAATTTAATTATTTTCATTCGATTCTTTATCTAACTTATTTATATTATTTTATTTTAAAGCCCTTATATTAACCTAAACGTAAAAAAAAATAAAATTATCTACGAATTTCCATTTGATCTTTGACCTTCCAGATGAATTTAATTGCAAAAGTGTCCACAAATTTATAAGGAAATAGTTTCTTAAAATACCAAAATAATACAATTAAATTCTTCAACACAAAACTAGGTATTTAAAGGTCAATTACACTTAGTGAGTTCTCCTAGAAAAATACTCATTTAGTGACTAATTAGTTTGCACAACTAGCTAAACATTATTAGGAAAAAATGCAAATAAATTTGCTCAATCACAACATACTCATCGAACAATCAAGTCTCTTATTTTTGCTAAACTCGAATTTGGCTTTCACTTAGTGAGAGTCTACTTGCCCAACGAGTAGGTCTCCCTAACTCTGCTAAACTTAAATTTAGCATTCGTCCAACAGGAAATAGGCGCGCCCAACGAATCTGCATAATATAAACACATGAATATGCATTTTGGACATTACTCTTAGCTTTAGAAGTATTATCATGCTTCTTTCAAGCCAAAAACAACTTAACTTTGTTCTAAATAACTCATTATCAATAAGAGATATTGATTCACAATTAAATTCAAACTTCATGTATCAAAACATATTATTAACATGAAAATCACAAATTTGTAATTCAACTAATTTCACACATCAATCCAAAACAATTCAAAGAATCTACTACTTTACAAGCAAAATCACAGTGTACCTAACAATCAATTTCAATAAAAGATGCAAGAATTAAAATTATCTTTCCTTACTTTGGTTAACCTGTCCTTTTTTACTAAGTTGTTCTTTATTTGTCACAGGCTAACCTAATTAGATATATAAAATCCCGATTAGAAATCTAAACATATAATCTTGATAGTAGAATAATAGAGATTCACTTTGAGCATATTTGAGTCACATGCATAACATTATTGTGTACACACAACTCAAAAAGCAAAACAATCCTCAAAAAGGGATAAAAAGTGAGCTTACTTTGTTCTTCTTTCCAATCGAATGGATTTGTAGAGTCTTTTCCTAGAAATACTTCTACAGTCTTTGATTTTCAAAAGAATAAAGATTGAGATAAAAAATTTAGAAAAAAAATAGATAGAAAGTTTGAAAAGCAAGTTTAGAGAAAGATAATGACCTTTGTAAAATAAACTTCAATTAATAGAAAATATAAACTTTTCATTATTAAAATATTATAATGTCATTTTTTAAAAACCACCACTATTCTTAAACCATTTTCTAAGTTCTCACAAAAATGAATTTATCTCACTCTTAATTTGATTAAACATATAAGGAATACTCTTAATAGTAATGTGATGGGATATCTTTAGACTTAATCATACAATTGAATAGTGCCAGACTTATGAGATAAAGGGTTTCTTGGCCTATGAGATAATTTATATTGATAAAAAAAATAATTTTTAAGTTTTAAATTTGAGTTCTTGTAAAAGTAAGAATTTAATATAATTATAACAATCACATCAAAAATTTATAGATTAATAATTTACCATTCATTACAAATAAATAAGTATATTATGAAAAATTATATTAAAGTGAATCGTGAAATTTACCATTCATCTCCATATTTCTTTTACTTAAAACTTCAAAAGTTATCGTTTTGTATTCCCAAAGTCCACAAATAGAAACAATGAAAAGCATTTCCTCTTGGAAAAAAAAAAACATTAATTTCAATTGAAACAAGAAAAAAAATTCAAAACTAGTCCAAAACATTCACCAATATTTTCGAAGTTGTGAGCAATTCAAAACCCTTCCCTATTCTTCTTGATTCAATCCAAACACCAAATTATTTGAGTTAAAAATGAAGAGTTGAAAGTTTTAATTAGAGGAATGCTTGTATAATTTACAGTGAGTAATAACATGGTTTACATCATACAATACCATAATCAAATCCTGTTTCTGACACTAACTGCAATGAAGTCCAAAGAAAGAAAACACAAGTTGAAGCACTTGTTCAGCATCTCTGGCTTCTTGCATCCAATATACTGCTAAATTTAAAAATCCAAAAAGACAGTTCAAGGAAGTTTAAGGAGTAAAAGGTGTAGTAGTATAACTCCAACTATAGACACTATAAAGTATAAAAACCAAGCCTATAAAAAGAGTTCCAAAGTAAAGGAAAATAGACAGAAGCAGTGCTGCAAATGTAAATCAAAGTTCATCTTCCATCAGAGGAATTAAAAGAATTAGCAAATCCAAATGGCCTTGTTGGTATGCTAGATTGTGTATTTTCTTCACTGGTAAGCATTGATGAAGAAGTATCAAAGGTGTTCCTTCCTTCAACAGCCTGCCATTTTCTGAGTGCTTGAGGCAAGGTCATGTCCAAGTCAATTCCATAAAGCTCTTCATCATCTGTCTCAGAAGGCTTCCAAATCTCAACAAGAGGAGCCAACACATTCACCACATGGCTCATGTCTGGACGCTGGTAAGGCTCCCTTGCACAACAGTGGCCAGCCAACTCAGCCACAGTCCTACAGCTGGGTAGGGCCTCCTCATCAATACACATTATGGGGTCAATAATCTTCTCAAAAGAGTCTTTGTTCAGTAGCATCCTCCTGAACCATGTAACAAGGTGGACATTCTCTTCTGGTTGGCTGTTGTCAATTGCTTTTCTTCCTGTTATCATCTCCATCAGAATCACTCCATAGCTGTAAACATCAACCTTTGTTGTAACTCGTCCAGTGACTGCCAGTAATACCATTTTAGTTAGCAAGGAATTGCACAAAAAAGAGGAAAAATTGTACAATGAACTGCAGATTCTAATGATCAATGGACAAAAAAGCCACAATGTAATTGGCCTATGTAATATGAAGCAATAATGTACACATTTGCAGATCAAGCATAGCACAGACGTTGTAATTTATAAAGGGAAAAAATGTTCTGAAGAACATGTACTTTTTGTCATACTTATACTTTTCAAGTGGCAGTTTTAAAAAGTAAAAGAGTTTAACCTTTTCTGATACTAAAATTTACTATCTAGTAACGTTCTTAATAACCAGAGTTGGAAAAAGAACCAAATTCATATGTTTTTCTATAGTTTAAGGAATAATTCACTAATTTGAAAGTACAGTAACCTATACAAGGATTAAAAGTACATATATAAATCATGTTCCCTCTTTCTATATGCACCAGTATTACATTCTAATGATCATTGTTGAAGAAAAAACCACAATGTAATTGGCGTAGTGATTTGTTTTAATACGTAATATGAAGCAACCATGGTACATAGTTCTAGATAACTATAAACTAAATTTCAAAGATGAAAGTAGAGGCAACACCATAAGGGATGCAAATTGATTGTATACGCGTGCAAATCAAATCAAACAAAATATTTCAATGGTTTCTAAGAGGCACACAGAAAAGAAAAAACTAAGAATTTTATGTCCTTTTTGTTATCTTCATACTAACATTTAATAAACAATCTGTCATCGTTGTTTTCTGAATATAGTTGTTTCCAGGACAAATTTTGAGAAAATAAGTTATTCGGGTTAGAGTTTTGCAACCAATATTTTTCTCCTTAGCTTATTCATTATCTCCAGGGATTCATGAGAGACACTAAAGTAGAAACCTATAGCACTGATAAGTTCCTAAATGTTGCAGATTCATCATGCATTCTATCTACCGTGTGCATTCTACCTATATAACCTGCTTAAATTATATGTCAATGCTGGATAAGAAAATTTAACATATCACATGCAGAACTAATAGTGCATTCCTAAACTTTTTCAGATGTATTAACTGTATGCAACACAGTTTTCAAAAGCAATTTAAATTTGTACCTGCATACTCTGGAGCCAAATATCCAAAAGTTCCAGCAAGCCTGGTTTCAAATGAGGTCTGTCCTTCTGGAGCAAGCCGAACCAATCCAAAGTCTGAGACTTTGGCCCGCATATCATCCCCAAGCAAGATGTTTGATGGTTTTAGATCCCTATGGATAAAAATTTGCTGGGCCAAACCGTGAAGATATTCAACACCTCTGGCAACATCCAAGGCAATGGAAAGCCTTCTCTTCCATTCCAATGGTTGTATTCCTTGCTCTTTCCAGTCAAATAGATGCTTACTGAGAGGACCCTGAGGCATGTATTCATACACAAGAAGCTTCTCATTTCCATCCAAGCAGTGGCCTTCCAGTGCAACCAGATGTCTGTGTCGAACCTTAGTCAGTACTGCAATTTCAGACTCAAACTCAGTGAGCCCCTTCTCGACCATCATTCCACATTCCATCCTTTTAACTGCAATTTTTGTTCCATCGTACAATTCCCCTTTGTATACAGTGCCAAAACCACCTCTCCCCAATATGTTTGCCTCACTGAAATTGTTCGTAACTTGTCTCAAAACTTGGATTGAAATAACCATATTCCCAGATTCCACATGTTGAACAGTACTAGCTGGACTAAGTGCACCGATTCCTCCTACACCACTACCACCACCACTAACACCAGCACTAGCATCTGCAACACTTATCTTCAGAGTATTTGCATCCCCAGAATAACGAGGATGTACCACTATTGCACTAGGACCTTGAACTTTGCCTGCTTGCTTACGTTTTCTACCATAGATAAGAAATATAAAAGCCACCAAACCAATTAAACTGATACCTCCCAACACAGAGCCAATAATTGCTCCAGTATTATTTTTCTTAACTTGACCTCCAGATTTACCCTGAGGATTTGAGCCAGGCGGGGCCTGAGGCTTATCCTTTCCAATATCAGGATTCCCACCAGTTTTAACAACTACACCCTCACGAAAAGATGGCACCTTGCCGTGCAATTGATTATTGGAAACATCCAATTCTACCAGACCAGGCATGCGGGTGAGTTCACTTGGTATGGTACCAGTGAGGGCATTGTTGGGAAGAAGCAGCTTTGTCACAGATGTAAGCGAAGCAAAACTGGGAGAAATGTTGCCAGAGAGATTCATGCTCTGCAAGTTGATGACGGAAACGTTACCATTTGAGCAAACAATCCCCAACCATCTTTGACCACAAGGGTCATTCCCCTTCCAACTTTCAGCCAGTCTCAGAGGGTATCCAAAAGGTTCAACAACAGAAAGTAAAGCATCCACAAGAGGACTGCATGGCTTACCAGCCTCCACTGTGCAAAAACTATTGATCCCCTTGTCTAAATCATTATCAACCTTCACTCCATCTTTGAACAAGGGAGGAGACCCTTGAAGTAAGTTATTGGTCAAATTCACCACTTTAAGAGAAGGGAGAGCTTTGAGAGAGGATGGAACAACCCCAGTTAACTGATTATCCCTCAAGCTCACATCATATAGTTGATCATGATTCGAGAAGTCCGGTATAGGACCTGTGAACGAGTTACCGTGCACCCAAATTTGTTTCAAATATGTCATGCTCTTTAACACATCAAGGGTACCATTGAGTTTACCATCACTTTTCTGACCATTCACCCAAAGTGTCTCCAAAGAACTCCCAGAAAAGGTTGCAGGCAATGCTCCTTCAAGAGAATTAAAACTCAAGATAAGAGAAACCAAACCTGGGAAGGGACCATCTTTACCAAAAAAATCTGGGATTTTCCCCACCAAACCGGCACTGGTTGCAGAGAAACTCCTGAGAGCCACACAGTCCTTGAGGCTATCAGGAATCCCCCACTGGGAAAAAGGGTTGTAGCCAATGCTCACATACTGCAAATTGGTCATGCCGGTGAAGAAATCACCCGGTAAGGACTGGAAATTGTTGTTGTGGATGAGCAGAACCTCAAGGGACTTTGGCATGTTAGGAAATGGCCCAGTTAAGTCATTGCTCATGCACTCAAATCGTGTCAACTCTGAGAGCTGCGCCAGTTCCTTAGGCAGAGAACCTTGCAAACTCTGTCCCCCAATTTGAATTGCAGTAACCCTCTTCGTGGCACTGCACTTAACGTGTTCCCATTTACAGACATCTGGGTCATTCCATTGAAGACCACTGGGTCCATTGATGGCCTTCTTCAATTTGTTCATCACAACATCATCTTGACACCACGCACACTCAAACCCCACACAGAACAACAAGACAGCAAGCCACGAAACAAAACCCATAACGGCACGATGCGGTTTCCTCACAATTATCAAAATTGCAGACAAATGCTCTGGACGACTCCAAAAATCTCAACGTTACCGCGGTTGTGATAACTCCAAAAACGTTGATCCTGCACCCACCCAGAATCACGTTCTTGGACAGCTTTCCAAAACCTTGCACAGTCGGAGAGAAAGCGCAAGAGGGTGGTGAAAATATGCAAGCAATGAAGAGAGAAGAAAAGGGAGAAGAAAAAAGAAATATTTTTGGTTTTATGTGTGTGTGATCAGTCAGTGAGACAGCATTGTGCAGTCGATAAGGATTCCCCAGAAGGAAAGAAAGGGAATTTTGTTTTGGAATGTGATAAAAAGATGGAAAGAAAGATTGAATTGGAATATAAATGAAGGGAGGAAGAAAGAGCGAATAAGAAGAAAGCAGAGAAGGAGTTTGAGGTGTGTCACAAAGAACAGAACATGGCATGAACATGAACACGAACGATCGAACATGCGAATGGGACCCACTTTCCTGGAATCGATGTTTTTCTAGGTAACGCTTTCACGTTGGGTCGTAGTAAATAGTTAAGGATGAGTTAAGTAGAGCGTGTTTTTTTGGTGGGTTGGTGCTTCGTGAGTTGGAATTTTAATTACGGTTTTTAATTTTAATCCCATTTGTCCAACAAACATATGCTAGAGCCACCAACTTTTCTTTTTCCAATATTCTTTATTCTATTCTTACATTTTTAATCTTTTTTTCCTTCTAATTAATGCATTTATTAAAGGAAACATTTTCAAAAATCTTTTATGTTTTTTGTTATTCTTGTTTTATCTCAATCAACAAAAAACTAATGTTTTTTTCATTACATTAATAACCGTGATTCGTGTTTTCAGTTTTTGATTAAAATTTTATATTCTTTTACGATGGTTTATCAATATAATCTTTCTCTTTTAATCAAAATTACTTTAATTAACTAATGCAGAGAAAAATCAATCCGAGAGAGTGTATTTTTCTTTTATTTGGAAAAATTTTAAATGGCTCTTATCGTAGGAAAATGACAGTTAAAGTTACGGGATTCGTTGGATCTCTTGAGTGATGTGTATTCCATACAAGATTAAGAAAATATGTGAAGATATTTTGTTTGCATTTTGAAATGTTATGGAAATTATTATTGTACTCTTATTTAAGTAAATCAGCTTGGATTTCTGTTTAGTCATCATATTTCAACGTTATAATTTCAAATTCTAATGCATAAGATAATAAAAAAAGTTATGATTAATATTACTATAAGCATGTGCCTAATGGAATATAAATAATTTAAAATTCACTTTAATGGAAAAAAAATCTTAAACGTACATGTTTAGTTTTTTTTAAAAAAATAATAATTTATAATTAATATATATAAATATATACAGAGAGAGAGAGAGAAAAAAAGATATTTTTTATAACCTCAATAATCTGCTTTCAACATACGAAAATATTTTTTTAAGATATTTCAAAGTAAGTTATTGTAAGAAATTTTAAATTATTAACTACAAGTTATTTCAGCTAACTTGTAATTTGGAAATAATCTAATATTTTATTGCTAATTTTAGAATTTGAATATATCTTTATTATTTTTTATTTGTGTATCTGTTCTTTAATTACTAATATTTTATTACATTATACATGTAAATATTGTATATTACGAAATTCTAAAAATAAATTGAGCATAATAATAATATTTTTGATTAGAAAAATATACATTATATGTTTCGAAAATAAATAAAAATTAAAATTGATTAATATTCATTAAATCAATATATTTATATTAAATCAAACGACTTGTCCAAATAACAGTAAAAAAACAGTAAAGAAATTAATGAAAGTGTAATTATATTTAAAAAATTAAAATTATAACGTATAATAATATTAATAAATTTATGTAATTATATCTTTTTTATGCTATTTTATATCAGTAACTAGTTTATCAATTGACTTTAGGAGACATTCAAAATTAAATAAGTTATTTGTGAATTCGAAAGTTATACACTAAAAATATTCATCAATTCAGTAATAAGTCATAATTATGAACTAATTTATAAGTTGGTTTCTTCAAATCAAACTATAACAAACATGAGGGAGAATGATTTTTCTTCTCCACCATATTTTGTCATTGAAGCTAAAAATATTCATCAATTCTTTCTTCTTCAGTTCTTTTTTTGGTTCTGTCTTCAATGGTATAGAAATTAGAATTGAATTGTTAAAAATGGCATGCTAAAGTTTTGATCCAGTCTACGAATAAAGGAAGAACAAGTATGGGTGAAACTCTCTTTCATTTCCTTAAGAGGGCTTGTTACAAGGAAAATTTAGTCTTTTTCGGAAATTTGAAAATGGAAATTCATCATTTTCCTATGTTTAGTTTATGTTTTAAAAAAAATAACATTTCAAGTGCTTTACTATAATGTATTTTTAGCTAAGTTTTTCACAAAAAATTATTCGTCCAGCTATGAAAATCTAACTTTTTTAAATTCAAATTTTAATATATATATATATATATATATAATAGTATAATATAGGTTAAAATACTATTTTTATCATAATTTTTTGTTATTTTTATTCATTTTGGTTCTCTCATATTTCTTTTCTAATTAAATCTCATTTTTTATTAAATTGAATCAAATTGTTAATGACATTGCTTATGAGAATTTTTTTAAGGGGTAATCTAATATGGTAGGAGAGTTTGTAAATAATAGTGGAGGAAACAATTACATGGTTGTGTGAATTTTGAGGTATTAGACATATTGAAGGATATGGTGGTTGAAGGAGTTGTGATATTCTATTGAAAGGAGTTTTTTTGTTGGAAGAAAGGTTGCAGTTGTTGTTTGGTGACAAGTTTAATTTGTATCATGAACATCACCAAGCAAAATGGAAAAGTTTATTTGTTTATGGAACACACAATTTACAAAACTCAACTGGTAGATAACTTGTTGGGATAATTTCCTCATGAGGGGTGATGAACTTGTACATAGTGGGCATAATACTAATTGGGCAGTGGGAATGAGGTTGACATTGAAGGTGAGGTGAAGGTTGAGACTAAGGGGTTGAAAATGAGGTGGATGCTAAGGTTAAGATCGAGGATGAGCATGACTATTTGGATGAGGATGAGGTGGATGTTGAAAACATTGAAGGACTGGTTAATGTCAATGTTTATGGAAGGGTAATGTGGAAGTTGAAGTTGGAATTATTGAAAAAGACATTAGTGGACCATTTGAGTTTTTCATCCGAAAGAGAAAAAAAGGTAGCACGACAAAGGAGACAATGAGGAAGATTATGAATTACATGATGATGAGAATAGAGGATTGAGGGATGATGAAAATGTCCAACCTAACAAAAATGATATAAGATTGTCTGGTAATGAGTGAGAACTAAAAGATTTGGATAATGGTGGAGAGAGTGAGACAACATGATGACTTCATCTTCAAGCTTGCTTACAGATTAAGGAAGAAAAGATGGATTAAGGGAGAGCCTATCCTAAGGTGAACCATAAAAAGTATCTATAGAAAATTTGGCAGAGACTAACTAATCTTTCATAAGTGCCTTTACAAAGGGTGGGAGGGGGAGTAGGCGGGGACGGGGCGGGTGCTCCTCTATTTATAGGAGCAAAAAAGAGCAAGGCTTCTCCATAAAGAATAAGGAAATTCAAAATTTGGAGCCAAGAGAGAACATGTTCTTAATGTGACTTGTATGTGGCAATGACATGCTTGTAATTACATGTTATCAGTGCATTAAAACACCCCATGGAGAGCACTCTAGGCCCACTTAAGGTTGCTTGAAGTCCAAGTTAGCCTAAGTAACTCTAATTTCACATCTCACACACAAAGCTTAACCTTTCTAGGCTTAAACTAAAGTACTAGGCTCAAAAGCCCAAATAATACCTAAATACAAGACCCACAAAATCTTATACTACTTGGTCCAAATACAAGCCCAAAAGAAATACAAATAAAGAATCCTAGACTAAGTTTTCACGTCCTCCTTAACGCATCTGAATATAAGCTTAGGCCTACTCAACTTTGAAGAGGCTTAGTCTTCTTGTATCCTCTTAGCCATTACTTTTGTTGTGTGCCCCTTGACTAGGGGTATGTCATCATCTTATCTCTCTTGAGAAGGATTTAACCTCAAATATTGCACGGTATGCCTCATAACAGTACCACTTGTAAAAGGGATAAGGCAAGTGACATTAAAAGTGGCATTAACTTCGTACTCCTTGGGTAGCTTTAACATATACGCATTATTATTCACCCTCTTAAGAACTCTAAAGGGACCATTTCCTCAGGGACTAAGTTTAAACTTTCTTTATTTAGGGAATTTGTCTTTACTTAAGTTAAGTCAAACTCAGTCCCCTTCCTCAAAGATGACCTCTCTTCTTCCCTTATTATTATACCTTGTGTACCTCTTAGTTTGTTGTTGAATTTGATTTTTAACTATTTCATGAAATTTCTTGATAAATTTAGATTTAGCTACCCTTCCTTATGAACAAACTTAAAAGACTTTAGAAAATAATATTAAATATAATGGAATAAGAGGATTAAAATCATAAACAACCTCAAAAGGAGAGATTCTAATATCCATATGAACTACCCTGCTATAAGGAAACTCAATATAGGGAAGGTAATCATTCAAAGATTTTTTATTACCCTTCAATAGTGTCCTTAACATAGTTGCATCCGAGAAGACTCTCGTTGACGCATTAAATAGGAAAACCATTTAGTGGTATTTTTGTTCATGTATTGGTGTGTTTATAAAAGCATTTCTCAAGGTATTTAGATTTTACAAAGCTTTTTCATAAACCACTTATGTTTTAGCTATATTGGTTTTCTAATGATAACACCCTATCATATATGCTCATTTCATTTATTGTTATTTGTTAAAATTCAAAACATATGAAGACATTTAGACAGTTTAGTCTTATAGAAGATATTGTCTTAACAACATTGAGCGAGACTAATGTGGCGGTGAGCCTAGGCTTGGTAATTTAGGTCTGGAAGCATTTAAGCTTTAGGTCACTAAGCGCCACTTTTTTTCATTGAGTGATAATTTTTGCAAATGGTCTGACGTTGAATGGTGACAGGACAGTATTGAGCAACAAATTTCCATCGAAGAGAAGAATGCCATTGAACACCATCCTTATAGTTGAGTGTCATATCAAATTTTGTGATTCTTGATTGATTTATTTGATGTTTTGACATTAATTTGTATTCTTTTGATGTTTTGAGGATTATAATGATTTGTGGATGTGTATCCTCAGTTTAATATGTGGATGAGTGATTTGGTTATTCATAAGATTTCAAGAAGAAATTCTAAGTCTTGATAGTTGTTATTATATGCTTTCACATGTGGAAATTAAATTTTGAAAGTGGGTATTTATTATTGTATGTTTTTGTCATGTAATATCATAATTTATAATATTTTGTTTAATAATTTAAATTATTAAATAAGCTTGTTACATTTTTTTTGTGTTTCCAATAAAAACATTTAAAATCAGAAAAAAATTATAAAATTTAATTTTTTACAATTAAAAACAGAAGAAAAATACAAATAAACGACCCGTTAATTTCTCTAAATTAATTGACATAGTACTAGTCATTAGCCACTATCAAACTTCTCCAGCGACAATCCCGCTGGAAACGCGGCTTTTCTGGTTTCCAAACAGGTAATTAAATCACTAAAATTTGCTTTTGGGTGTTCATACGTAAACTTTAGAATTTAAATAAATGAGTTTCTATATTGATTTTCTTCATGTCAACGATGCAACACAAGTTTTTAACATTTTTTTTAGAAATTAAAAAAAAATATATAGTGTTCAGAAATAGTGTTTTGATGGATTTTAAATATGGTACGTAGAATCTTATAATCAATGTATTATATATAAAAGATGGATCATGATGTGTGTCAATAATTTTTTTAATAAATTTTTGATAATAAACTATATGTTATTATTTTATTAATATATATACTTAAAACGAATCAATTATAAATTAATAAATCGTTGTAAACAAGTTATAAAAAAAATTGTTAAAAAAATATTTTTTATAAAAGAATAAGGATTAGAAAGAATTTAAGAGATCCGAGTTTTCATCCATATTGCAAACTTCCACAGAAATACTTAAACCTTACTAATTTAGTCCACCTTCTTTTGAAGAAAAAACATTATTACTAATTTTCTTTTCATCGGTAATATATATATATATATATATATATATATATTTTAATATATATATATATATATATATATATATATATATATATATTAAAATATTTGGGATCTTTCAAGATATACAATAATTATCCTAATCGAATATTTCATGAAAATACAATATGTAATAGAATCGTATTCTGTATAAAAATATCTCTCCTAGTAATATATTTCCAACCATATATACTACACAGGTATGATTTTACACCAAGTAAATGGGCTTTACACAAAATAAGTATAGAATATTATTTTCTTAATTTATCTACCTTACATATATATACATTCATTACCCTCCTAAAACTTAATTTCTTGATCTTTGATCTTCATAAACATCTTTCTCCATTATATTTAATGTATTTTTCTCTTTTTTTTTTCTTCTACTATAGTACAAGTTATTTTTGTTTTTTATTGAAAAATTGTTCAAATTTAAAAACTTAAAACTTTATCATATATAAAGAGAAAATGAAAAAAATAACAAACAAAAATTGTGGATAATATATTTTTACAAGAACGTGGTACAAATATGTTAATGTGCATGAATCAATTTCTGAATATTATAAGGAAGACATAATTGGGTTCCACTAAAGCACTCGTTTGCATATATTTGATTTGTAGCTTCAGTAGGATGAGCAAAGTCAAAGAAATAATATTCATCTCGGTTTGTACAAGGTTTCTTTCCTTGAACGCACGAGTCAAAAATATTTTTGAATCCTGAAAATATAATCAATAAAAGTATAAGTTATAATCATACTAGAATACAAAAAACACACAAACTTCTTAATTTTTTTTTAAGAGATTAATGAGAGACATTGTTTACCAAATTTTTTAGGAGAACTTCTTATTTTCTGGGAGAAATTGTAATAATCCAAATTAATGAAGATTGAATGTAAGAGTTGGGTTTGTAACTCTTGTAGCTTCAGAGGGAGTTTGTCTGAGTAGTATTTAATCTTTTGATTTATATCTTCATTGCATTCTTGAGAATATGGTGTCCTTATAACACATATTGGTGTGCATCCAATTTGACCAATTCTACTTACCACAAACTTTCGAGCTCCAAGATCATAAATTTTCTGGGAAAAAAGAAAGAATGAAGAAAACACATTTTCAACATTCTTTGGAAACAATTAAATGCTTATGATATTTAAAATACTTAATTGAAAGGTGACATATTAAAATTTAACAATGAGAAATCAACACATAATTCAAAATATTTATTCAAAGATTACCTTGATAAGTGAAGCTAGTTGTTCAAGTAGGTAATCTGCATATTTTTCTGGATTTAAATTGTTATTGGTTCCATTTGGATACTTGAAATAATTCAACATGTAATCATTAGATCCAATTGATAAGAGATATATAGAATTGGCTAAGTAATCCCTTAGTTTTGTTTTGCTATGTATGCTTCTAGGAAGATCGTTGTCCACGGTTGATGTGAAGTATTCAATTTGTTTGTCTAAAGACAAACAATCTCCCTTTATCACAAAGTAAAAATATGATGAGAAATAAATTGAAAAACAAAATATTTATGGATCAAATTTTGTAATCTTGAAGTTACTTTTAAATATTATATTTTTTCTATATTGAATATATGTTTATTTTATAAATGTATTTTATAAAAGTTATATAAGACATATTTTTCAACAAACAACATTTGACCTATTTATTATATGATAGATGGAGTTTAGATTGAATTAGAATATAACTTCTTATTATATGATAAATGGCGTTCCAAAATAAATTAGAATATAACTTTCATGTGTTGTTTGTCAAAAGGATATTTCATGAGTTTCATAAAATGTAAAAACCAAATATTTGAAAATAAATTGAGAACAAAAAGCATATTAAATTCTATATTTATTTATTTTGAATCTTACTGATCTAGTTGAATTCAAGATTCCACAAGAGCCTGATGCATAGTTAATTCCTGTGACTACTTGGTGTCTCTCAGACTTAGGCACACCCAAGTATGAAGGTGGCATTGGCAAACCCAATTTAATAGCTACAAAAGGATAATAAATGCATAAAAATTCTAGTAATATTGTTTTAATTTTATGTTTGTATGGAAACATTGAACCTCAACCAAACAAAGATAGTGTTTGAGAAGAAAAGTAAAAAAGTTACCAACAAGGTCAGCAAAGGTTTTTCCATTGCTAAACCTTCCTGTGGAACAATTATTGAAGTCAATGCCATAGGGAAATGCATTTGCCTTGGCAAGTGTGTTGAGATTGTTGTTATTTCCTGCGTCTACAGTTGAATCACCAAAAACGTACAAAACTGGCACAATCTTCTTTTTAGAATGTGAGACATTGACCAAGAATGCTAATTGATAGGTTATCATTATGGAAATAACCCAGAAAACTTTTAAGCTTTTCTCCATTTTGTTTTCTTTTGGAGTAATTGCACAATGCAAATAATGTCTTAAATAGTGGTTTTTATGATAAGCATTACTGTTTCATAACAAAATGTATAACTCAAATATGTGTAATTATATCTCACCATGCTTTATTGTCTAATTCCTATTTAGTGTCCAAATAGGACTTTTGTTATTCATTTCTAAATTAGGTAAAGACTAACTCATTCTTCTTTATTCTCCTTTTTCATATCTATCTTTAGCTCCATCCTTCTTATTTAACTTAATTTAAAGTTATATTTCTTATTTATCTTTTTTATAAATATAGCTCCTATTAATTAGAAGGTAACTAGATATAAAATAGCTCAAATAGTATTCTTTTTTATGCATTTTTATGGTATTTTTTATTTTAAAATCTCAGTGATTGTAAATTCTTTTACTCTAATAAATAATTAATATTTACAATTAAGTTTTAAGAAAATGAATTGTAAAAGTAAAATATGTATCTAATTAACCATTATTATCTTAAATTTATTTCTCTCGTAATTTTGTTTCTTATACATCTCTTCTTTTTATAAAAATATAACTCTTTTACATACTTTTTTTATCGGCACACTAGAGTAAAATCGGTGTATAACATCATACGTTTAATGTCCAACCATTAAATAGTCAACGTTAAAAATTATCGGTGACATTTTTGTAAATAAATGTAATTATTAAATGTCGTTTATAATTGTAATTCGATGTAAATGATATAAAACGTCAAATGCTCCAGTGTTAGACGTTAAAATATTAGTGAATTCAATAAAAATTTGAGCGAGCAAATTGAAAATTCATTAACTTTATCTTACCGCACGAGATCATATTCTCTTCTCAAACTTTTCTCGAACGAAGTTGGACAACTATTACAGGTAATTTTTCTTTCATTTGATACAAATGCATGTTAATTAACTACTTTATATATGATTTCTATTTGTTTCGACCGATTATTTCGTGCTTTTGTCCTTCATAGCGCATTCTACTCTCTCTTTCACTAGTGACGACACTTTATTCCGATGAACCCACCTTTTGAAGGTTGGTTTTCATTTATGTTTTGAAGATGCTAGAAGTGAGTTTTAGGCTTAACTCAACCCTACAAGCCGGTTTTTTGGGGTTGAGTTAGACCTAAAACCCACTTCTAACAAAAGAACTTATTTTTTGAACTTGTTTGTTGTTTTTTTTTTCTGAACTTGTTTGTTGTTGTTGTTTAATTGAACTTGTTTGTTATTGATTATCGTTGTTTGTTGTTGACACTTCATAGTTCATGCTTTACAAAATACCAAAAACTGAAATTGTTTTTCTGTTTTTCAGGTCTCGTAGAGTTGTAAAAAAAGATCACAATTAATTAAAAAATAAATAAAAAATTGACTAACGTCGTATATTGACAAAATTCGACGCTAAATTAACGTCGTATATTGACGAAATTCAACGTTAATTTAACGTCGAACTTTTTGAAATTCAATGTCAATTTATCGTCTACTAATATGATGTCGTTCGCAAATTCGCCGTTAAAAGTTCAAAATATCCGACGTTATACGCGATTTTTGTATTAGTGACAAAGAAAATTATATAATAATAAATATAATACTGGGTACTAACATCCTTATGTGACATTTACAATAGGCATTTTAATAGTATTTCCTTTAATTATATCTTCATAAGATTGCACCAAAATTTCACAAGACAACACTTATGTAGCACCTATTTAACTACTATTCTACTATCTTATTTTCTTTCATTTTGGGGCACTTTATTATGTAACATTTTCTTACTTATAGTATTATGTTCTCCATAATACATTGAGCTACTCGTGCATAAGACTTTCTTCCACAATAGTTCACCTATCCTTCCTAATACCATTTTTCATATCCCTTTGTACGTCTTCACAATGGGTGTAGAGTCCTATTTTCCTTGGTGGTAGTTTTAGGACACTTACCCAAAAGCTAGATACAGACAAACAATTATTTTAGTATTTTATACATCATTCCCTTTGCTCCTCTCTTATAGGTTTGGCTGTTTTCCTATTCATCCAACTACTTATACACTTTATTGTCAAAACTCTATACTATTTATTCATGTAACTCACTTGCCTATCTAGTATGCTACAATTGTAACTAACATAGACCTATAGGTGTACCTCATTTTCCCATAAGCATTTATAGTTTGAGCTTAAAAATATGTTGCTTATTAAATTTAAACCAAGTACACTCTTTTATAATTATGTTCTAATTCAAAAAAGGTTATGGATTCATAATCAAATATCTATTTTCCCTTTCTCCATAATTTTCAAGCTATAATTGAATATTAACAAATCATGATATTTCCAATTCCTTGTACTATTCTTATATGAACCTGATCTGTTCCAATTCATTTACATTGAATCATGATGCATTACAAGGATGATTTGACTCATATAGTTTACTATGTTGCCTAGTTGGTCTATTTCTCCCTTTCTTAGATACTAATATGTTTTTGCTTAGATATATCTTTGTATGGTAACTATGTGACTAATATAATGTACTCAATTGAACATAACTCTTTTTATACATAAAAAAAGGTTTCATGTGCATCATTATATTAGCTAGATCCATGTGAGTTTAATACTCAGCCTCAATGAATCATCATGATGGCAAGGTTGTCAAAACAGATAAAGAGTCACTAGTACAAAAATCACGTATAAATTTATTAATTTTTTGGATTTTTAACTGCAAATTCGCAAATGACGTCATATCAGGAGATGTTAAATTAATGTCGAATTTTAAAAAATTCAACTTTAAACTAACGTCAAATTTTGTCAATATATGACATTAAATTAACATCGAATTTTGTCAATATACAATGTTAACTTAACATTGAATTTTGTCAATATACGATTAATCAATTTTTTTTTTACTTTTTTAATTAATTGTGATCCATTTTTACAACTCTACGAGATCTCAAAAGCAGAAAAACAATAAATTTCAGTTTTTAGTATTTTATAAAGCATGAACTATGATCAACAACAAACAACAATAACCAACAACAAACAAGTTCAATCAAACAATAACAAACAAGTTCAACCAAACAATAACAATAAACAAGTTTCAACCAAACAATAACCATAAACAAGTTCAACAAAAAAAAAACATCAAACAAGTTCAACAAATAAGTTATTTAAAACGAAAATGAAAATTAATAAACGACGTTTAATAATTTCATTTATTTTACAAAAATGTTTCCGATCATTTTTAACGTTGATTATTCAGTAATTGGATGTTGAACGCGTGACATGTTTTTGCACTAATGAGTGTGAAATTCCTTGAGAACAACATTAACATTGTACTTTGTAATAAAGCATAGGAGTGTTTCCCACCATACCATTTTTAACTTTAGACAAACTTAAACTAATTCATGTATATATGTTATGCCATACTTTTGTAAGTGTTCCCTTTAAAAAATCATTTATATATACGGGTTAACAATAAAATATGGTCATCCCTCAACATATGTGTCAACCATATGTAAAAAAGAAAATATTTTCTTCATATGATCTCACATTTAAATTGTATCAGTTCAATATGAATATTTATTGCATCTCTTCTATTTTTCGTATCTTCAATCTTAATCTCAAATAAATCTTAATTTAGTAAGTTTTTGTTACTCATCTCTCTCTCTCATTGTACAACTTTGTATCATTTTTTACTCCTCATTTCTTACACCTACTCCCAACAGTGTTTTGCTTCAATATTCCAACTTCAGCATCTCATTAATATTATGTTACACACACATAATATATAACTTCAATTTTGTCATCTTATGTTTTACAAGCTTGACAAGCACATTCATGTTGCNAATTAAATTGCTTAACTTCAATTTTGTCATTTTATGAAGCTTCATGCTTTANAAGCTTGAGAANCACNTTNATNTTGCCAATTAAATTGCTTAACTTCAATTTTGTCATTTTATGAAGCTTNATGCTTTACAAGCTTGAGAAGCACGTTTATATTGCCAATTAAATTGCTTAACTTCAATTTTGTCATCTTATGAAGCTTGATGCTTTACAAGCTTGAGAAGCACATTTATGTTGCCAATTAAATTAACAATAATCTTCTATTAAACATCCACCTATTTATTGATTCATTGTATATTTAAGATATTCACTATAAAAAATATATAATATTAACTGATTTTTTTTTCTTTAACTTTTTTTTTTTCTAATTTGATCTTTTTAAAAAAAAATTAACATTTTTTTATCAAAACTATTTATAACAAAAATTATAAAAATGATTTATATTTAGTTTTATAAATATAACAATAATAATTGTTATTATTATTATATTATTTATTATTGTGAAAAAAAGTGAAGTGTAGTATTAAAAATTAAGTGATCAAAATAAAATTATTAATAAAAAATATTAATAGTTAAAAAATTGTTCAAAATTTGATTTTTTATATATTTTAAATATATGAAATTGATGTTATTTTTAAAAAAATATTTTTTTAAAATTTATATTTTTGAGTAATTCATTTAAATTTATTTTTTTAAAAATGATTAAATTTATTTGTATTGATATATTGATATGCACTTTTATTTCAATTGTGTTTAAAATTAATTTTACTGTCTAAGATTATACTTTAGAGACTTATCTTTTTATTATATATATATATATATATATATATATATATATATATATATATTATTTTTAAATAAAAAATAAGTTTTTAAAATTTAATCTTATATATATACTATGTCTCAAAGTTCACAAACCCATGAATAAAAAAAAACATCATTTCAGAAATCATTCTAAAACATCCATTCATTTCACTCAAAACCATACATAAATCACAATATTCTCAAACCATTGATGTGATATAAGACGAAATTCACCAATTTTACTAGTGTACTTTACGTTATATTGAAAATCCTGAATTTGAATGGGATCAAAAAGTTTCCTAATTTTTAGAGTTTTCGAAAAAGGGACAAAACTCAAGCGACAATAACGGGACAAGAAACAAAGACTCATGTGAACAACAATGACTCAGACGACAACAAGAACTCAACAATGTCCAGTGCAATGAACGACAAAGAATGAACAACGATAAACGGTGAAAAAAAGGTGAACTGTCGAAGTGCAAAAAATATAAAGTTTAAATTAGGAAGAACGATAATAAACAAAAATATGAGCATGATTAAGAAGGCCGAGAAACAAAATAATATTTCCTCTTTACCAGCAGTTTTCTTCCTAAACCGTCAGAAATATCTTTAAAACAAAAAATTATTCATAACTTAAATAAGATTTTAATAAAACTGACGAAAATTACTAAAATTTTCTCAACCATAGAAAATAAACCTCTTCTATATAATTTTTGTAGTGTATATAATATTACTAAAATAGTTGTTTTACTTTTTTTTTCAAATTCATTGAGAAAGATTGACCACATACACACATATATATTTGATATAGTGCCCTATCTACACTACACTAAATGATCCGACATTAATCTGATGCAGACAAATGTTTTGAATATAAAATTGTGACATAAGTCGATCGATCAAAGAGTTGGCATTTGAACAACGTTAGTGTACTAAGATTGCGTATCCATGCATGCATTCTGTAACAAATTTATAACATGTGATGAGTCTTGAGCCAACCTTCATGGTCCACGAATTCTGTACTTGTCATTTTCATCAGAGTTGTTGAATCCAATTTCTTCAACCAGCTCACTCTCCCAGACAAAACCGAACCAGGACCCATATTTTCATACTCTGAGAATTCCACTCCCCCTCTGCATAAATTTACATAATGTTATATATATATATAGTATAATTTGACAACATGGAATCTAACAAAAATATAATACCTTATGATTTTTCAATGACAAAGCATAAGAGAAAGTAAAAAGAGAGATAGAAGAAGAGCTTACACATCGGCACTGGAATTCCATGGCTGCCAACCTAGTGGTTGAATGATGGAAGACATTACTGTTTTGTAGAAAAGAACTCTGGCATAAGCTCTCCATGGTCTTCCCAAGTATGTTTTACCAACTCCATGGATGTTGCAGTTCTTGAAAACAAAACCATTTTCATCGTCTGCTTTCATTCTCCCTTGCGCTGTGATGAAACCAATAATTGCTTTACCTGGATACGCTTCACGAACTGATATGCTACAGCTCTGAAAATATACATATTCATATCATCTAATATGAATTAATTAATTCAGTGAAATAGGATTTCTTTCATATTATTATTATTATTACCTCATATAAAGATTGACCAGCACCAAAGATGAAATCCATAGCACCTTCTATGGTGCAAGAGTTAAAGTAGTGTCTTCCTTTAAAATCCCACAGAGTATCTTGCAAACTGTAG
Source organism: Vigna radiata var. radiata (assembly GCF_000741045.1). Taxonomy (NCBI): domain Eukaryota; kingdom Viridiplantae; phylum Streptophyta; class Magnoliopsida; order Fabales; family Fabaceae; genus Vigna; species Vigna radiata. The sequence goes on along the minus strand of NC_028361.1, from coordinate 16,837,602 downwards.
AAGCCAACACCATAGAAAGATGACCTGTCTCCACTTATCATTGCAGCCACTGCAGGTGTCATCGGATTCCCCTTTTTTGGATCATTGAAAGAATTCTATTCATCATAAACAAAATAGTTATATGTTCTTTCATTCATGAACAAAAACCCAGCATCAAAAATAAAATATATTAACAAACAATCATTAATTAAGAAATCGAACCATTGAAATTTCTATAAAATTATAATATATGTTAAAATTGAAAATTAATTATAATCTTAACTTTATTGTTTATTAATTAATGACTATTATTAACGTTTTGGTGGGGTTAATCTAAAATGTTTATAGAAAATATGTATAATGAATTAAATTCCCTTTTATCTTTTTGGAAAATAGTTAGCAACTGATTACCTAATGTAGATATAAATTAAATTATTATAAGAAAGAAATGCAGTTGACTTTCTTTGCAGTTACAATCATAAAAAAATTACCCTCTAAATTGTTATGTAATTTTATTTAATTTTCTCCATTACCAATATAAAAGCCAACCTCATAAATTAGAAAAATTAAAAGCAATTTAAAAATTGATAATATCAGCAAGAATAAATTCTAATTTTCCTTATATTTTCTAATTAAAGATGAAGATTTGCATACACCACCACTTAATATATGAAATTTTTCAAGTAATATAAGAAAAAAAAATACAGTACGACTACATATAAACATGGTCTTGCAGAGTATATGATGAAGAGAATTAGGTTATACCAAGAGTTTTCAATATAGAGAAGATGTAGCATGAAACTGTTCATTATAACTCATTAAAGGAATAGAGAAAATGAAATGTGAAGAGAATATGTATGGACAAAATGTAGAAAGAAGAAGAATTAATGGAATAAAACAAGAAAAAAATAATTAAAGCGGTTTGTATAATATCAAGGTAAAACAAAAGAAACAGTAATGATAACTAAGAAAACGTAAGAGGCATTTATGTCTGACCCTGAAGCTAATGGTCTTAACCACAATGTCGTTAGCCATGGTTAAGAATGTCGGACTCTGTGCACTTGAATCATGGTCATCCCACTCAACAAAAGTCTTATCTTTTCCCATTCCTTTCAGCACTATATAAGGCTTGTCTTCTGGGATCTTCAACTTCTCCCTTTCAATGGACGCAACACATCAAAAGTCTTATCAGTTATACTTCTGCAGAAATTATTCTCAAACCAGCAAATTCATTTTACCTGTATGTGCCTGCATTCACGTTGATGTAAATCCACTGCTTGTTGTTGGAAGGGACTGAATCAATGGCAGATTGTATCTTGGAGAAGTCTGCATTACCAGATTGATCAACAGTGATTATCCTCTGAGAAGGAGCTGCCTTATCATGGAATTGTTTTTGACTGTGATGAGAATGATCATGATCATGATCATGAGCATGATGGTTACGACGATGATGATGATGATAATGACGATGATAATGATGAGTATGAGAGTAGTGAGTATGTGCTAGCACTGCTTCATTAGAAGCCAAAAGAAAGAGAGTTACAATAGAAGAGAGTGCAAGAAACATGATGAATATGGACAAACTGAAGAGACTCTTGCTAATAAGTATTTAAAGAGAACTTCTTTAATGGTGGTGAAGACAAGCAGGGAATGAAGGGTTTTTATATTAAATTCAATATGTGAAATGGTAAACTTTTTTAATACTTTGCGATTCTCAAAAATCATACATGAAGAGCAAGAGAATATTTTATTTATATATATAGATAATGATAAGTATTACTTTATATGTTCAGCAAAGTTATACTTTTTAAGTGAAAAAAATCAAATATTTTGGTATAGTGGTTAATGAAATAAAGACTCCAATTACTAATAATATATTAATTCATTTAAATATTAACTTTCATATGTTTGACTTCTTAATTTGTCAATTTTTTTTTTTTATTTTTTGACCTTACTTTCCTGTATATATTTTTCCTATAAAGGGTTATCAATTATTTATTATTAATTAATAACATGGATTCTTGTTTAATCAAGTAAGAATACACTTTTACCACATTTCTCCCAAATAAAATAATATATATATATAGAATTTTTATAAGTAGGCTAAATTTCATCTAACTTCATCTTAAATTATTCATCTTTTCTAATTTTAAAATAAATACGTATTTATCACTTTTAATAAAATGATAAAAGATTCTTTCTAGTTTTTTTTTTAATAATATTCAACATTTTACATTTATATATTTTAAATAAATGACACATGTCTCCCCTATTTTTGTAATGAAATTACATTCATTTTCTTCTTTTTTATATTTAAAAGTAACGTATTCAATAAAATTGAATAAAAAATGTATAAATAAAACATAGGCATTAAATAGTTTTTTATATTTAATTGTATTATTGTTCTTTTATTTTACAAAAACTGTAATTTTTATAGTTATATATTTTTAAAACATTTAGTCCCTTAGTTATTAGTTATATGTAGTTTTATTCCCTGAATATTTCTTATGCAATTTTGATCTCGTAATCTTAATCATATGTAACTTTATTCAATCTTCATTTTGTCTATATATAGTTTTTTGTTATTCTATACATGTATAATAAGATTGAAGGGAAATATTAAATACTTATACTTTATTTTTACACTATTTCAAACAGTAGCAGCTCCAAAGATTTGTTAATATAATTTAATAGTAATTTAAATATCTTTTAAACAAAAAGGTTTTTAAAAAGTTAGGTATATTATTAAAAGATTTAAATATTAATTTATTCATATATTTATATTGAAAATTACTTCACCAATTCATAAATTTTTTTTTGGGTGTTTTCATCTTAAGTTTTTTACTTTTACCCCCTTCTGTCTTTTTTTATTTTATTTTATTTTTCTGATTTGGTGTCAGTATACCCGATTTATAAAGCAAAAATTTGATATAAAAATTTATTAAATAACAACTAAAAACCAACGGAATTGGTAAGTATTTAATTAAGTTAGATACTATTTTATAAACTAAAAATTAATAATATTTAAAATTGTTTATATCATAAATAAAAATTTACATTTAGTCTATGAATTTGAATTTAAATTAATTTTTAATATTAATTACTAAAATTTTAATTATTATTAATTATTAGTTTAGATTTATAATTTAAAAATTAAGTATGACTTTTTATTTATAATAAAATTTATTTTAGTAATTAATGATTTTTTATTTTTAAAATTAATTATTATTTAATGATTTTATTGTAATTTAAAATAAAAACTTGTCTGTTTAATTTTAAAATTTAGGTTTATTTATTGTCTCTGTTGTTTGGCGTTATTTAGATGCTTTTTTTATCATGGGATGAATCTTCCAATGATGTGTCTCAAGTTTTGAGAATACAAAAAAGAAGTAAAAGAAATTAACTTTTCCTAACGTAATTAGCAAAAGACAACTCTATTTAAAAACTATAAAAAAATATTAGAATGGAGAAAACACAAATAAAAATAAAATTAAACGTCCAAACTTGCTTAAAACATTTAAGGATTAAAATTACCGTTATATTAAATAAATTTACTAACGTTAGAATTAGAAGCTTTTTTTATCCAAGTAATCACACAATTTTAAATATTTGTATTATATTATAAGTTAATAATATATATGTAAATTGATTACGATAATATAAGAAATAAAAATAATTAATATAAAAATAACTAAATATTAACTATAAAAACTATAAATATAATAAAAAAAAAAGAAATTTGTATGTTTTATATAAAATATTTTAAAGGGTTAAATATGTTTTTAGTCCTTATATTTTGGGACGATTTTTGTTTTAGTCCCTCTTTCAAAATAAGGTACAATTTAGTCCTTCAACTTTTAAAAAACTCTGATTTTAGTCCCTTTTAGCAAATTTTTTTAACTTTATTTGCGGTTTCAAACACGTTTCATTATAGCATTTGGATTGTTTACACTGTTTGACACATTTTTGCTTCAATGTTAAATAGCAAATAAAGTTAAAAAAATTTGGTAAAAGGGACTAAAACCAGAGTTTTGTAGAGTTGAAGAATTAAATTGTACCTTAGTTTGAAAGAGGGACTAAAACCAAAATTGCCCCAAAGTATAAGGACTAAAAACATATTTAACCCTATTTTAAAATAAAAGTTACTTTAAAAAATAAGATAATAATTATATTTATTTTAAAAACCAGTTAATAATTACATTTTAACAATGTGTACATTTTCATTCTCAAAACTAAAAAAAAAAAAAAACACACCCTTACTCACCTCTCTCATTCCTCTCAATCCTTTCTCTTTCATTTCTCTCACTCCAATCTTTTTTCTGTCATATCTACTGTAACCCCAATTAAAAAAAATCAGAAACACTGGTTGTTAAGCAATTTCTTACAAAAAAATGATTTTATAATGAGTTTTCATTTTATAATTTTTGTCTTATCTAATTTTATCTAATTTTCACAAGCATAATGACATATGAAGGAATTGGTAATTTGCCTGGAAAAAATCAGAAACACTCGCTATTAAACAATTTCTTACAAAAA
>NC_028361.1:16693104-16832692 GCF_000741045.1 Vigna radiata var. radiata | reverse complement strand
ATATATATATATATATATATATATATATATATATATATATATATAGATAATTAAATGATTTAAAATTAAATATTACTTTTTAAACATAGAAAGGAAGTTAGTGTTATTTATTAAAATTATAAGGAAGATAAACATGATTCAAAATGTTAAACTAGACTTGAGTGTCTTAATAAACATAAATATGACATTGATTAATATAAAATTATAAGAAATGTGAGTATTATTTTATAACTAATTATATGAAGTGAGTGAAATTTTATTGGTTAAAATATTAACATAAAATTATATTTATTTGTTAGAATTATATTATTAATAAAATGAGATTAATGCTACTTTTAATATTTTTTAGAATATGGAAACAAAATAAAATTGATATTATACTAGTCATTTTTTATAATAATAAAATACTAAAATCATGATTATAAAATCTAGACATAATAATTAATTAAGAATTTAGATTGATTTAATTTAAGATAATAATTATTTGAGAATTTATATTGATTTGAAAATCTAAAATAATAATTAATTGAACAGGATTTTTATTAGTGCTTTTGTTGTTAGGATATTTTAGCTTGTTAATCTCTTTTGTAATTCAAGGTGTGTTCATCCTTTGTGTGATTCAAATAAGATGTCCATTTTTTGTTGCTTCAAAAAATGTGTTATCTTCATCTCTTGTGTTCATTGCATGTTTCACTTATTAGTGGTTGTAATTTTTAGTTTGATATAATGTTTAGTTAATCACTCTTGTTGAGTTGATTAACAACTAGACATAAGATCTTTTTATCTAAACCAATATAAAAATTGTTGTGTAAATTTCTCTTATCTCTACACTTTTCATTTTACTATTTTGATGGCTAAGTGAAAATAAAGTAAAGGCTTTTATAAATCTCTTATTTTTAAGGGAAAGTTTAAAGTTTTAATCTTTAACATCAAACCAATTCAACATCCCCCCTCCCCTCACTAGAAAAAAACCCTAAAAGCATGTTCTTGCATTCAATCTATTCATGAGATTAGCCTTGTCCTTGAACTAACCTAAGTTAGTCATATACTACAATAGTAATGGGTTAGTTTTGTTTTGTTTAGGATAGTTTAGGCAATAAAATTGTCACCGCTATGATCCCCCAATTTTTTTAATATATGTTTAGGATAAGACTAATTTATAGTATATAATGTCACTATCGGGGGCGTCGTCATCTACTGTCGTCGTCTACCGCAATCACTATTGGAGTTTCAGTTTTGATTGATGATCACACAGTTTTGATCTTCTCAACCAGGTGACCATTGTGTCGTCAATGACGACTTCATCAAAGCTCTTACGCACTCTTAGTGTCTTTTGAAGTTGTGGATCTGCTCCCTTTTCTATCGTGCGTTGTGACATGTCTCTTCTCCTCTCAAGCAACAATTAAGAGTATCGAGGTCGCTCTTTTTCCTCTTTTAGATTTATGTGTGGTTGCATATGTCTCATCTCCTCTTAAGCAGATATTCAAAGCGTCGAGATCACTCTTTTTTCTCTTTCAGGTGCTTTGATTGAAGAATCTTGGATTTTTAAGGTTTCTCTCTCCTGTTCATTAGTGACTTCTTCTATTGTTGTCTCTTCTGACCCTCCCCTCCCTCCTCTTTTGTCACCGTTGCGTTTGACTCATCAAAATATTCTTTTTCTCCAGTGACAAAGATGGGTTTTGTTAGTTTATTTATAGTTGTGGTGACTCTTCAATAATAATCTCTTTATCCACTAGATGTTATCAATGCATTCCTTAACAACGATTTGCAAGAAAAGATTTATATGGAGCAACCTCAGATTTATTGTTCAGTGGGAGTCTTTTGGGTTGATATTTTGTCTTCTATATCATCTTCACAAATCAATAACAATTTGGTGTCACTCGACTGTAGAAACATATATCTTCACAAAGTCTTTATTGATTATATTAGTAATAAACTTGGTACATACAATTTTTATGCACTAGCTTGAGGGTGAATATTAGATGTATTATCTTTAACTTATATTTTATCTTTAATTAGTTTGTTATTATTCCTTATTTATATTTTAGGTTTAGCTTATTCTTCTTATATTATTAATAGAGCACCTTATGTGTATATTCAACACAAGATAAATTAATCTCATATATAATATCTACTATATTCAATATATATAATAATAATTTATTTTAAGTTTAGTATATTTTGTCTATGTGGCATCCAAAAATGTTGTACATGTTTGGATACTTCCAAAACATTTACTAAATATCTACCATGGAAGATCTTAATCTAAAGGAGTTGATCTTGGATATGAAGTAGACAATCTTAGTAGAATTGTATGCTAGAGAAGAAGGGATTACATAGGAAGAAAATTGATAGCTACCTTCTAAGGATATTAACACTAATTTAAATAAAAAATCACATTGTCTCTTTATAATCAATACAGGAATTCAATTAAATAAAAAAAACTAAATGAATGGTTAAACTTTTTATAATTACATCTCAAAAATGTCGTTAACACCAATTTGATAGAATTGATCACATTAACTCTAATTAACAAAAATTAAATTTAATTAAATTAAAAACAAATATAAAAACTAAAACGAATAGAAAACATAAACATGCGCATCAAATTTCTAATTTTGTAATATGCATATAAAAGTGAGATCTAACATCAAGAATTATTCAGATATATCTTGCTTTATATAAAAAAAAAAACGCTTAAAGATTTTTTAATCATTATAAAATTCACGATTTTGATTTTAATCTTTATAAGAAAATTCCTATATTTTTCGTTTCTATAAAAATAAATATTTTTAATTCTTATGAAATTTAGTTGTAGTCTCTTCAAACTATTTTTATTTCTCGAAACTTTGAAATTAACACTTTTAGTCTTTACAGATAAATTAAATTAAAAAATTTATAAGTTATCATATATTAACATTATCATCACAAATTAGTAAGCACCACTTTCAAAATAACAACTTTACTCTCTTTTTTCATTAGCACATAAACACGTAATTATAATAATATGAACGAAAATAATAATTTCAATTTTGGAAAATAAACCAAAATCAAAACTGGTTAATTTGATTTAGGAAGTAAGAAAAAATATAAATAAGCCAAATTAAACTAATCGATGATAAATTTTTAATTTTATTGGAATAAACATGGATTTAAGACAAAAAATTATAAAACACAAACCCAATCACACTAATAAAGCTATATATAAATTTCAACTAATTCTCTCTACATAAAAGGTAAAACATTATTGAATTAAAAGAAAAATTTAATTAAATATTTTTGTATAAGAATATTGGTGAAATGATTGTTGCATTAGAATGGTTGTTTCTGAAGCCAGCCATCAGTGTCAATGAACTTGGTGCTTGTCATATTTTCAATTGTTTCTAAATCCAACTTCTTTGTCCAACTCACTCTTTGAGAAGTGTCAGAACCAGGCCCAAAGTTCCCATACTCTGCAAATGTTATGCCACCCCTGCAAATTTTTATACCCAAAACCTTTAATATCATAACATATTTTTACATTTATTTAATACTAGAGTAAAGTGATAATAAAATATAAAATTTAGTATTTTTTTTAAAAAAGTAAAAAATAAAAAATAATAATATTAAATAAATATAAATAGGTTTAATTGTTTCTTTTATCTTCAGTTTGGTTGAAGTGTGTCAAATTCGTCTCCCTTTTAGAAAAATGTCAATTTCATCCTCATATAGAAAAAATTTGTGTCAATCAAATCATCTTTGTTAAATACAAACGTTAAAAACTTAAAGTGAGTTTTGAATAATAACCATTTCATGGGTCCGATCCCTGATATTATAGTGGATAAAGTTAGTTTTGAAAGTAATGATTTTTAACGGAAATGACTTGATTGACATAATTTTTTTTTATATAGAAACGAAATTGACATTTTTCTAAAAAGGAGACGAATTTGACACATTTTAACCAAACTGGAGACAAAAGAAGCAATTAAACCTATAAAATATTACGTGTCAAAGAAAAGATGTGTAATTAATTAGAGAGGGAATAGAAAGATACTTATTTGAATGAAATTTCCAAGCATCCCAACCAGCAGGTTGTACAACGTTGGTGAAGTTGGTCTTGTAAAACAAAACCCTAGCATGACTTCTCCATGGTCTCCCCAAGTAAGTTGTTCCATTTCCAAAGACATGAGAATGAATGAAAACAAAGCCATTTTCATCTTCTGAATGTGTTCTCCCTTGTGCTGTGATGAACCCTGGTAGCCCAGGATCTAGTGCTCCACCAATCACAGATATGGAACACCTCTACCAACAACATATTCATCATCAAACATTTTTTCTATGATATATAACACTTAATTATTAATATTATTGTTACCTCAAATAATGATTGGCCTGCACCGAAGATAAAATCAATGGCACCTTGAATGGTGCAAAGCTTGTAGTAATGTCTTCCTGTGTCGTCCCATAAAGTGTCTTGCAAACCGAAGAAACCAACTCTGAAAAAGTAAGACTTGTCTCCACTAACCATAGCAGCCACAGCAGGCTTAATGCCTTTACTGTTTATTGGATTGTTGTATGAATTCTGTTGCTCATATAATATCATAATTAAATTAATTTTGTGAAAACAAAAAATTGATTTTTATATTTAAATTTTAATATTTAATTACAATTTTCACTATAATAACTAAAGATGTATTTTTTTTTTCTAAAAGAAAAATCGATAAACCATTAGCTTTTTTTTAACCTTTCTAATAAATAAAAGATTTTTTCTTCGTAGAAAAAGACAAAAGGTAGGATTTTCAATTCATAACATCATTGATTCATTGACCTAGGTAAAGTAAGAAAATATCGTATTATTTAATAGACTATTCCATGCCTAATGATATGTATTTATATCTCTCTTAAATATACATGAATTGAGCAAATTATCACCAAATATTTGGCTATCATGGCTTAAATAAAGAAAAATATTTAAAAAAATCATAAATAACTAAATCGAAATTTAAAGGCACAGGAATAACTTGATTAAGGAAAAGGAAAATAAAGAGCCAATAATATTAAGGACAATGATATTTTAACAACATTTTTTGACAACTTTTTTATAACGGGACACGTGTCACCATTTCATTCGTCTGTTTGAATTTATTTTAAAAACATATTTGAAACGGACCAATCATAAACTGCCACGTACGCGATATCAAAAAGTTGTCAAAAAAAATTGCTAAAGAGACTTTTTTCTAATATTAATTTAACCTAAAAAGAGCAAAAATGAAATAGTAGATAGAAGATTCTTACCCTAAAGCTCATGGATTTGACAACAACGTTGTCAGCCATGGCTACAAACGTAGGACTCTGTGAGGTATTATAATGGTCATCCCACTCAACAAAAGTTCTTCTCTTTCCCTCCCCTTTCAATATGATGTAAGGCTTATCATAGGGAATCTTCACTTTTTCTCTGAAACAAAAACAACATAAAAACATTCACATTAAAACAATAACTTTTTTATCTTTTAAGAAAAAAAAATAAAAAGTAAAAAAGTAGTGTAAAATAAATGTAAAACAGTTAAGTATATCAAAAGAATATTTTTCTTCACATTAATCCACGGATTCACACAATCAACAAAATTATTAATTATAGCATCTTCACACCCTAATTACACCACAGTAATGTTCATATACTCATGTCAGAAATGATGAACATATATTATGGTGTATTATACTCACAGTATAACACTGATATTATGCATTAATTTGTTAATTTTTTATATCATATATATAGTGCTGCTTGTCCATTTTATTTTGTTAAAAATACATACCAATAAGAAAAAGATAGTGCCACTTTATATATATATTTCATATATTCTATTGCCATTTTAAGTTTTAAAATTTCACAATGGAATATTTTATTGATGTTATTAATGAATAATCTTCACACAAAAAATTGAGTGACAATATATCTTGTAGGGTCTCTCTTCTTTTTCTTAATTATATTTTTCTCATTTACTAAATTTAATAATTTAAAATCCTTGGAAAAACCAAATCAATCAAATAATACAAATAATGGTAATATAACACATATTTATATTTAGTTTTAAAAAATGATTTTCTTTTTAGTTTTTAAAAAAAAGTAAAAAATAAAAAAGAATAGTGTCAAATAAATATAAAAAAATTATGTGTCAAAGTATCATTTTTTAACAATAAGATGTAATTTATAGAGGAATAATGGTATCATGACACAGTTTTACATTCATTTGACACAAAGCACAAAGATAAAATGATAATAAAACTGTAAACTCTTTTGTATTTTTTCAAGAAAAAAAGGAAAAAAAAAAGATAAAAGAAGATATTATCAAATGAATGTAAAAAATTTAAATGTGTCAAAGAATATTTTTTTTATAGAGACATTAAACCTATCGTTTAACTTTACAAGTTGTAGAATAAGATTTACATCAATTTTTGTAAGAATTTTAACATGATGAATATGTAAACATAAATAAAATAGTATATAAAGTTGAAGATGTGAGAATAGTATAGTTTTATACCTATAGGTACCAGCCTTGACCTTGATGGAAACCCAATACATGTTCTGAGAAGGAACTGAATCAATGGCAGATTGTATTGTGGTGAAGTTTCCATGCCCTGATTGATCTACCAATATTGACCAGTAAGGTAACTGTTTTCTTCCAACTTTTCTCAAAAACTGAGCATTAGCTTCTTCTACTCTCAAACCCACCAAGACAAATATCATACACACAGAGCACCACCAACCAAAAGTCATGCTGATCAACCAAAAAATTAACAAGATAAAGGAAAAACCCTCACATAACAAGGGACAGGAAAAATCCATCTGTATTTAAAGGCCAAAATATCAGTAGTGTGTTATGGAGGGTAAGTTAAGAAAGTCAAAGGGGGAAAGATTCGATCATGGACATATTTGATTCATATGAATAAATATATATTATTATGATACAAGTTCTGTGAATTTTAGGAAAAAGGGTCATCAAGAGAACTTCTGGAATCAATTAAACATGTTTAATTTTGATGTTATGAAAGTTTACCTAATTTGGTGCATTTGCCATTTTGTTTCCCATTGTGTTATCACATCTTTAAGTCAACGATATGTTGCTAATTAAGCCTGATTAGGGCCGGCTAAAAGCAACTAAAAGGTGGTGTCCCAATGTGGGAGAATCTATGTCATATTAGGTAATGTTCATATGTTTTGACACAAACTTTGAAAAAGATCATTTTTTTTTCTTTTTTTTCTTCTGTACCCATATGTTTTTTTTTAACTAATCTCACTCGTACTTATTGGAAGATTTTGTCAAATAAAATAAAGGTTTGAAATTGGATGAAAATTTGACTTCAAATTTCATATGAAAGAAAAGAGTTTATCGATTGTGTAATGATATCATGACACACTTTTACATTCATTTGACAAATAATATAAGAGTAAAATAGTCATAAAAGTGTAAATTTTTATATTTTTCTAAGAAATATAAAAGTAAAAAAATAAATAAAGATAATGTTAAATGAATGTAAAAAATTTAGGTGGGTCAAAAGAATAATTTTTATTAGAGCGGTCAAAACGGGTAATCCGGCTCGATCCGGCCTAATGACCAACCCAACCCGGCTCATTTATTAGCAAGCCAGAAAAATCTGAACCTGGCTCGACCCACCACAGGTTGGTGGATAAACGAGTTAGCTCCCTAGCCCGAGTTTTTTTAAAATAAAAAAATTACAAACTTTTTATATTCAAATTTAAACAAATTTCACTCCCAAATAATAATAAAAAGTACAACATAATCTAAATGTCATCCAAAAACAAATACAAAAAACATGTTCCTTAAATAATTTCAATGAAGAAGTGAGAATAACATCATCCTAAGGTAGAACAAGGTGGTTATTTAATTTGTAGGGTTTCATAAATACAATAATAAATTAAAAAAATAAAATTAGGTAGATGGGTTGGCGGGTCAACCTGGCCCATCACAGGTTCAACCCACATGAGTCGAGTTTAAATGAGCCATGTTGAAATCTGACCCGCATAAAAATAATTCAATTTTTTTCAAATCCAACCTAGCCCGAATCCGTGATAAGCTGGATTGACTTGTAGATTGTGACCTATTTTCAAGACTAATTTTTATTAAAGATAAAATATTTGCTTGAGAACTTGTATTTGGACCAAAAATGGTAACTGAAATTTGACTTTCTCTTTCTCTCTTTCCTTCTTTAAGTCGTTGATGCTAAAGGTGAATAACTGCTAACAAACTTTCTTGTATAACTTTGATTTGGTCTTCTGTTCCTAAAACAGCTGTTTTTTTTTCTTCTTGACCATATTCTAACACTTCTTTACCCACTGGATTTTTGTTATATTTTTAAAATTCAAGGGGAGGAAATGATGTTCACCTAATTAGTTAAATTAGGAAAAATCTCATTCATATTAATATATTTGACTTTAGTACCATTTTCCCTCTATCAGGTGCATTTGCACCAGAATTTTCTCAGTGACTATCTTATAAAATCATGCAATTAAAGAACAGAAAATGAAAACACTATTATACCTAACCATGGCATTCGTGCATCACTCAATTGTTTGGCAAATACGTGGCAAAACATCAAGGGAAAGAAAAGTCTAAATAATGATTTAATTTTATTTCATTCTATATATAGGGATAATAATATGTCACGTCTATTTCTCCTCTCAAAATAATCCATATTGTTATACCTGTTTCATTACATATAGAATATATGTAAAAAAATTACAACTTTAGCAACTCTGGAATTTTTTGTATTGTTCCTCAACTATGCTCTTAAAATACACTCATCATCACTAAAACAACAAAAAAATCTAAATTATGTCAGCTTTTCATAAAGAATAATAATACTTAGACAACATTTTCTTTATGGATAATATTATTTAGACAATATTTTTTTAACAACATTTGAACATTATTTACGTGTCATTCTGTGATTGGTTCATGATGGCGTTTATGATTATTATTATTGATTGTGGATTAATTTTAGACCAATCACATAATGACACATAAATGAAGTTCAAATGTTGTCAAAAAAATGTTGTCTAAGTATCATTATCCTTTTTTTTTATAATATTTGAACAACATCTACGTATCATTCTGTGATTAGTTTATGTTGATATTTATGATTATTATTATTGATTGTGGAATAATTTTGGACCAATCACAGAATGACACATAAATGATATTTAAATGTTATCAAAAAAATATTGTCTAAGTATCATTATCATTTCATAAATAATGTGAAGCAAAAATACATGTAAATGAATAATTACTTCAACTTGATATAAATAAATAATGATTTGTTTAACAAACAAAACTGTCATTTGGCCTTTCTTCCATGCACCAGAGATATTCTACACTAAACATAAGCACACAAGTTTAGATATCAGTGACCAAATCTATTACATGATACCTTTACATAAAAAGCTATTGCTTATGAAAAGCCTTCTAAATGATGGGTGGGGGAAGTAATAATATAAGGGAAAAAACATTGAATTTACATAATTTCACTCGTACCCTACCCATAATCTGTACACTATTGGGGGGTGTAGCGTGGTATACATTTACTCTAACAATACCAAACTGCAGCAGTTAGTATGATCCCTCATCAATGAACTCAAATATGTTGAGAAAACAAGTGTCACTCCATGCATCAAAGCACAAGAACAAGTTACATGCAACATGTGAAGAAACTAAAATGTGTTGTCTCCAATCTTCTAATTGGTTGCCAAGTAAGAAGCACATTGTTATGAGTCTGAGATGGTCTTTGTTTTGAAAAACTTTGCAACTTCCTGATACAGATTCTCTTCCTCAAATGGCTTTGAGACATATCCATCCATGCCACGTTTCAAGCACTCATCATATGTAGCATGGATCACATCAGCTGTCATGGCCAATATAGGCACATGCCACTCACTCCCATTCTTCATCTCCTCATTTGCTTTGCTCTCCATCATCCGAATTTGGCTAGTTGCTTGAAATCTGCACAATGTGTAAAAACAGTTATTTGTTTCCATGAATTAGAACATATTCTTCTCCTCTGCATTGAGGACTGCTTACAAGTTTGAACAAACCAAGATATAGACAAAATTGAGATTTTTACATTGACATAATATGTAACAAAACTCTTATATCTAAGAGATCTTAAGGAAGTAATAAACATTAAATGCTATTGAGTAGCTTCCGGGGCAAGAGTAGCCATGAAAACTTCATGCATTTTATCATTTGAAACATGTAATAGGTCTTTCGAGAAAGAATTTCCTAAGAGACATCATTAAAAAACACGAGTCCAAACTCGTAAGGAATTGATACCATCTCTAATCTAAAACCTTAAGACAATGAATTTATGGATCTTCTACCTTATATGTTGTTCATTTTTACTTAATGTAAGACTTAGACTCATACTCACATTCCCAAAACTATGGATCTACAATTTTCTAAGTACTTCAGTATAAATAATTTTAACATGTAATAAAGCATGAAAAGATGCTATAAGAGTCGATACAAATATGCATACCCATCCATTTCTGGCATTTGAATGTCCATGAAGCAAGCATCAAAATTGTGAGGCAATTGCAGCATTTCAAGTGCTGCTTTGCCACTTTCTGCACACTTCACATCAGCTCCAAACTTTTTCAGAGCACCTGCAGCAACCCTTCGGTTTACCCCATTGTCATCAACCACCAAGATTTTCTTTCCATAGAGAAGGCTGTGTAGAAAAGCAGAACCATTCGGCATGTCTTTCCCTAGCTGCCTCTTCTTCCCCATCCCCAAAACTTGCTGAAGACAAGCAGCCACCATACTAGCTCTCAGAGGCTTCATGATCACAGTATCAGTGAAACCCATGGCCTTCGCTTTATCAAATTCAATGTTACTAATATTGGTTGCCAGAAGGATCATTTTAGGTATCTTAAACATGTGACCATTTTGTTTCCACATATTGAAAGTCCCATCTTCTCCAGATATCCATGTGTCCTTTTCAACCATGATAATATCTGGTAGGAACATTCTGCCACATCCAAGTAGTTTCACTAGTGAATGAACTCAACCATGCAACTTGAGCAAAAAATATTTTGTAATAGCACATCTTCTCAATATGTAGTAAAAAAAATAGTCACAAGCAATTTCACAATATAACTTACAAGAATAATAAAAGCCATAAGAATGAAAAACTACAAGTAACAGACACAAACAAGAAATATGTCTTTGATTTCAAATTGAAGACAACTGAAACATAACCAATAGACATTTCAAACCCCACTGGTACTTAAAAATATCCATATTGAAACTTGGCAATTGAGTCATGATGACTATGCCAAAACATTATTGAACACAATGAGGTGCCATAGCTCGGCATCACTGACCGATTGCATCTTAAAACCAATTGGCCTTTAACAAAGTTGCTCACTAGATATATATAAGGCACACCCAGTAATTAAGGTAAGCCATGTGAGAGTTTCAACAATAACACCCTGATAAAACTGCAGAATGTGTTTAAAGTTGCTTAGTCAGTTTAAAAAACTTTTTTAAAACCACAAGCATGTGTTAGAACAATATAAAAATGTTGACATCACTGTAGTTCATTATCACTTTCAGTTTCTCCATAATTAACACCAATTCTATCCAAACAAAAAATAAAGAAGGAAAAATAGAACTTACCCTGAGTCCAGAGAACCACTTTTACCATATAAAGCAACAGCCTTACTGATGCTACTTTCAACCTTAACCAGTATACCTAGTCTCTTCAAATGGTATCTAGTCACAGCAGCTCTAACAGGTTTTCCATCAACAACAATGACTTTCAGCCCTCTAAAACTTGAAGGAAGATCTTCCAAATTTTTCTTCATGTCAGTAACTGGACCTTTCTTAAATCTTCCACAAACTGCAGTAAACGAGAAAGTGCTCCCAATCTGGGGTCGGCTTATGAAGTTTATCTTACCACCCATTAGTTCAACCAGACATTTGCTGATACTCAAGCCAATACCAGTGCCCCCATAATTTCGTGAAGTTGAGCTGTCAGCCTGCACAAAAGGCATGAATATCCTATCCTGTGCTGAAAAAGGGATTCCAATTCCTGTGTCTTCCACACACACCCTCAATGTGACTTGTTCAGATGTTTCGCAAGTAGCCACCATTTCTCTTGAAGAATCAAGGCAACATTTTTCATCAGCAATTAGGAGCTTAAAATTATCCCAGCTGTTCCGTTCGTCAGCTGCTTCACACCCACTTAAGGTTTTGAAATGATAATCATCAGATATAAGGAAAACATCATCTGATTCTCCATTCAGAAAAGTCTCATGTTTTCCATTCATTATGCAGTTTCTATTGTCCCCTAGATGGACTTTGACAAATATATGTCCGTGTTCAGTGAACTGCAAGACGTGCAAATTAGTTAGTAATATTATTAACAAGTACCTTGTGAATGAATTCAATGAATGCAATGGAGCAAATGAATATGAAGGATTTGAGAACTAAAATCATTGCTCTCTTCCTCACTAGCCAGCTAAGAAGAAAAGAAAAACCTAAATCTATAAGTAAGAAAATTGAAACAGTCGGAATGACATTTCCAAATGCAAATAACATCAGACAGATAAACTTCGAAATTCCACCTACTTTAACAGAGTTGCCAACAAGATTTGTTATTATTTGTCTGAATCTCCCAGGATCTCCCATGACAATATCCGGTACTTTATCAGAAACAAACACAGCCAGCTTTACTTCCACAACCAAAGTTCAGGTTGAGGATCAGCATGAGCATCAAGAACATGAACATCCAATGGCATAACACCCCAAAAAAGGTGAGGAAGTTCATCAGTAAATAAAAAAAAAAAAAGAATGGTGAAATTTTATAACTTAGAAAGAGAAAAACAATCTTGAGCTATTTGTAGTAGGATAATCAACAATTAAGCATACCTCTAAACCTTTGTGTCTAGATTTCTCAGAGAAAAGGGAAAGAACATCATCAAGTATGGAACGAAGATCAAAGGGAACAGCCTCCAGCTCTAACTTGCCAGCTTCAATTTTAGCTCTGTCCAGCACCTCATTTATTAATGTTATCAGTGCCTTTCCGCATGCCTGAGCAGTCTGAGCATAATCCCGTTGGGTTGAACTCAATTCTGTATCTAGAAGCAGAGCAAGCATTCCTGCAGTAATTTGGAGTTAAATGGCATCATCATCTTCAATGGAAAAATGCAAGTTATGATAGCACATATCACATTTTGTCAACAAGATAGAGGCAGACTCTTGAAGTTACCTAAGATACCATTCATGGGTGTTCTAATTTCATGAGAGACCGTAGCTAGAAACTGAAATTAAAAACATAATTTAGGTTACTGTGAGCAGAAAGCAATCCTTTAAAATAATGAACCATGATAACTATTTGTAAGGAAAACTACCTGGGACTTGGCAACGTGGGCTGATTCTGCTCGAACTTTCAGTTCCTGCATTTCATGGAAATCGTCTTCCACTTTGACAATATGATTTCCAGCACCGTATAAAATGTACCCCACTAATATAAGAATCACAAAGAATAGAAATGCTGTCGTAACTGCAATCCAATTTGTTGGTGCCTTCTGATGGTACCTATTCAAAGTTTTGATGATAACTATCTCTTGGCAAGTGAAAATATTGAAGCTCCTGACAGAAAAAAGCACAGCAGCCAGAAGCACCTACCTACATATCATTTGATGTTTCCTGAATGGGTCTCCAAAATCAAGCTTGCTTTCATGGGCAAGAGACATATCACCTTCTTCATAGGGCTTTCCATACATTATTAGTGGATTAGTATAGTTTGTGATATCATATACATTCACCAAAATTGCCTGGTTACCAGCAAGTTGTCCAAGTAAATTCTCAACAAGGGACTCAACATCAAAGGATCCTCCAACATATCTGATGTCCATTAGAAATTTATTCAATAAATTGGAAAACTACTAGTTTACATTACACATAAAGCCACACATGCACCCTGGCAGTTACATACAGA
Source organism: Vigna radiata var. radiata (assembly GCF_000741045.1). Taxonomy (NCBI): domain Eukaryota; kingdom Viridiplantae; phylum Streptophyta; class Magnoliopsida; order Fabales; family Fabaceae; genus Vigna; species Vigna radiata. The sequence continues at coordinate 16,818,691 of NC_028361.1, read as the reverse complement.
ACTGAATTCAATTCAAATTAAGTGCATTAAAATACCAATACTAGAGGAACAATTTAATAATTAGCATGATTTGTGATTAAATGGAAAAAAGAAGCAGCATGGACTTTAAGATGCGGTAACATTTTATACAACTACAGATTTGTGGTGAAAAATTAGTACATTGGCACTTGTCACCACTTTTGTCATCATTATTTAGGCTATGAAAACAACACATGCAGAACAACAAGAGCTATATACTATGCCAGATGACACAAAGAATTGCCAAGATTATCACAAAAGCAAACTTGAAAAATAAAGTAGAAGAGAAACTAAAGCCCACCCTGCAGTTGCTTCGATGCGTTCTTCCACTGTTGGCTTCTGAGGGAGCTTGGACTTGTACACGGGAAATGTTAAAACCACACCAAGATGGTGAGAACCCAACAGCCTGAAAGGGCTCGTCAGAACTGCTTTCCCAGTGGCTCTAGCCCTTAAAATGTTTTCTCGGTCCTCCTGAACCATGCAAAAAAACAAATTTTGAAATGTGAATAGGACAAAATAAAGTAATGTTCATAAGAGTTGTATTCTACCTGTCCAGACATCATATCAAGAGACTCAAGATATGAGAGAGTTTCTTGTGCAAATATCACCGGGGCATACTCATCTCTAACCAGTGAAGATTTCTCTTCCATTGTCTTTATAACCCATCCATGTTCTTTCTCAAATCTCTCTCTCTCAGATTTAACAACTCTTTGTGCATATGCCACACCACTCAGTAATGGCCGTTCAAATGCTGTCCGGGCTGTATACTCGGCAAAGGTTTCCTATTTTATTATGAACAATGAAAGTCAAGATGTATGCAAATGGATGGAGTTATTTACACAGTTTGAGCTAGATGTACAAGTATGAAAACCCCAAATAGTCTTTCATTTCTTTCAAACCATTACACAAATTATCATTCTTACCTCGTATCAAATAAAAAATTAGAGCAGAAGAATAAGAAATAACCTGGTCAATGGCAGAAGGGTGTCTGTAGTAATGGAAGGTTGAAACGAGGATGGCAAGGGCATGGACATGGTTAACACTAACACTAAACTGATCCTGTAGCATTCTTGCCCTTTGATCACAGAGGCTACCCAGCACCTCCTTCCTTCTGACTTTAGTGTCATCATCCATTTTGCTAAAGATGCACCAACTTATCAAAGCCATTAGCAGGATCCACAGCAGCAAGAACTTTGGAAGCCAAGCTCTATGAGCCTGAATGAAAGTGTACTTTCTTTTAGACCCCATTTGATCATACAACCTCAAAGCCACAGGATGGTGGCTCTGCATCTTCAAACTAAGACCCATCAGCAAGAAATTCACACTCTGCCTAGTTTTCCTGAGCTGCTATGCTGTGTTATTCCCCTGCTCCCCTGCTGCCCCCTTCATATCTATATTTAGAGAAGCCCCAACAAAAGAAATTTATATAGTTAGTGCTCACATAGGAGGTTAACTTTCTTTAAAGTTATGACAAAATTACAGACACTTTTCTCTGGCTGTGCTACAAAAGAAAAAGGGTAACAGAACCAAACTCCATGTAAAAGCATCATTACAGCATTGTTTTTCGTGACCCAAAACATCAGAAAGGGCAAGCACAAACACACCAAGCATGATGAAGGATTGACCAATTGCCTCTCTTTCTCTCTCCTAACAAGCAAAACCCACTTCAAAAACCACCAAGACAAAAAGAAACATGGAAAAAGAAACAAAACCCAGAATTAAAAGAAGAAAACTTTCCAAGCTCAGAAACAAGCACGGGTCTCAAAAGATGGAAAAACAGCTCAAATTCCAAAGAGCCACCACCTCCCTCACCCCCATCTCTCTCCTCCCCTACACCCAAACACTTGGCCTTGTCTCACACTAGTGCTGAGGATCACATTAAAAAAACACAGGAGAACTCTAACCAATAATCATGCTATGTAGGCGTGAAACTGGTTCACACTCCCTCTTGCATATAATATTCCAAGCAGGGACACTGACCCCAAAACACAAACACACACAAACCAATGAAAGAGAGAGAGACATAGATAGCAGTAATGGGGTTTTGTAGAAAGAAAGAAATACAAATAATGCTTACGTTTTGTTTACCTGTAACAGGAAAGAAAGGGTGGCTGTACAATGAACCATAGGAACCAAGTTTTATTTGGTCCAACTCTGTCTCTCAGTCTAGTCTACACACTGCTGCTTTTTATTTTATGCCCTTTTTATGCTACTTTTCTCTGTTGACACTTTTTTATTTATATTAACAGATAAGAAAAGATCGAATTTTTAGGATTTCCCTTGATACGCTCTTGTCTCCCATGACCTTCACAATAATAAAAAAACACAAAAATAATTAATTAACACATTAGTCTACTACTCTAATCACTACTAGCCCTAATTTTTCTCTTTTTCTTTCTTGTTGCAACTTTCATTTTCCTTTTGTTTTTTTTTTTCTCTTTCTATTATTGGCACTAACACTAATGCACTTCACACCAACTATGTTTCCCCCTTCTCAGTTTTCATTGCTGAGGATAGAAACTGAGAATAGAAAAAAGAAAAACACCATGTTCCAAGGATGGTGGAAAAAGATTCTAAAAAAACAACCTTTGTTGACCAATGATAGACAAAAACTTAACCAACCACTGTTTTTTTTTTTGTGTCTCTTTCTTTCTGATGCCTATTGCTTAATACTCAAGGATGCAATTTTTTCTGTATGGTCCATAAGGGGTTTTCTGATTCTGAAAATGAATCATTTTTTTGTCTCACCTGGTCACTCTATCACTTTCTTTCTCTGTTTTCTTACCTTTTTGTGTGTCCAAATTTGAGGGTTTGCAACACAGAAAAGAGAGAAATGAAAAAAAAAGGGGAAAAAAAAGGGAAAAAAAGAAAAAACTGAAGTGGCATTCACAAATCTGGGTGATAATGACATGGCGACCAGGCAGGGATTTTATTCTCAAGTAGGTTACCGGAACTGCCCTTTGTTGAATGTTTAATCCCATAAATACCCCTCCTAGATAATTACGAATTATCTGCTGTCAGCTAATAATGTTTTGGACGATCCAGCCAACCAAGCCATTTTCAGCACATGTCAATAACTAATTCTTCAAGATTTAATATATTAAATAATTTAACATTAAATTAACTATGTATTTTATTTAGATGAATTCCTCAAATATATATATAATATTATGATTTCCAATGCATGACAATTTTTAAAGTGTGAGGAAGAATATAAAAAAAATGAATAGATTTATTTGAATAAATTTAGAGATTGATATATTTTTGTTTATAGAGATTTGAAAATCAAAATAAGTTGATTTGAAGTGAAGTTTGTAAAATTTTATAAGTAATTGGACTAATGTTATAAATAAAATTAATAAATAGAAATTAAACATTATTAAAATGTTTTTGGTAAATGTAATTTAATTTGACATTTAGATTAGTTAAAATTAACTTTTTTTAGAAAAGAGTATAATGATAGGAAAGAAAAGATATTTTATTATAATAAATAAAATTTCTTAATGTATTTGTTATAAAAAAAATGTTCAATATTTTTTGTGAATATTATTCTCTTGGCATATTTAATTAAATATTAATTTAATAATAAATTAGAAAACTTATGTATTTGATTATTAATGAATAATAGTGATTATTATTTTGATTGATTTAAATAAAAGTGTAAAAATAATAGAAAGAATACTAATCCATGGAAAGAAAGTAATAAAGTTCAAATTTTATATTATATGTTATTGAAGTGAGAGGTAAAATTCAAATTTTATATTATATGATATTGAAGTGAAAGTCAAATATCTAAACAAAACATGATCTAAGTCAAGGATATTTGAGTAATAAAAATCATTTGGCATCCTAAATTTGTTTAGTACAAGAGAGACAGAAGGAAACTTTATGGCTGAGTCATAAGCTTGTATTCATCTTTCATTGCAATCTTGTGCATATCGTATGAAGGACTAATACCTTTTTAAATTAGTGAAGGTTCATCATATTTTTTTTAAGACTTTAAAGCAACTTCTCTTATTATTCAATGGTAAAAGAATTGTTTATAATTATTGGTTGACTGCACTCCTTGTACAAGAAAGTGTTACCAATATGAAAACATCGTTGGTTTAACTAATTCACTCTTTCCCTCTTAGTTATTGATCAGTTACACACTCTCTAAAACGTTCTATTGCATGATACCAATCTCAAGAAAAAGCATATTTCAAATGAGGAGGCATTGTTTCAATTTAATTGCTTACTGTTTCAGTATCGCTTGAATTGTAGGGTTGTGTTGCTATAATGTTGCTTCACTGCTCATTATAGTCTTTGAATTTTCTTCTTGCAACTTAGCTTTACTATCAAGTTGTATAATCATTTGCTCTTATTCTTCATCTTCTCTAGGATTTCCTCCTAGTTCGATGTTCATGAATGATTTTTGTAAAGGATCTGCTAGAAAAAATGAACTTCTAACATTCATCCAATACATAAATTTTAAAGCAATCTTTTCGCTCAACTGGATATTTTAGAGCTTCAAATACATCGAAGTTCACCTTGTCACCTTACATTCTCACCTTTAACTTGCCATTATCTACATCAATGTTTATTTTGGCAATCTTCATAAATGGCCTGCCAAGTATTAAAGGCGTTTTTGTGTCTTCCTCTATATCCATAATGACGAAGTCTACAGGTAAATAAAATTTATCTACCTTGATTAGCAAGTCTTCTACACTAAGAGGTGATCATCACAAAGCACAACAACACATAAAAGAAAATAAAAATGCGGTAAGTTAATGTGCTAAAGAAACATTATAAGGTAGTTAAATCATATTAAAATACCAACTCAACATTGATAAAGTACAATAACTCATACAAACGCACATAAATAGTTGACACTAGATTTCAATTATCCTGATACATGCTTTGACATAGGGTTTCACTGTAGATGTGCACTTTTAGTAGTATTTATGCTCTGCAGAGTCACAAGGACCTTCTATCATTCTCTCCCACACCTCATTCCTCTCTATATGAGTTGAATGGTTGGTAGTTTATCAGGATACCTTCTTTTTTAACTTCATATGTCAAGACATGTTGGAAGGTCAATTTATAATATATAAGTGAGATGCAAATCTCACTTTACAAGCCGGTTTTCTAGGATTGAGTTAGGCTTAAACTCACTTTCTAATATGGTATCAGAGTCACGGTTAAGAGCCTATCCTTAAACTCACTTTCTAATATGGTATCAGAGTCATGGTTAAGAGCCTATCCTAGCGATATTCTCATCTCTTGGGCATTTTTGTTCCACCCATTGTTGGGCCGCTATTGGACCACCCAATTTCTACTATCACGCACGAGATGTCTATACCTCGACGTGAAAGGGGTGTGTTGGAAGGCCAATTTATAATATATAAGTGAAATGCAAAACTCACATTACAAGTCGGTTTTATAGGGTTAAATTAGGCTTAAACTCACTTTCTAATAAGACATACACTAAACATCGCCATCACATAGAATTTATCCTTGAAATTCTCTCAAAAAGCTTACCATATATATCCATAACAAAAATATTCATTTTCCACACATGTAGTTATCATACTCAAAGAATATATAGAACATTACCAAACGAAAAAAAAAACAAAGTAAACATATACACTGACACTTAGAGGTGGCTCTCAATGTTGAACTTCTCATAAAGGGAGGTGATTAAGGCTAGTCTTAGTGCTCAACACCATTCTTTTCGCCAAAAGTAATGCTCAACGACACTCCTCTAGTGCTCAACATATAGGAATTAAATTGCTTTAGACCTGTAGTGAAAGATGATGCTCAATGATTCCCTGCTACCGCTCAAAGCCAAAACATTTGTAAAACTGGGTACTTAGTGGTGAAAAAGGGTGCTTAGCGGTCTAAAACAAAAATGCTCTTAAACTTGCATGCTAAGCTTATGCTTAATGCCCAATCAGTATCGCTCAGTGCTACACTGGTTCTCAACAAATTCAAAATTGTGATTTAATTGAATCCAAACCTGATCAATTGCTCAAATTGATATTCATTTTTCAAATAGTTGGTTCAACAATATTATTATACAATAAAACTTATACCAATTTCTTCAATTGCTCTACTTTTCAGTCCTCTTAGTAACAACACTCCAAATAGCAAGCAATCTAATTCAATCATCAAATCACACAATTCAATTCAAACACTAATCTAATTCAAACAACATACCAATAACATCATAGTTATCAAACTCATGCGCACTAAAACAATTGGCTTCCCTTACTTGAAAAACACCCGCACAAGAAGCACAAATACGATAAAGACATAGAATTGGAATCACTGGTCAATAAAGACTGGTAAAAAAAAAAAAAAACTCAAACACTACATGTGAGTAAAAAAGGGTCACATGTAGAAGAAGAACAAACAAACTAAGAAAGAAACAAAAATAAACTTACCTTATTGAAAAAACGGATTGATTGATTTTGATGAACTCACCATAAGAAGAAATCCTACTATCTCTAATCTTAAAAAAGATGAACAAATTATAAAATATCTTAGAGAGGAAAAAAAGAGTTCTAAGATAAGTTTTCTGAAAAATATATGCTTTAAATAACAAAACTCGTTTATAAAATTTTTAATTATATTTTAAATTTTTAATATTAAAATACTTAAGTCTCGTTATTTTAAAAACATCATTAATTCTAAAACACGATTTTCTATACTTTTAAATAAATCATTATTTTTTTATTTATTTATTTTAAGAGATCACTGCATTATGTTATTATTTTTAGGGTTAAATATGTTTTAATCCCTAAACTATCAAGTATTTTTGTGTTTAGTCTCTCTTTCAAAGTTTGTTTCATTTTCATCTTCTCCTTAATCAAACTATAATTTTTGGTCCTCTATGACTAACGACATTAATTTTTTCTGACATGACTAACAGTGTGGCACATGTAAGACCAATTCTAATTTTGTTTCTGACTATAATTAAAATTAAAAGAAAAATCATTAAATTATAGGGTCAAGATTGGAATCCTTTTTCTTATTCGTTCATGGGTTCATCTTCCAGATGCACTCTTTTCTTCTCCATCTTTAACCAACCATGGCCAATTAATGTTCCAGACCAATTTAAAGTTACCATAAAAAATCCAAACTATTCTAACATTTCCCATTACTATGCCTCAGAAAACAATCATACCAAAACATTCCAGACCAAATTATCAATACTAGTCAAACATACCCCAGTTATAATCTTCTATAACACCTCACAATGCACAAAATTTCTAGTTTTAAATGTATAAATCCAATATAGAAACATGTATCCTATCATTCTCATATTTTCCCTAACCTCAATATTGTTATCAAAGTACTCATTATTTTCATTTTATAAAAACCCATTTAACAAACCATCAATTTGTTCACAATAACCCCCCAAACCTGAACACTTTGTTCTTCCTCACTGCTTTACCCTTTTCACTAGGTTTTGCAGCTTCACACGTCTCACATTCCATTCGAATAATTTTTGAATCCTAGAATTAATTCCCAACCTTGGATTCTTCTTCTCCTTTACTCCTTTGAAACCCCCACCTTCCTTTCCTTTAATTCCCTTTTCCGTTACTCTTCAGAACAATAATGGTTGTCGATCTCCCTCGCACAAGTGATTCTTGGGTTTTGCTAGTCTTCTCCAGAGGCATCGCCTTCAATGGCATCATCAAAGAGCTCAAGAATTTCATTAACCACCTTGCTCAAGTTCTTCCTGTTTCTGACGATGGTGAAAGTACTACGAATATTGTTCTCGGTACAGCGTTTTGTTAATTAATAATTATAATTGAAGAAGGGGGCAAGAAATGTGGAATGCCCTTCACCCCAATTTTTGGGAGAATAGGTTTAAGGAAGGGAGGAAGGAAAGAAAAAGTAAGAGATAGTGGAAAGTATATAAAAAAATGTTGCGATTTGAATTGAAGATAGATGAAAGGAAAAAATGAGGTCAAAAGGAGATGGAATCATGGTCAGAAGAAAGTGATTTCAATAGTTGGAGATGGACCTGGTGTTGACCATGGCTGGTTGAAGATGAAGAAGAAAAAGATGAACCTTGAAGGAAGAAGATAAGGGATTCCAGTTTTGACCCTATAATTTAATATTTTTTCTTTTAATTTTAATTACAGTCAGAAACAAAATTAGAATTAGTCTTACACGTGGCATAGCGTTAGCCACATCAGAAAAAAAATTAATGTCATTGGTCATTGAAGACTAAAAATTACAGGAAAAGGATGAAAATGAAACCAACTTTGGAATAGAAACTAAACCCAAAAACTTTTGATAATTAAAGGATTAAGAACATATTTAACCTTTATTTTTTTATTTTTCTATGAATTATCTATCTTATACTTTTTAAATTTTAATATATTTCAGAATATTAATTTATCACAGGAGTATTAATTTAACACATTTTTAACCTTATTATAAATTAAAAAAATTTAAAAGCTACAAAATCCAAAAGAATTTCGCCATTAGTTTTCGAGTTAAGTGTATAAAATTATAATTTTGGAAAGTTGAGGTTGGATTTGTTTTATTATTATATCTAAATTGATTTACAATTTGAAATATAGTTTTCCTTTTTATTTATAGGTTTAATATGAATTTCAAATAACTTTTATTACTTTTAAAATTATTTATTAATTTCAGTAGCTAAAGTGTGTGGAAGAAGATTGTCTTAGTAGAAGCACTATATAAAGGAAGAGAAAGAGGTAAAGTTGAGTAAAATGGAAAATGGAAACAACAATGCATTGGCACTTCAGAACACGCACGTCAAACTTCTCGCCTTCGATCTCCTATCCTTGACACAATTTCCTTTCCGTTCTCCCGACGCCGCGACGTCGTTTTTCCGCAGAGGAATCCAAATCTCGCGCGTCGAAACCCTTGGCACTGTCACCCTGCGTCACCTCAAGCCCGAGAGGCTCCTCCGCTTCGCCATTGACGATGGCACCGGGTGCGTCCCCTGCGTGCTGTGGCTTAACGACGCCAATTCCCCCTCCGTCGTGCGCCGCCGCCGCCACGAGCTCGCCGCGCGCTTCGTCGAAGTGGTGAAGTTTGGAGCGGTTGCGAGGGTGAGGGGCAGACTGAGCCGGTACAAAGGCGGTGTGCAGGTGACCGTGTCGGACGTGGTGACGGAGAGAGATCCGAACGCCGAGATCTTCCACCTCCTGGACTGCATCAGGTTGGCTCGCAACTGTTACAATCTTTTGCCTTCCCCTTCTTTAAGAGGATAATAGTAATATTTTTATTTTTATTATTATACTTTTTTTTTTTGTTAATTTGCATATGGATTCGTTTCATTGTATGCAATGTTATTTATCCAGATATTTCTATTAGCATATTTGAACAAAAAAAGGAAATGGATTTTGTTTGATAATTTGAAATTAATTTCTTGGAAAGTATTGTATTTTTATCTTGAGCTTTTTATTGCAATTTATGAAAAAGTTAAATTATAATATCTTTGCTTTCAAAAATCATTTGTAGAATAGAAAACAATTAACTATTATTTTATATATTCATCAGGAGAAATAATAATTAATACAAAATTATTGTCATTTAGTTTAATAAATTGTATATTTAAATTGAACCAAAATTAAAACACAAAACAGATAAAATAAAATAAAATTAAGATAAGATAAAACATCAATTCATGATTCAATAATAAAAAAATTCATTTAAATAGTTATCTAAATCGTGAGATCCAGGTTAATAATTAATTTATTCAACATTACATATTTAACAAAATTAAGTTTCAATTTGATTTTTAAAATTAGAAATGTAAATTATAATAAGAAAGTGTAGGATCATAATTAAGAAATAGAAAAAGATTGATAAATAATCCGTAAACAAACTTGTTTTGTTTTGATTTTGTGATCTTCAATAATTAATTCTTAGTTCATGAATAACATAATACACATGAGAGGAGAAGATGAGTTAAAACAAAAAGGAGTGAAAATGGGAGTATCAGTCCAATTATCCTATTCATATTTTCAAAGCAAAAATTCATTTATGAGATTTTTTGTATCATTTCCATCAAATATTAATTAGATAATTTTTAAAAATATAAAAAATCATATAAAAATATTATATTATCAAATATTTCAAAATGATATACATGTTTGTTTCTAATGTTAAATATAGAAAAATGATATTTATTAAATATCAAATAAGACTATAAATTGACAATGGGATTAAAGTTAAATAGTTATAGAAAAAAATAAAAATTATTAAATATGTATTTTAAAAGTTAGTTACAAAATTAATAAAAAAAATCAGATAAACTTATAAATTATTTTAAAAAATTAAAAGTATCTAAAAGAAGATATGTATGAAAACAAATATATTGATGAAGACGAACACGTATATATATACACAAGCATGATATCATTCCTAATTTTAAAAAAAAAAATATTATTTACAGTCATATTTAATTCATACGAATTCTTTTTTCAAAATCAATACGAGTTCAAATAACATCATGACAAGTTAATTTGTCGTTCCTAAAAGAAACTATCCCTAAAACTAAAACTAAATTATATATGTATGGTTTTGCACTTATGGTTAGAATTTCTTATAATTATTCATGTACATGGTAAGTGATCACATAAATAACAAATACAATGTTAAGTTATTGAAAGTAAAACGCTAACATCAAATACTAATATAAATGAAATAATTTTATTAACACTTCAATTTCAATCAATTAAAAACATTTAAAATTTATATAGATCACTCATGAATTTATGTGTCAAATGATATTTAACAAATGAAATATTGATTTACACCTTCTGAAATCTGAAATATTCATATTAAGTATGTTTTATCATAAATGAACATCAAATCAAATACAATACATGAATTTACAAATACAACGGATAAGGTTAAGTTAATTATAACTTATGTATGCACATTTACAATGTTACAATGTGTAAAAACTCTTCCATTAGCTTCTTCCCATGTGATATCTAAGTCTATATGTGATTTAAATTGTTAATGAAGTTAGGAAGTCTTTGATGCAACATAGGTATCAATACTTAATGGACAACTCAAAAAATGGTTCACACATCGTCTTAAAATTATGACTTCAAATTCATAGAAATTCCGTCAATCTCAATAAGTATATTAAAATAAAATAACTCATTCAAGAAAAGCCACAAATCAATCAAATATAAACATCTATATTCATTTTGAATTTACAAAAGTATACATATTCAATAAGTTAAAAAGACTAGAAAAAGAAAGAAAAAAAAGAATTCATTTTTTAGCTTCAGTGAAAACACCTACTCATGAACAACTGTGGGTCAAGATTGGAATTAAGTTGTCGAACTACTTTCATTGGAGTGAAAATCTCTTCATTTTAAGACTCATAACAAGCTTTATTTTGAGCTCGATTTCTTCTTAAGCGAGAAATCTTTCACTTGAACAAAAATAGAGAAAAGGCAAGGTCTAAGTATCTATTCTATTAAATTTTCACTTAGTGAAAGTTTCCTGTTTAAGCGAAAATATCAACAAAATCAACCCTAATAGTAAAACTAAACCATTTTCGAAAGATAATTTCAACAATTTTTCAAATTCTACTTTTAAACAATTTAAATGATTAATTATTATCATCATTTGTTCAAATATCATTTGTTATTTATTTTAAATCTATCTTGGTACCTCAATTCAAGTATGAATATTTACACATCAAATTTATAAGGAAAGATGTAAATTTTTAGTATACTTTTTTTTCAAAAATTGAATTCGTGGAAACTCTATCCTTAACATGTAATGGAAGACAACTTGAATGTCCTGTTAATGAGAACAGGTTATGATGACACAATACAAGTAAACGATATTGATATATGAATGGGTTGACTATGATGTTAATGTTGTGATGAAATATGATTATATTATTATGTGTTTATAATGATTGTTGTATATTGTATGTTATGATATTTCTGGTTGCTCACCCTTGCATATTGTGGTTTTGGTTCTACCTACGATGATCATACTTGGACAGGAGTAGATGACGTTACAGATAAGACCGAATCTGAGTAGTTGACAGGAGTTGGGATGTTAAGTTCAGAGATTTATTATTTATTTCTTTATTATTTAAAAATTTTCAAACTTGTTATTTTATGTAAAAGGGATATTCTAAAATTTTTAGACGACATTTATAGTTATGTTTTGCTTCTGCATTTTAATAAAATAAAGTTTGGTTATCTTAAATGAATGTTTATGGAAATGTTTTGAAAAAATTTTACACTCGTGACATTCCATAAGGGGTGTTATAGGAAGGGTTACATTATTGAATATGTCTTCTTGTGATATTTATGTAAATTCATTTTGATACCTTTCCTCTTGTAAAATGGTAGAAAGGTTAATCTCTTCGTCTTTAAGAGACGGTGAAAGAGATGAGTCTCTTCGTCCTTGAGGACAGTAGAAGGGACTAGAGATTCGAGTGTTATCCTTTCCTATGTTGAGGGAGTATAAAGGGATGAATGTCTCGTCCGTGGGGTTTCGACTCTTGTTGAGTTCAATGTAGTGATGGATTTGAGGAACAAAGGAGACAGGTCTGAAGTTATGGTGGAGGACCACTCAAATCGTGTTGTTTTGGAAGACTGAAATGTACATGGAAGGATAGAGGTTGAAATAATGTTATAATAAAGGTTGGTATGTGCACGTGTTGCCTTTCTTCAATAGGAGTTGAAGAGCTAATAGGAACCATACTTATTCGAGTTAAGGGAATGGTTGAAGAATATTGTGAGGGTGTAGTAGTCTTTAAGGGCATTGATGATTATTGGATGTGAGTGACTTGTGATAGAGACTTAACAATTGTGATATAAATGTTATATATGTGCTTTATTGTCTATTATGTTATCTTATCCTTGTATTATTTTGTGGTTGTGTTTTTCACCTACAATAATTGTATGACTCAGATTGTTATATGGGAGTAAATAATGTTACATATAGTCTAATGAATGCTTAATACGATAAGGATAATGAAGATTTGAAAATTTTATTTCTTTGAGAAATTTTGAACACAAATTATGTCTATAAAATGGTTGAACGCATTAATGTTTTAATTTATTTTAAACAGTTGTTTTAAGTTTTAATTAAAGATATTTGAAAGATTTGAATGGATATTTACAAATTTTTTTACTAATTTATATTCATTTATACACTAAAATATATGTTGGAGATGTACTAAATTAAATTCAAATTTAATTATAATAATTAATAATTTTTCAACAACATGATGATCTTTTGATGAAACTAAAACAAACTAAACAAATGTAGTTAAAAATTAAAAAAAAAAAACATTTAAGAATCAAAATGGTGGAATTTTAATACTTTTAAAAATTTTAATGTAGACATTAATGAATTAAAAGACCATTAAATAATGCAACGAAGTTAAATGTTCATTAATAGTATATTTATTGTCCTTAACAAATATTAAATTAAAATTTAAGTATAATAGTTAATATGTTGTAATAATATAATGTTGTTGTTATTTAATTATTATCTTAATTAAAATAAGTGTATTAAGTTTTTAAGTTATAAAATATCACAATATAAATGAAAATTTAAAACAAATGAGTTTTATGTAGTGAAAAATGAAAAAAAAAAAGAATCAAATGGTTGACTTTTAATATGATTAAAACGTTTAATGTAAACATTAATAAATTAAATGACCATTAAATAATGCAATTATGAAGATAAAATCTCATTTAGATCTAAAAACCACCATAAAAAGCTTGGTTTAGAATTTAAACATCCAAAGTCTTAGCTTTGAATACTCTAATTAAGTATTTCAACCCAACCAAAACACTTTTATGAACTTTGTTCTTAGGAATTGTAATTGTTAGTATGGTTCTACTTCAAGGTAATTAGGCAAAGCCTTCATTTCTCTACTAATTCTTATAAAAAAGTCATGTTATTACATATTTTTTTTAATGTTAAAAAAAAGAAAGGTGAAAATAATTGATAATTTTGTATTTATTTTAGGTTTAAAATTAAGCTAACAAATGAAAGAAATTTGTTTATAAAGTTTATGAACATTTTAACATGACAGGACCAATTGTTGCAGAATCAGTAATAGAAGAACCAATAACAGAAGGTGGTCCTGGACCAGATTGTAACACATTTAAATGCTTCATGGTTATCACAAAAATTAAATAAAATGAATTATCATTTTGTTCCAATAATAATAATAGAGTTTAGACTTATGCGAAAAATTAGTATAAATTATTAAATTTACAAGTTAACAGCTTGATAGATAAAGAATTAGCATTTCATAGATAATATACTCTTTAAATTAAACCATTTTTAAAATAAAAAAGATTAAGCTTTGGATATTAATATTTTTTAATTTATCACATGGTGTCTTATTTAGTGAATATAATAAACTAATTGTTTTGGGTCTTTCTGTTCATTAATTTTCTTATTGTATTATACGCAAATAAAATACAGATAATTTCAACTAACTATTTTACTAATAATATGGAGAAAAAAAAACTAGAATATTTTCAAAACTTTTTCAGTTCCCACATATTACAACTCAGAATATTCAGAATATTGAACATCTTCACATTCAAACTTAATAGCACCCCACATCCTAATTAAAATTGTACGTAATTCTAAAAGAACTCAAAAGTGACGAAACAAAGACCAACACATATAACGACCCCTCTTTGATTAATGGGCTTCGTACCCTAGCCCAAAAGAAACCAATTCTGATGCAAAAATAACAAAAATATGAAGTAGAAATAAAACAATTCAATTTTGTTGTCAAACTCAATTCACTAACATAATAGCCATTTAATATCTATGTAAGATATCTTATTCCACTGATTTCCAATCTTAACTTGTTAATTATTATTCTATTTCATTTTTCACTAGACAATTAAGTATATCTATCTATCTATCTATCTATCTATATATATATATATATATATATATATATATATATATATATATTTATTTATTTATTTATTTATCCCACCATACTAAGTTCTCACCAATTAAATAACATGGTACTTTTATTAATTTATTATAAAACATATAAAATGCTCATATAACCCAACCATTCAATGGTGTCTACAACTAAGGTCTTACACCTTTCACTGCTAAAATGGCCTTTACATGACAAATTGTCACGTTGCCGTAGGATATCTTTGATTTCACTTCTAAATATACACCTCTATAATAAACTATCGGCACAGATTTTGAATACATAAGGATCATCCTAAATGAATTGTCTTGCATCTTTAATCAACCTTTGTTTTAGATGCCTTATCAATTCTTGTGGAATGACTCCTCCAGCTTTATAGTTTGCAATTTCAACAAACCATGTTCTCTCCATCACTGCAAAAAGCTTTTCATTAGGGAATTCTTCTTGTATTTCAAGCTCTTTCTTTGTTATAATTGTAACATCCCAAAAATATAGCATAATACTATATGAAAGAGTCATCACAATAAGGATATAACAAAGTAATTATTAACTAACATATAAAGTAAGTCTTACCGTCATCCCAAAATAACTATAAAATTTAAACTTTATATATACAAACATCCTATACCAAAACTATGTATAGATATTTCTCCGATAAAATTACTCTACAACATCACCTCCCTCAAGAGCCTACTCCAAGGATATCTCATCTCCCTATACTCACACTCATAGGATGATCATAGCAAAGAGAAAAAAAACAAGGAAACATACAACACAACACAAATAGAAGAGTAAGTTAGAAGTAAAACAAGTAATGATATATTAATTCAATTAAATATTCATGTAAGTTGCATACACACATATCATAACAAACTAAACTTTATATTTGATAGACCATTGACTTGACAATCCGAATTAGTATGAATATGTAGTTATGGTAGTTTGTGCACTTGTTGTGGTGAAACAACTGGCCTACCCCAAGCTATCACATAAGGTTAGTCCATTATCACTCACCTTAGGCCAAGGAAAAACCCTTAGGCCAGGACCTCCTGCTATTCTCACGACATGTCTCACCCCTCTCTACTTGAGAATGAGTGACCATTAAAATGTCAGGATGAACTCCAAGGCTAAGCTTCCCATATTCATACTTACAAACTTTGACAATCACCACTGAGTAATTCCTCATTGGATTTCTCTTCCACACCATTTTGAAATCATACTTTATTTTGATACTCATACAATACTCATACATAGTCACACATCAACCACAATCAAATCACTCTCATTACTCCAACCAATAAAGAACAAAGAAAAAATAATGCACGATAACTTGGAATAGTCGCTCAGTGCATACCCTCGCTGAGCGAATACAAAGGTTTCTCGCATAGCGACTCAGCTCGTTGTGCTAATAAACTCTCAGTGGTACCAACAAATTGCCACTTCAAAACACAAAATTCCTCAACTCATGGACCTAAATCACATTCTACTACTTTTGGCACAATTTTAAACAACTTAGGGGCTCTAGCAAGTCCCAAATGACTTACTTAAACTAATACAAATGACCATTTGCGTGTCTAAACCCCAAATCAAAATTTCACTACTCCATTTTCTCATAACTCACTCAAAATCAAATGTAGACAATGCCTACTCATCACTAAACCTTCTTATCACAGATTTCTAGCATACAATACAATTCCATCATAGTTCAAACAACATTCATTTTCATTTATAAGCATCATTCAATAAACCATACTCAAAGAAAGTCAATTTAAACATGAAAAGTCTACTAAAAAACCTAAATGCCATTCAAATACCACAATACTCATAAATTCATCACACGTACAAACTTAATTAAAAATTAAAGTAAATCTAGTTCCCTTTACCTTAGAGAAAAGTTGCACAGCTCTAGAAAACCCCGACCAATTGATCCTTGCAACGAGCTTTTTAATTTGGAATGATAAATTTCTTTGTTCGTGTAAGTTGAGTGTCAGTCCAATTTCTTCATATTCTGTTATTTATTGCATGTGAGCCTTTTTTTCACTTGCATGCATCTTTTTAGTCATCTATATGAGTCTCTATTGATTAATGATCATAATGGTATGTCATGATCCTTTTTGTGTTGTTTCTAGGTATAATTAGGGCATCCTATAAGCGAAGGGATTTGGGATTCCTTTTGGCAAGTTTATCTATCTCTCAAGTAAGGGAGTTTAATTGCTTTAGTTTTAAGTTATAGATGTATTATGAGGTTTGATCTACTAAAATTTCGTTAATGTTGGATGTTAGTATGTTGTTTGCATTGATTGAATTAATGTTGAATTTAGGAACTTAAATTCTGATCAATTGATAAAGTTGGTATGTGTCCTCATATTAATTTTATTTTACTAAAGTACCAAGTAGGGAATACCAATTTGACCATTTGAACAAGTTCATTTTTTCCTAAATAATAGTTTTGATTATGTTGATATTTGATGCAATATTGAGCGATGGGAAGCTAGAGTTGAGTGTTAGTTCAATGTGTAGGTCTAGAAGCATTTTAACTTTAGGGCGCTAAGATCCAATCTTGTATTGCTAAGCATGCATAAATGTGAATGCTTTAGTGTTAAGTGGTAATAGGGCACCATTGAGTGTCATGTTTCACTACAAGTCTAAAACAATTTTGTTCAAGGACGTTGAGTGATATAAGGGTGTCATTGGGTACGACCTTTTTGCGAGAAGAATGGCTTTAAGTACTAGGACTATCATTGAGCATCACCTTCTGCAAGAAGCCTAGTGTTGGACACCACTTCTAAGTGCCAAAATACATGTTTGAGTTTTTATTATTCTATGTTTGTTTGAGATAGAATTTGCAATGTATTTTATGTATTTTATGTATGTTTATAAATACTATGATGTTTTATTGAATGAAAATATTGTTGTGAATAATAGTATGTTAAATCATGGTATGAAAGTGATGATGAAGTAGTGATTTCAGGGGGGAATCTTGTGGAATGTGTGTTTTAATATGGTGTGCCTTAGAGGTAAAGATTGTTTCAATTTATGTTGTCATCCTGAACTTTATTATTTATACTCATATAAATGAGGATGATTAAGTGGTGAGAGTGACATGAGGTCCTATCATAAGGATGTCCCTAGGATTCATATGACAGTGATAAGGACTAACCTTGTGTTTGTCAGCTTGATAAAACAATATTTTTATCACCACAAAGTGCATGGCTACACTTGTCTAACTAGAGGGCACGTATCCGGATAATTGAGTCTAGTATAAGTCTTCAAATGTGATATGGTTATTTTTATGAATGGGTGATCTATGATAATATATTTGTGTTCGTTTCATGAAAATTCTTTTGCACCTTAGCTTACGTTATTGTTTTCTTGTGTCTAAGTTGTTTCTTTTGCGATGATCACCTTATTGGTGCAAGTAGAGGAGGGATATGCGTTGAAGCATCTCTAGCGAAAGATAGGGATGCAAGAGAGTGTTATTCTTAATTGTCTAGTAATTTTCTGTAGAAGTTTTATACATGTTTTATCATTATATTATTTAGTTTTGATAACTGTATTAATACTGTATATTTTTAAATTTGAGACAATCTATTTTGTTTTATCAATTTTATAAGATCTTATTCTATCAGTTATAAGCTACTCAAATTGGAATGTTACACCATATATTTATTTAGATTTTTTTTATAATAAATATAGTTTGTTTATGTTTCGTTGAGTATAATTTTTGTTATGAATTTTGTGTGGGTCTTTTTTGTAATTTTTAATGAACTTTCATGTGATGGTAAACAATTCGTGAACTTTGAAGTGTCAAGTACAATTTTTCAAAAATAACATTGTAAGAATATTTAAAAATCCTAATAAATTATGATTAATAGAAAATAAATTATATTATTTATTTATATAAAATTATTGCTTAATGTTTTTAGTAATATTAAATTGAAATTTAATTATAATGATTAATAATTTTGCAATAACATGATTCTATGAAACCAAAACAAAATAAACCTATGTAAACCTTTTAAGAAAGGGTTGAATTTTTATATCTTAATAAAAGACCATTAAATAATGCAACTATGAAGTTATATTTTCATTAATATAATATTTATTCACATATTTATTTTTTATTTTCCTTAACAAATCTTAAATGAAAATTAATTATAATAATTAATATGTTATAATGATATTATGTTGTTTTGTTTAATTATAATAAATTCTTATCGGTAAAGTTACATAATAACTTATAAATTTTTAAGTTATAAAATATTAAAGTATAATTGAAATTACAGCAAATGAGTCTTATAATACCTATGTTAAAATATTAACTTTTTAATTCATAAAACGGTACTGGAAAGATAAAAAAAAAACAATTTTTTTAAAAATAACATGGTAATAATATTTAAAAACCATAAAAAACTATGATTAATAGAAAAATATATATTTCTTAATTATATAAAATTATTATTTATTGTTTTTAATAATATTAAATTCAAAATTAATTATAATAATTAATAATTTTGCAATAACATGATGTTATTTTGAGCAAACCAAAACAAACTAAACATATATGTAGCTAAAAATGCAAAAAAAAAAAAAAAAACCCTTTTAAGAATCACATGGTTTAATTTGAATACGTTTAAAACTTTTAATGTAAACATTAATAAATTAAATGACCATTAAATAAATGCAACTATGAAGTTAAATTTTCATTAATATTATATTTACTCACATCTAAAAACCACCCACTATAAAAAAAACATCTTGGCTTAGAATTTAAACATTCATACTCTTACATTTGAATACTGTAATAAAGTATTCCTATCTAAATACAAAAATCAAGCACCTTTCTTCCAAAAACATTTTTCCAATGACTTTTCATTTCAATCAAACTTTGTTCATTGGAATTGTAATTGTTGCCATGGTTCTACCTCGAGGTAAGTAGTAAAATGTTTCATTTCTCTACTTTAACTTGTTTACGACATATAACTCTCATGAAACATGTTATTACATTTACTTTTGTTAATGTTAAAAAGAGAAGGCATGTGAAAATAATTGATAATTTTGTATTTATTTGAAGTTTAGAACTAAGATAACAAATGAAAAAAAGTTAAGAACAAAACAATAAAAGAGAGAAAAGAGAAATAAACAATCCAAAAATTTATCGTGGTTATATCTCTTAGAACGGTAGAGAAAAAGGGTTTGATCCTAGTATGTCGAACGGTCTGTGGATGCCTGAACTGAACGGTAACGAATGTTTGTGTCGACCGCTAATGATCGACTGTACCTGACATTTGAGAATGAATCAACAAAGCACGAACACCAAACAGTCAAGTACCGTCGTACCGAACAATAATGTTGATGGAACCGTAAATTGTATACTGTATGACAATGCCTCTGAACCGAACGACAATGAAGGAATAGAGAAAGAAAACAGAGAAAGAAAAGAACAAACTCAAAGATGGGCTAAAATAATGTATATTATTCACACTAACTCACTTGTATTCTAACTGTTTAAAATGTACAGGAGTTGGATTCTTTTATAATAGAGAAATATAATTGTCAAAGACAGTTAAACTATGTACAGTTATCTAGGTTTTCTAACTAACAGACTAGACTTATACTCTAACAATATCTACATCACACTACACTATAAAGTATGTTTATTTGCTACAAAATACTAACAAAAAAAATGTTCGTAAAATTTATAAATACTTTCCCATGACAGGACTAGTTATTGCAGAAGCAGTCATTGGAAAAGCAGTAACAACACAGGGTGAACTAGGACCAGAATGTAACTCATCAACATGCCTTGTAGGTGAAGAACTTTGTAATATTTGTTGCAGGAGACAAGGAAACCAGGGTGGAATATGTGTAAAAGGAGCTTGTCAATGTCAGGAGTAGTATTATAATGTATTCGATAATGTTTATGAAAAAAATTAAATAAAATTAATTCTTGAATTATCATCTTATTAGGCCTACCATATATGTGAAAACTTAGTATAAATTATTAAATTTGCAAGTTAACAAATTAATAGATAAATAATTAGTAGCATTTTATAGATAATATGTGGAAGAAAAAACAATGTAACCTAAAAAATTTATCATTTTTATCAGTATTTTAATTTAATTCATTTCCTACATAACAATATAACAGACAAAATTGGAAGTAAAAAAATTAGGATAAAAAAATATGATATGTATTATATAATAAAATTTAAAATAA
Source organism: Vigna radiata var. radiata (assembly GCF_000741045.1). Lineage (NCBI taxonomy): Eukaryota > Viridiplantae > Streptophyta > Magnoliopsida > Fabales > Fabaceae > Vigna > Vigna radiata. The sequence continues at coordinate 16,797,512 of NC_028361.1, read as the reverse complement.
AGATTAATTCAAAATCAATAATAATAAGTAATTATGATGGTTAATAATAGAGATCAATTTAAATTCTAAATCTCTAGTAAATTATATTTTAGATATCAATACTTTTTAATTTATAACATGGTGTCTTAGTAAATATAATGACTAATTGTTTTGCGTCTCTAAACTTAGTTTCTATTAAATAATTTTCTTATATTGCATTATTCATAAATGAAATATAAATTATTTCAAGTAACTATTTCACTAATAAAAAAAATAAAGTATTTTCAAATTTTCATAACCTATTTGCTCTGTTTTTTTATTTATTTATTCCATGTTTTCTTACTAAAGAATGAATTATAATTGAAGTTTCTATACAAAAGATTCATGAATGTATAAACGAATTCCTTTTTTTTCTTGCGGAATGATACGTAATCATTAAATTAAGGCAAAATATCACCCCAACTCAACATCAAACAGAAGATTAACATCTTTAACACTCACATTATCATTATCATCAATAATTCATAAAGTAGGTGGACTAAAAAAAAGCACAAATTATTTGAAGAATTTTTATCGATATATAAGATTCGATGGTAAATGAACAGATACTTTTGTTTGACTTGTTCATAGAAATGTTTGTAGGTAAGTTATAATTATTGACGAACATATTTATTTAATTTACCGACAAATAAGGTTGTATGTGCAACTGTTAGTTTAATTTTCTCATGAATATATTTGTCTATATGTGAGTGTTGTATGAGTTATAATTAGAGTTATACATATTAGGACAAGACACTTCTTTGAGTGTTGTTTAGATTATGTTTAAAGTGACTTTTTTAGCAGTTAACAAAATCCTTTTGGTAGGTAGCTGGGTTGAGTGGAGGATTTTCAGGGTATTGAATTCAGAAGACAAATGTTTATGCATTAAAATCTCTAAGAATTATGTTTGGACTTGCTTGATTATAAAAGATCTTTAAAGTATCGATTCTAAAATATGAATGTTTCTGAATAAAGAACTTTATGGATTGATATTTGATGTTTGGGTTTGAGTTCAAAAGTCAATTGTTTTTAAATAGAGAGCTTTAGGAACTAATATTTGGTTTAATGTGGGTGACATAGTACTATTAGATGAATATTGCAAGAAAATATAACATGTTGATTTGTTTTTAGGCTTAATACCTATTTTGATATCTATTTTTGTCAATTTTTTTCAAAGTGGTCTTCGAATTTTTTGAGAGTTCAAAGTGGTCACATTTTTTGTAATTTTTGTCCAATTTGGTTCTTTTCCCTAACGACGTCTAAATCGTTAACGATACAGTGCCCACGAGAGCCATTAATGAATGACATGTTCAATTTTTCTAACATGGCTGCCACATCATCTCATCTTCTTCCCAACATCTTCAACTCCACAATGGAATGTTTTCGCGTTTCTAGTTCATGGTGGCTCTCGCAGTGTTGTGAAGATAAGATGCTCGTGAAGTGCTCATGATTTAGGGGTTTCCTTGTTATAGGTTTCTCTTAGTTCTTCTACAGGTTTTTGGTGATGAAGGTGTGAGATTTGTGGTGGAGATTTAAGCTTTTGCGATTTGGGTTTTGGTTTGCATATTATGGTTTGTGGTTTGGGTTTTTGTTTGCAGATTAGGATTTGTGATTTAGAGGTTTCTTTGTTTCGTGATGTCGTGGTTCTATTTCATTATAGGTTTCTTTGTGCGATGGAAGGTGATTCACGAAGATGAACAACATGGGTATCTCGCGTTTGCACAATGACTTCTCTTGGTTCTCCTGTAGGTTTTTGGTGATGAAAGTGCGAGATCAGTGATGGAGATTTAGGTTTTTGCAATTTGGGTTTTCGCTTTGTAGATTAGGATTCACGATTTGGGTTCCTGTTTGGTTTGTGATTTTGGTTTTTGTTTGCATATTAAAGTTTGCGATTTGGGTTTCTGTTTGTAAGTTGGTGGTACGAGAAAGAAGATGGTTGTGCATTGCGGCGACGTAATAAAAAGGAGGGAGAGTTTGGTGACCGATGATGCGATGACGATGAAGTAGAGGATTTTGCGAAGATGAGATGATGTGACAATCACCTCATTCACTAATGGCTTATGTGTATACTTTGCTGTTATCAATCTAGATGCAAGGATTAAAAAAGTTAATAATCATTTTGAACAAAACTAAAAAAAATAGAAACTAAAATAAATATTAAGTTTGGCTTTTATGTTAGCTAATCTTTATGTATGTTTATGTTTAAGTGAGATGATTATGATTTATGATGGAAACCAAAGTGGAAATGCATAATTGTAAAGAGTGAAAGAATAAAAAAAATATAACATAAGAATTTTCTTTTAGATAGTGGATTGTATTCTACTGTAATAAAATTTTGTAAATTGAGTGACTCATGTTATATATAAAATTTGGTAAATGATTCAAATATTTTTTTTTTCTGAATTATGATTAAAAGTAAATACGTGTGCTTCTAGCACTGAAATTTTGGAGTGTTATAATATATATATTTTTTTTCATATACCCAAAACATTTTATACGTAAACTAATTTAAATACACATTTTTTAAGATTTAGAAATATCTTCCTGTGATAGGAATTTGACATCCCTAAACACATAATACTTGGTATGGAATAATTGACCAGTGTTGACACAAAATTTTATTTTTTTATAAAAAATGATTTATATTTTATTTTCTTAAAATTATAATGTTTAGGTGAGAAAATTAGTGAAGAATGAAAACCCTGAAGCAAGCATCCCCTTAAACCCCAGAGGCGAAAAGCAACAGAGTTCCCATTCCATGGTCGTCGAATCACGACAATGAAAGCCTTGAGAACCCTAAGAAGGACCTTCTATTTCCCCGCCTCTCACGCTTCTACACCTCTTTTCTTCTCCGCCCAGCCGCAACCTCAGCCTCGCCCCGACGACCCTACCACCTCCGCGGACTCCGACTCCGTCTTCGACAGCTCCCACTATGCCCTCGACACGGACCCCGGGCCCAAGCTCGGGCCCACGTGGGACGACAAGTACCGGGCCCGCGCGGACCGGGTGGTGTTCGGAGAAGAGGGCCCGAAGGGGAAACTGCGGCTGAAGGAGGAGCAAGATGAGATGAGGAGAAGGATTCTAGCCAAGGCCTTGCTCGAAGCCGCGGTGGAAAACGAGGAGGAGGATGAGGAAGTTGAAGGAGCGAAAGGCATGGTGAAGGAGGAAGAGCAAAAATCGTTGTCCGTGGGAATCATTGGCGCTCCCAACGCTGGCAAGTCTGCGCTAACTAATTTTATGGTTCGTTCCAAGTAATAATCGTATCATTCGCAACTTCTCAAGTTCATTTCTAGTATCGTTATTGATCTCACTGGTATTTTTCAACGTTCTGAATTGCTGTCACGGTTGCAGTTTTTGTTGCGTTCCTTCTTGTTATGACCAAAAACAATAATTGTAGAAAAATACAAAAAAATAAAAAATAAAAATGGAGAACCACAATTGAAAACCTCAATTACGGTCATGGAGATCCAAAAACCTTAGGTGTTGAGGTCGAAATGGCACTAGCTGAGCAATATTTAGTTTCATGACTTGTTCGGTTTTTAGTTTGGGATGCTTCAAACTAGTGGAAAGTAAACTCGTAAACTCAGTTTCATGAAATGTTTGGTTACCTTCAAAAGGTTTGCTTGCACGTTAATTTTTGTCCGGAAACTCAGATTATATAAGCAAGTCATGAGTTAAACTTAATTTTGAAATAAAACGTAAAGTTTACAAACTTTAATACGAAGATGTAGTTGAGCATTGTGCCAGAGTTGCAATTGTTGACCACTTCTGATGAAAAATTGCACATAAATATGGAGAATTGCAGACAAATGCTGCTCATCGTGCCTCAATTTCAGTGGTGCAGATCCCAAAAGCCTTAATGCTGTGGAAGAAATGTGGTTGCCAACATTTTTAAAAAAATAATTTTTTTTGAAATATATGACACATTGTGGACAAATGTGGTTCATATGGCAACGATTATGGTTGTGGAGATCACAAAATCCTCTATGTTCTGGCTGAAATTGCGGTTGCTGACTGTTTCTTAATATCTTGTGTGATTTGATTATATTCTCTGCATCTCTTCGCAAAGAGGTTATGGGACTAAATTGACGTTTTTAAAGCATTGATTGCTTGATTCTGTTGATCATCAAGGAAGAATAAATAATCGATTAACGAGTTTTGAGGTGACATTGATCTTTTTAGAAGTAGTAGGTGATGCCTAACTGTATATTTTCAGAATTTGTGCTTCTTAGCATCTTCGGTGGTGGATGATCTCATCATTTTTTTGTCTGAATGTGATGTATGCATTTTCTGTTTTGTCTTAGGTTGGGACAAAGGTAGCAGCAGTTTCACGGAAGACAAATACCACAACTCATGAAATTGTGGGAGTATTGACAAAAGGAGACACCCAAATTGTGAGTGACTGGTTTGCTTGTGTTACTTCTTTGTGGGTAAAAAGGAACAGAACGAGTAGACCTCTTCCATTGGAGCTAGGAGTTTGTACTATTATGATTTAGAACATATTATCTTCAATAAATTAGGAGACTTTTGTTTATGGATATATGGTTCTCATTTGTTCCAAAATGTGGTTTTCGAAATGCTTGATTAAACAGGTGTCAGTTCGTCTGAGAATGATATACTTAACCTGTAGAATTGTTGCATCTGGTAAAATATTCTATATTCAAATAATAACAGTAATAGACTAGCTAGTCCATTTCTATTGTTGGTATATGCATGATCACCAATCAATGAACCTTGATATTCTTTATGTGATTCATTCTGAAAATTGAAGAGATGATCTCATTGTGAAATGAGGATATTTTTTCACTTTAGCAGGTAGGATATCTTTTCAAGTCTAACGCTAGTAGATCCTTATCTACATTATATTTTCATTTGTGAAATGTAATTCAATGATCATGGGAGGCAAGTGAAGAATCCTGTTAAAGATTTTTCTTTTCCTTATATTAACATAGTAGCTTTTGCTGTACGGTTCTCAATGATACCATTTTACTTGAATGAGTTTGGAGACCGTGTTGAGGCCTAGAAAAAAGTGGACGTTGACTGTGATGGTGACAAGTGACATGAAAAGGTGTTCTCAGGAGGTTTTAGCTTAGAATTAAAGTACCCACTGCTGCAGATTTCCTTGAACTGTTATACAGCTTATGACTAAAAATCCAACTAAACTATGTGCAAGCATTTTGATATAGCCCAAAATTTTCTACTCCACCTTTACATCTTTACTACTTCCAATGCTTTTATATTAATCTCAACCTACCACTTGTAAGCCTTGCCTTTTGTCATTTGTTTATGATTTGCTGAATTAAATTTACCAAGAACTTTGAATTGAAGATTTAGTTATCCACGATCTTGCTATTTTATTCTTGTTTTTATAGGCCTAAAATTTGATTTTTATTAATACATTTTACTTATCTACATATTCTCAGTGGTGTAATATTCTTTTTGCAGTGTTTTTTTGATACACCAGGGCTCATGTTGAACATTGCTGGATTTCCTTATAGGGATGTCAAAGTCCGTGTTGAAAGTGCTTGGAGTTCAATCAATCTCTATGAAGTGCTCATAGTCATTTTTGATGTTCATAGACATATTACCAGGTCAAGGTTTATTAAATAAATTATGGAGTTGTCTTAGTCTTGTGTTTCTACCTATTGCTTTCTATATTAAGTCTCTGTTTTGATAACCTTTTCTATAGGTGTTTATAAAAGAAGATACCAAGGTAAAATGTATTGAATTCAGTTACAAGTTAAAATCTTCTCAGATTTTGGAGAACTTAAAAAGAGAAATTTTTTTAAAAAGATTAAGTGTATATGTGTTTTATAACTTATAGGAGAAGCTCAATTCATTTTACTTTTTTGTTTTTTCCCTATAAGGTTTTGTGAAGAAGTTTATCCAAATAGGGGCCATATGTTTTTGGGGGAATTGCAAATAACGAACTCATGTTAAAATTGTGTATGTTGAAATAAAATGGTGGGGGCACCGTTTAAAATGTCTTGTAATTAAGTGTTCCTTTATTGTAAGTGCTACTTTAGCAAGAGTTCATTCATATTTTAGACGTTCCCAATTTTTCTATTTTATTTATCCTAGTATATATGGCTTTGGTTGTTTTTTCCTATAACACATACCTTTGAGTTTTCTGAAAAGGTGATATGAATAATGTCTACCCTTCTATTAGTATTTACATTATCTCTCAGTTAGTCAGATTATATTGCTGCTTAACTTAATATACGAACAATCCTTTGGCATATTCTGTATACCATTGAACTTTTAAAAATATTTATGCGTTAAACTCTAGGAAGGGAGAAACATTGAGCTGAAGCCGTGTATTTCTATGAAACCATGGGTGCTTTATTTATATTGAGAAAAAATAGTCTATACAATTAATGTTAGTATTTACCTTATCTCTCTCAGTAAGTCAGATTATATAGCTGCTTAACTTAATATATATGGACAATCCTTTGGGATATTCTGTATGCCTTTGAATTTTTAAAAAGATTTATGCGTTAAAACTCTAGGAACGAGAGAAATATTGAGCTGAAACCGTGTATTTCTATGAAAACATGGGTGCTTTATTTATATTTAGAAAAAATAATCTATAAATAGCAGGTGTAGTGAGATGGGTTGTAGCCTAACCCATTTAACCATGACCTGATTTCAAAAGCCCAAGCAAAATAGTTTCACTGGCCCTTCTTCTCAATACTAACAATATGACTAGAAAAGATGGGAGAATCGGTTTTGGAGGTTGATGTGTTGGAAGACAATTTTTTTTTTTTCGAAAAAAGATGATAAAATAACCTAAGGAGAGGAAAAAACTCATCAGAATAGTGAATGGGAACCTGAGAAAAAGGTTTGCAAAGAAAACAAAAAATCTCAGAGACAGTTGGTCTACCAGGTCAACATGGTTTTGAAAAAGGCTCTAGATACCATGCTAAACTCTAGGAAAGAGAAAAATATTGAAGTGAAACAGTGTGTTTCTGATACAGCGTGAGTGCTTTCTTTATATTTGAGAAAAATAAATCAGTAAGTAAATAGAGGAGATCTAATATTTTCTAATAACAATGATTTGATACGGGAATAAATAAAAACGCTTCTAATAACACATAATCTAGATATTATTAATTATAGAAGATCAATTCTTTATTTCTATAATTATAGTAATGTATGTACTGGTATGTTGATTGGCCTTAGGTAGCGGGCAGCGTACTAACACTAATCACAAAATCCTCTATTTTCACAAGAGATATTCTGCTCTTCTGGTTGTCTGGAAGACTGAAACCCTATAGGCTTCTATGGATTGTTTTGTTAAACTGTACTTCATTTGCAACCTGTTATCACCATATTTTTGCCTCTTAATCTTTTTCCCTTACTATAGTTTTATGTTGTGATGGCACATTTTCTTTGTATTGTTATTGTGACCCCATCCTATTAAAAATTTGATTAATACAGGCCTGATCAAAGAGTGATACAATTAATTAAACGAATGGGAACACGATCGGTTCTAAATCAAAGGCGAATTTTGTGTATGAATAAGATTGATTTAGTAGAGAAAAAGAAAGACTTGTTGAAGGTTGCTGAAGAGTTTAAAGATCTTCCTGGATATGAAAGGTAAGATTCTGTCGTGGAAAGACTAGGAAGGATAGACAATGGTCTGCAGTATGATGGCAACTTTTGTGTGGATTGACTCTAGTTCTTAAGCTAGCTTCTAATACCTTTTTTTTAAAATATTATTTAGGCATTTCATGATATCAGGATTGAAGGGGGCTGGTGTAAAAGATTTGACTCAGTACTTGATGGAGCAGGCATGGATCTTTCTATTTCTACTGTCTCATTGGTGTAAACAAATAATTCAATAGTTCTTCTAAACAATTAGCAACGTGTTCTTTTTGTTATTTTGCATATTTGATTTATTTTCTTTTGCAATTACATTTTTTATAGTTCTTGCAGTTGCCGATATCTTTGACTAGATAATCCTAGCTTAATTTTGGTTTTTTTATTGTTTCTTATGCATAGGCCGTTCAACGACCCTGGGAAGAGGATCCCCTTAGCATGAGTGAGGAAGTTATGAAGATGATAGCATTAGAAGTCGTGCGTGAAAGGTTATTGGACCACGTACATCAGGTAGTTGTTGAATCCAATCCATCCATTCTCGTAATATGTAGCTAAAATTTGTGAGAAATATATTGTAGGATTTGGCTAATTGTGTAACAATATTATATATATTGACCAGCAAATTTATCAATTCAGGAAATTCCGTATGATATTGAACATCGATTGATTGACTGGAAAGAGTTACGAGATGGTTCTCTTAGGATCGAACAGCATTTCATCACTAACAAATTAAGCCAACGCAAGATTATTGTGGGGAAGAATGGCTCAAAAATTGGGTAACGTATATTTTAGCATTTCCTTTATGTAGCTTAACAGAGTTTGCTATTATTAATTTTATCAGTTTCTCCTGTTTTGAATATTATATGACATGATTGGAATGCTTTGGTTTAAGTTCAATCAAAACATATGCGAAAAACAAGGGTGTCTCCATCTTGTTTTGTGCTATATCTGAGATTTTCAAGTTTAGTTGTGCACTTTCCATCTGCGGAAGTTGTGTAGTTGGATTGGTTAATCATGATGGTTTTCTGAACTCAGGAATAGAAGCGATAAACGTCTTATGCTGGAAATTTTCCATTTTCCGTAGATTGTTCCGTTTTAATCTTAGGTCTTATTTTATTTCACTTTGTTGTCTGAATCTACCTTCCTCGTGCCCTCATCTCTCTTGTAAGGCAGTGTATGCTTTTCACATTAACTTTTTCACCCCTGCATCCTTCAGATGAACAGGTATTTGGGTTTTCATTATGTTGAGGTATGGAAAGTTTTGTTTATTGACGCTTGTTTATTACAGGAGAATAGGAATTGAAGCCAATGAAGAGCTAAGGTCCATTTTCAAAAGGCAAGTGCATCTAATTCTCAAAGTTAGTCATAAAAAGTGAATCTGGCATAGATTCGATGTTGAAGTATACCTTCTTTGCCACACTCTGCTATGCTGTATGTGAAATGCCAAAGCTGTTCTGCAAAGTAACAAAACCATGCTAGATGTCATGGTGATCTTGGAGAAAATCATGGGTACAGGTTGAGTTCATTCTTGATCGTTCGTACGAGCAAAGTGTTGTGCCTATTGTTTTACTGTGTATGAGTTTCGAAAGGAAATTTCCATATTCTGTTTTTGTTTACTCAAATATAATTTGGTTTATACATGGTTCTATAAAAGTAGACAATTAGCACATTAGCTCTGAAGTTGTATGATTTTTATTTTGGGTTGCCTCTTAGAGTTGCACATGGGCCCTCTCTCGTTTGGTGAGATAAGAGACTTTGCTATTATGTAATGTTATCTTATGTACAGAAATTTTGAATATCAAGCTTTGCTTAATTCAAATCTCGTGTTATCAAACATTGTAAAGTTGTTATGTGTGAAACTAGAAATTGGTTTCTCCTCTTCAACTTGGAAATAAGTCTGAGCAACACTCTTGAAGGTTGGATTTGGAAGCTTTGGAAGCGTTAGATTTGATCTGTAAGAAAAATTTATGTAGGTTTTCATTAATTCAAAAGTTTTGTTTAATCAAGAATAAGAATGTTAAAACATCATTATATTATCTGGAATCCTAATTAAGTCAATATCTTAACTAGTATTATCAAACATATGCAACGTCCCTAAAAGCACTAAAATTAAGGAAGAAACAAACATTGAGGATTATACTTTACTGTTTTTAATCTTACTAATAGTAACATTATTAATATATTCAATTTCTTTCCTAAATATACGTCAAATCCTTGAACTCACGTGCTTTAAAAGTTCCATACAATTTAGCCATCAACTTCGTTATTAAGGAATTAAATCATTAAACAATCAAAGCATAACCATAGTCCAACCTGGGACCTTCTTATTACACCTCCAAGTTTTTTTCTTGCATCTCCATACTTTTCTGAATGTCTAAATTGACCTTTTGACTAGGGTAAATTTCTTTTTTTTTCTCCTATAATTATCTCATCTCCATTTTTAATGTTGCACTTGTTTCTTCTAACCTACATCTCCAAACTTTGCTCTTTTATGCTTTCCACTCTCCTATATCGTGATGTTGTCAAGGGATTCACTAGATATCGAAATCTAGTTAAAGGGTTCATTAGATCTCAATTAAAGAGTACATCAAATTCTGAAATCTAGTTAAGGTGTATACTAGATTTTGAAATCTGATTATGGTGTTTATTAAATTTCATAATTCAGTTTAAGAGGTTCCTGTTTGACACCTTTTTTTCTTTTATGTTAGTTAAGAAACATGTCTAAAATATCAAATAAATTTAACAAAATTCACGTAGTTTTAAAGATAAAGGAGTAAATTAGTCCAAAGTTTCAAAGATGGACTAATTTTAATTTTTACTGAAAGTTAAGTGACAAAAACATATTTGACCCTTTGAAATTCGGTGAGTTCCTAATTCGGATTTCAAAATCTAATGAGTTCTCTAATAAGATTTCGAAATTCTGACATTTGAGTATTCTAGCCACTCTTGGCACTTGACTATTCTAGCCACTCTTGGCACCTGAGTATTCTAGTCACTATTGGAACTTGAGTATTCTAGCCACTCCTGATACTTGAGTATTTTGGTCACTCCTAACATCCCTAGGCAATTATGATATCTACCTGATACGCTGTCTAGTTGAGTGTCACCTACCTCTGGTTGCAAGTGTTGTAGTTCTCTCTAGAACACACAACAAATCCACTACGGGATATTACAAGGTACAAATGTTTAACTCTCAATTAGAGGATATGGTTAAAATTACAATTTGACACTTGAGAGTTACATTCTTAGTTTAACTCTCAAAGAGAGGATAAATATAATGATGCGCAATCTTGTAACTTGGAGGTTGATTCCTTTGCTTAAGAGCATCAGATGATGTAATGTTTGTTCTCACTCTTTATCTCTTCTCTTCGATGAGATTGATTCTTCTTGAGTGGAGAAGCTTTAGACGATGTAAACGTGAAGAGCAGTAGGACGAGTACTAACTCTTTCTCTCTTCTCTTCTCTTTGACGAAGTTTATCTCCTTGAATTTGAAGAGTTGCATATGAAGCAGACTTTAAGCAGTAGCATTGTTAATCATTCAACTAATTTTGGTTTGTATGCTCCTTCTCTTCTTTCTTCCCTCTAGATGAAGAGCTTCAAACGATGTGTATGAACTTGGTGAGCAATAGCATCAATGTTCAATGCATACTTTTTTTTTTCTTTTTTTCTATTCTTTTCATTATACTTTCAACTTCATTTCTCTGTTCTTTGTTTCATTTCAACCTCAACTGTTTCAATCTCATTTCTTTTCTCTCTTTCTTTTCTTTTCTTCATCTCATGTTCGGTATAATAACTTTTTTTCTTTTCTTTATTTCTCTCCTCCTTCTTTTCTTTTTGCTCGAAACATCAAACATTATAAGCTTAAAGATGAGATGAGGTAGAATCAAAATTTCGAATTCTGAGGACGTGAGGATTAACTATTCTATAAATACAACGAATTTTAAAACATTGTTTAAGAAGGGGAAGTTACTTTCAGTTTGGAGATACTTTGCAAACATGCTTTCTAGTTATACGTATCCATTAAACATACTTATGTTGATTCAATAATTTCTAACATTCGGTCATAAAGAGCATCATTGCAACAAAAAATCATAGATACAGAAGAGAGGGAATGCATTATTTTAATTACAACTACATTTGGTCTTTGGCCTTTTATTTAGATCCATGAAGTTAGGCTGAATTACGCCAACCCGTTAGAGAACAGAGGATGAAGAAAAGATACTTGGCGCTGTTGAAATAATCCGTAATTCTGAATCATATAAAGAAGAGAGACCTGTGTTACAATGCCAATGTGGAACTGAGGATGGTATTGCCGAGTATACAAGCTAACATTAGGACATAGTCTTACTCCAAGCAAGAAGAGTGAAATGTAAATCAATAGCAACCGATGTTCAAACCCACCACTTTTGCCTTCTCCATCAGATTCTCTTACGAGTAAGACAGGAAGTCATTCGTTTTAGTTCTTCATCCAGCCAAAAAGATAGTAGCCATTCATTTTCCTCCATAGTCCATAATCATGAAACATTGTGTATTCTGGGATTGTAAGCAAAATTCGTTGAACTGAAGAGTTCCATGGTAAAAATAAAACATTTGAATGTGAAACTTCCATCTTGCTTTTACCAGTTAAGAAATCATGATTCAAACTAAAAGATTGTAAATCAATTGTTGACTACCTATCTACTTTAGCAAAACCAATTTTGATCCAGATATGGGAAAGGGCCTTACTCATGACTCAACCTCTGTTGCCACATTCCATCCACCTCAATGGCACTATATCCTGGTACCTTTTTGATTCCCATATCTTTCATCTTACTTCTCACCTTTCTCACATCTTCCCATCTGTCAGCAGAAGCATAAATGCTAGCAAGAAGTGTGTGAGGAGTTGAATCGCTTGATTTAACTTTCGCTAGTGCTGTAGCAAGCCTTTCACCCATATCAATATTACTATAAGTTCTGCAGGCACTTAGCAAAGCTCCATAGAGTGGAACTATTATTTCTTTGTTTTCATCTGGTAACATCCTTACCAACTCTTCTGCCTCTTGTAACAGTCCGGCTCGACCAAGAAGGTCAATGAAACACCCATAGTGCTCTAAATTTGGCTCAATGTGATACACACTTGACATGGAATGAAATAACTTTCTGCCTTCTTCAACCAGTCCTGCATGAGTACAAGCACTTAAAACAGCAATGAAGGTAACATCATCAGGTTTAAACCCACACACTTGCATTGCTTCAAATAACTCAAGTGCTTTACTTGTTTTACCATTCATGGCCAGCCCACATATAATTGCAGTCCACGAGGCAGTGTCCTTTTCCTTCAATCCATAAAAAATCTCCAAAGCTATATCTATGCAACCGCATTTAGCATACATTTCAATAAGGGCAGTACCAACAACAACATCCACTAGGATTCTGTTTTCATCTATGTAATTATGAATCCACTTGCCTTGCTCTAGAGCTCCCGATTCAGCACAACCCGTAAGAAGAGTAACCACAATGAAGTTATCCGGTCTCACACCTCTCATCTGCATCTCCCCAAACAATGCAATTGCCTCTTCAAAACGATTAAACTGCACATACCCATTAATCATAGCTGTCCAAAGAACAATATCCCTACTTGGACTCCTCTCAAAATAATCTCGAGCTTGATCCAACAAACCACAGGTCACATACCCGTTTACCATGCTGGTCCAACAATTCACATTCTTAACGGTCATTGCATCGAAAATCTGCTGGGCCACGCTCACATGCCCACACTTACAATACATGTCTAACAAAGCATTCCCCATTATAGTAGTAAAATCCAGTTCATTCACAATGTAATAGTGAATTTCCTTACCAAGCTCCAAATTTCTCAACACCGTACACGCGGACAGACTGCTCACAACCGTGGCTTCATTAGGCTTTTCATTGCTCTCCTTTCTCATTCGCCGGTAAACATCCACTGCCTCCTGGAACTTCTTGCACCTGACATAACCCGAAATCATGATGTTCCAAGAAACCGTATCCCTCTCAGGCATTTCCTCAAACACCTGCGTGAAGCCGTCAACCAGGCCCAACTCTGCATACATGTCCATCAACGAGTTACCCACATAAGCGTCAAACTCAAGGCCAGTCTTAACCACAAAAGCATGAACCTTTTTTCCTTCCCCAACCTCCCCAATGCAACCAATACCCTTCAAGACATAAGGGTAGGTGTAGTTATCAGGCCACACGCCATGCTCCCTAAGTTGCTGAAACAGAGAAAGGGCACTCCTAAAACTACCCCTTTTCACAAAGGCCTTGATCATGAGGTTACAGATAAACAAAGAGGGGGTATGAATGTATTTGAAGATTCTGTTTGCATAGTTAAAATCCCCCAGTGATGAGTCCATGGCAAAGGCCATGAGCTTGTTAAGTGTGTCTCTATCTTGTTGAAGGCCAACACTGAATATGTGGGCCTGAATTTGCTTCAATTGGGACATGGATTTGCAGCTTTTGAGAAGAGAAATGTATGTTCCCTTCATCATTTTTAAACACATCACTGCTTTGTTGGTTATTTGATTATCACATCCTAAGATGTAGAATGAAATAGGAAAACATTATCCGCAAGTTGTTGGGACCGAAGGCAGAATGAAAAAAAGAAAAAAGGAAAAAGAAAACAATAGATTTTGTATAGGATCGCGATATGATGGATGGAACTGAGTTTGAAAGGTTAGGTGGCGCGAGTGGATTTTGATCATGAAAGAGCGAAACGAATGACAGATTACATTGAACGACCCTGTTATTTTGACATTCATGGAAATATTTCCATCCTATTAACATTCACTGTTTTGCTTTTTAATTATTTTATAAATAGAAAAAAAAATATTTTTTTAATAATTATTTTACCTATAAAAGTGAATTGTCAAGTGACTAAGTACGTATAAAAAAAATCATTTTCCTACATTGAAATAATAAAGAAAGTACAAATATCAGAACTGTATAATTGTAGAAAACTTGACATTGACAAGCTAAGAATGAAATATCAAAAGAAAATATACATTTTAGGTATTTATGAGCAACGTTGTATTTGGCAAATGTTCTATTAAATATAAATTTGATGATTAAATTGAATTTATCATAGATAAAGGACGTTAAAAGCATGGGAATAAAATTCTTTTGAAATTTGATTTTCTTTTCCATAGCCTTCAAGTAGGTGTATATATATGAGGCCCCGTACATTCTATATCACTGGGCTTCTTGGTTTGGGTTGTCTTAAATTTAAAATATATATATATATATATATATATATATATATATTATTTAATTCTCTAAAATAATATTGGATGGAGTGTAGTGAACTTAGAATTAATGTATGATTACATATAATTAGGTTGTAATTAGACTGACGTTAATCAAAAGTTTATTTCAAAATCTATAAATACAAGTTTGAGTTAAAGAAGTAGGTGATATGCATTTACTGTATCATTAATATTTGAACTGTTAATGTTGAGCTAACTTTAAAATTGGAATGTCTTTTGAAGGTATCATTTGAACGATTTGGACAAGCGGAAGCGAGAGAACTTAGACTTCAAGACAACTTTTGGATCCTAGACGACTTACTTGACGTTGGACCATTAACCTCAATCTTACATCTCAAAACAAGAAGGAATATTCAAATGTGAAGCATAAAACTATTTGATTGACCGAAACTAATAATACATCATTTGAAAATAATGCACAAAAATTATGATAAGAGGAAAATTACCTTAGAGATGTGAGTGAATTTCATGGATATAAGTGTTCTTAACAAAAAAAAAAAAAAAGAGAGTAATAAAACTAAAAACAAAGATAATACTATATACAAACACACACAAATAAAATCTAATGGGATGGGACAAGTATTGACATACTCATCCTCATTCCATATTCAATTGAAAAAATAAGGTATTACCTATATATACCTAGTCAATACGAAATTTTTTTGTCAAAACGGATATGAGACCGGACAATACCCACATAGACAGTTTATTTGTCATCCTATAAGTATGAGATAATGAAACATGTTGATAGGTCTTGGAAGATTTATGTCAAAAAAAGTAAACAAGACAGTTAGTAAGTGGTGGTTGGGGGAGTTAGGAGGAGTTTCATAGCAATTAGGGGTAGTTTTCTTTGGTTGTTTTTCCTTTATTAGTTATGTCTTGTTTATGTCTTTTAAGGAGGTGGGTATGTATTTTGTTGGTTGTTGAGTGTTTATTTCAGAAATAGGAACTGTCTTAGGTAAGGGAATGTTTTCCCTTGACTGTTGTTGATTGCTTTTACTGTTTTTCCGTTCAATAGAATTGTTTCTTCACTATGAGAATTCATAAACTTGTGATTATTTATTCTGAGATAGTATCTATGTTTCTTGACACCAAGAAACCTAATAAACTGGTCTGACTTGCCAGATTCAAAAACATTGAGAGAGAGAGTCATGGAGGGTAGAATGAGCATGTTGGAGGACAATGGAGGAGACGAGAGAGGAATCCAGAGCAAACTTGCAAAGACTCAATGAAATGATGGAAGAAGGAAAAATTTGGAAAGAGATTCTGAAAGAAGTAAAGGATTTGTTAATGGAGATAAAGTGGGAAAAAGGGATGAGACTCACGAAGAATTGAAAAAGGGAATCAGTGGGGATGGACGAGAAGAGTAGAACTACCCACATTTGAAGGAGGAGATCCTATGGAATGGATAACAAGGGCAAAAAAATTCTTCGAAGTTCAGGAGGTTACATCTAAAGAGAAAATCAAATTGGCTTTTATAAGTATGGAGGGAGGAGTCAATCATTGGTTTCAGTTTTGGAAGATAAAAACCAATAACCCCACTTGGGAAGAGTTGACGCAAGAACTTATCAGGAGATTTGGAAGAAAAGAAAGATCTTCAGTTTTCGAAAAGTTGACATCAATTAAGTAAAAAGGCGAAATAAAGGAATATATTCAAGAATTTGAAATGTTGGTGGGACAAGCAACTGAGTTGATGAAGGAACAACTGATGAGATACTTTTTTGCGGGCTTACATTCAAATATAAGAAGTCAGATTAGATTGCATAATCTTAAGGATCTTATGAGGGTAATGAAGATAGTGAGAGATATGGAGGAAGTTTAAAAGGAGAATAGAATAGGAGAGAGAACTATGAATAGAAGTTGGGGCTACCAAAATCGTTATCATGGTAATGGAGGGGTGATCTCTAGGGTGGAAACATTGAAACAGACTAGGAAGTTGTAGTAAGGCCAACGCGTTTAGGAAGGAAGGAACCATGATGGAATCTAGAGTTAGAAGCAATGACACAGGGAGTAGTCGAAATAGGGGGATGAAGAACCTACCCTATCCCAGATACATTAGAAGAAGAGAAGAGGGGCATTGCTTTCATTGTGGGGTATCTTTTAGTCCGGGATACAAGTGCACTGAAAAAATATTAGAGTTCTTATTATGGGAGATGATGAGGAAGTCGTGGAAGAAGAAGAAGAAGAAATAGAAACACATGGATTTGTCAGGCTTTTTCTACTGGTGGGTTGACATCATCTAATAGTATGAAGTTACAAGGGGTGCTCAAAGGAAATAAGGTGTTAGTTTTAATTAATAGTGGTGCTAGCCAAAATTTCATTTCAACCAAGTTCGTGGACGAATTGCATTTGGAAGTAGAAACTACTCGTTCCTACACGGTTTGCTTGGGGGATGGGCATAAGAAGCAAACAATTGGATGTTGTAAAAAATTTGCCTTTGCAATTGGAGGGATTCATGATTAAGGAAAAATTCTATCTTTTCAAATTAGGTGGGGTAGATCTAATTCTCAGAATTTCATGGTTGGCTACTTTAGGAGAAGTTAAGACTAATTGGAAGAATCTAACTATGAGATTCAACCAAGATGCGAGGAAAGTAAGAATTCAATTAGATCCAACTCTGACGAAAAAAGTTATTACACCAGAGACATTATTGAAAGAAATTGAGATTGAAGTGGTTTCTTTGGTACGGAAGATGGACTGTGCATAATTGGAGGAGAGGATGAATGAAGGTGAAAAATTGTACCCAGAATAATAAGCAGAGTTGAAGGAAATTCTGGAAGATTTTGAGGATATTTTCCAAGAACCAAAGGGATTACTTCCTAATCGGCCAATGAACCATCAAATCCCTATCAAATTAGGTGTGGATCCTGTGAATATGAGGCCCTATCGATATCCTCATTTGCTGAAAACATGGATTGAAAAACTGGTATAAAAAATTCTAACTTCTGGAATCATAAGGCCAAGTAACAGTCAATATTCAAGCCTTGTTATCTTAGTGAAGAAAAAAGATGGAAGTTGGAAGTTTTGTATAGATTATAGGCCATTGAATAAGGCCACCATTCCGGATAAATTCCCTATTATAGTTATTGAGTTGTTGGATGAATTAGATGAGGCTACTTATTTCTCTAGAGTGGAATTGAAGTTTGGATACCACCAAATCAGAATAGAGGAGAAAGATATTCCAAAGATTTTTTTTCGTACTCATCAGGGACATTATGAATTCAAGGATTATGTAACGCTCCTACTACTTTTCAATGTTTGATGAACACGGTATTAAGGCAGTTCTTGAGGAAATGTGTACCAGTTTTCTTTGAATATTTTAATATAGGTTTAATTGCTTTCTTTGTCCTTGGTTTTGCAGCAGTGTGTCAAGTTGGTCATACCTTTTAAAAAACTTTCAATTTCGTCCACACACAGTATAATTTGCCTAAATCAAGTTCCTTCCGTTAAATATCAACAATGGAGTTAACTATTTCATTATGTGGCAAAAGAGTATGCTAACATAACATTTGTCTTGGGATATTAGTTGCGATATGTAATTAGGGTTCTTTTATTAAATATTCTTTTCTAAACCCTAATTAATGTTCGAGTCAGTTTTTCCTTGATTAAATTTCCTAAATAGAGATTTCCAACTTAAAAACCCTAATCAGAGAAGTTTTCCCAATTCTCTTGCTTTCCTTCCTCACGGTCCAACCCAACATTGGGTGTCCTTTGTCTCACAGTGTGGCGCTAACTAAGGAGCTCGCGACCTTGGTTGTCGGAGAAGGCGATGACGCGGTGAAGGTGTGAGTTGGGTAGGGCTTCGTCACGCATGACACTCATCTTCTTTCTATCCTCTGTTCGACTTCGTAGGGGACCTCCTTCTCCCTCTCCTGGTTCACTTTTCGTAGGGAGAAAGACTTCTTTCCTTCTTTCGTTTTTGGTCTGTTTCACAAAAGGAGATGTAATTTCTTCTTTCATCTTTTATTTTTGG
Source organism: Vigna radiata var. radiata (assembly GCF_000741045.1). Lineage (NCBI taxonomy): Eukaryota > Viridiplantae > Streptophyta > Magnoliopsida > Fabales > Fabaceae > Vigna > Vigna radiata. Next base: position 16,778,635 of record NC_028361.1, on the reverse strand, counting down.
TTTTGCCTCAAGTTTCACAGGATGGGAGAGGCTTCACATTTGATTTAGGGTTTCGATTTGAGGTTTCTTTGTTGTATTTAGATTCGGCCTTGGGGAGAACCATTTCTTCCTCTTCTTTCTGGATTCAAATTGGATTTCCATTTTTGGGGTTTCTGCATTTTAATTAGCGTTTCAGATGTGGGTTTTCTGAAATTGGGAATTTATGGTTCTTGATTCTGTAAGTTAGGGTTTTAATTGTTCTCTAATTTTGGGCATTTTTGTTTTGTTATTTGAGTTTTGTGATGCAGGACTTTCATTTCAAAGTGTTTTTTAGGGTTTCGCAAGACGAAAAACATTGATTTAATGAAATCCCAACGAAAGAACACTTCCTCAACCAACTACCAAAGAGGAAAGCACACTTCGTCAACATAACCACAATACATTACATTGAAACATCTATAAATCTTAAAAAATTGGTTTTGCCACGTTACCATATTTTTTGCCACATCAAGAAACAGGTTAACTCCGTTTGTTGATATTTAACAGAAGGGACTTGACTAAGGAAAATTATACCAAGTGTGGACGAAATTGAAACTTTTTTAAAAAGTAGAACCAACTTGACACACTATAGCGAAGTTGTGGACAAAGAAAACAATTAAACCTTTAATTTATAACAATTCGTGGGGGGGATGCATAGGGACCATCTAAAGCATGTTCTTCAAACATTAAGGCAGCAACAATTGTATGCTAATAAGAAGACATGTGACTTTGGCAGGCAACAAATTAGATATTTGGGACATGTTATTTCCAGAAAAGGAGTGATGATGGATCTGGAGAAGGTTGATGCTGTGAAGAAATGGCTTGAACCGCATAATATCAAAGCTCTTAGGGGATTCTTAGAGCTGATGGGGTATTATAGGTACTTGCTGGAACAAAATATAACCACTCAAAATCAAAAAATTTGTTAGCCAAGCTTTTGGGCTATGAGTTTGAGATTGAATACAGATTTGGTGTCACTAACAATGGTGGCTGATGCATTGTCACGAAAATTGGATGAACCAGAAACGGGATAATTAGAATTAAAAGGCATTTCTAGACCTTTTTGGCAAGATTTTCAAGAGATATAGTACAACAAGATCTTGTACTTCAAAAGATCATTAGTGATTTGGAGGAAAACCCTGACCCACACCCCAATTTCACAATGGAGCATGATAGGCTGCACTACAAGGGAAGGATGGTTCTATCAGCCAAATCAGTTTGGGTTCAAAAGTTAATATCAGAGTTTCATGTTACACAAACTGATGGACATTCTAGAGTTTTCAGAACCTATGGGAAATTGGCTCAAACTCTATATTGGATGGGCATGAAGAAAGGTGTCACAAAATTTGTTGCTTCTTGTTTGGTGTGTCAACAACACAAATATTTGGTTTCTTCACCCCAGGGTTTATTACAATCCTTGCCCATTCTGCAGGCCATTTGGGATGACATCCGTATGGACTTCATTGTGGGATTACTAAAATCAAATGGGTATGATGCGGTTTTGGTGGTGGTTGACAGATTAAATATGACCATTTTATTTCCTTAAAACATCCTTATTTAGCCAGATCATTAGGTATAGTGTTTGTTAGAGAGGTGGTGCGACTACATGGCATTCCTTCTTCCATTGAGTGACCGAGATCCTACTTTTATGAGTTTATTGATGAGTATTGATGAGTACATCTTCAAGGTACTCGATTATTGATGAGTACATCTTACCATTCTGAATTGGATGGCCAAACTGAAGTTTTAAATAGAACTTTGGAAACATATTTAAGATGCTTCATTTATGAACAACCAAAGACTCGGAATTTCTTTCTTTCATGGGCTAGATATTGGTACAATACCAGTTTTCAGGCATCGGCCAAGTGTACACCTTTTGAAATTGTTTATGGTCGTCCACCTCCTACCATATCCCATTTTGTTCCTGGTGAAACATCAATTGAAGCAGTAGCGCAAGACATTATGGACAAGGATGAGGCACTTAAGGAACTGAAATTTCACCTTGGACGAGCCCAAGATCAGATGGTGAAATTTTTCTAATAAGAAAAGGCGACCAACCACAACTCATATGGGAGATTGGGTATTTTTGAATATTCATCCTTACAGACAGTTGTCTATGCAGGCCAGATTACATCCTAAACTTGTACCCAAGTATTACAGGCCTTTTTTAGTCCTAAAGCAAGTTGGCCAGGTCACTTTTCGTTTGCAATTGCCAGAATCTGCAAGGATACATCAAGTTTTTCATGTTTCCCAACTTAAGTTCGCGGTGGGGAATCACCATTTGACAATACAATAGGAATTGTCAGGTGAGCTGTAGTACAAGGAGCCAAGTTGTGTCCCTCTCAAGGTTTTAAATCGTAGATTACGCTCTTTGCAAGGCCTCAATGTTCCACATGTACTTATTAAATGGAAGGAAGAGGGTCCTGATAGCGCAACTTGGGAGGAAGAAGCATTAATTAGAGATCAATTTCCTGATCTCAACCTTGAGGATAAGGTTGTTAAGCCCCTAGCAGTATTGATAGGTCTTGGAAGGCTTATGTCAGAAAAAATAAACAGGACAGTTAGTAAGTGGTGGTTGGGGGAGTTAGAAAGAGTTTCATAGTAGTTAAGGGTAGTTTTTTTTTTTGTTGTTGATAGTTTCCTTTTTTAGTTATGTCTTATTTATGGCTTTTAAGGGAGTGGGTGTGTATTTTGTTGGTTATTGAGTGTTTATTTCAAAAATAGGAACTGTCCTATGTGAGGGAATGTTTTCCCTTGATTGTTGTTGATTGCTTTCAATGTTTTTTTATTCAATAAAACTTCACTGTGAGAATTTGTAAACTTGTTGTCATTATTTATTTTGAGATAGTATCTAAGTTTCTTGAAACCAAGAAACCTAACAAATGTCCTCGTCTTGATCCATTGTCATCTTTACATAGTAGTGAATATATATTTTTCATCAAGAGTTCCATATGAGAAGACATTATTCTTGTGTGTTAAATGAAGAAGGACTAAATATTTTTAGTCTCTAAACTTTGACACAAAATTAGAATTCGTCTCTCTCATAAGCTTTGATACAATTTAGCATTCATACATAAAAATTGAATAAATATAATTATTCTATCCTAACTATTTTAAAAATAAAATCATGTATCATTATTGCATTTGAATTTATTACATTGTTTGAAAGTTTCAGTTTGAATCTCAATTTAAAAGTGGAAAGTAGTTTAACACGTGAAATAAAAATTAACACTAATAAAATGATTATATCTATTTATTTTTTAAAATTGGAGAACTACACTTATATTTAACTTAATAAAAGAATAAAAAATATTTTTATTGATAATATTAAAAAAACAAAACCCATGATATATAATTTTTAGATCAGGTTATTCTTAAAAATACAAGTTTATATATAACTTTAACTTAATGAGTTTTTTCATTTATATATTTAGCATTGAAATGAAAGAAGCAGGTTACTTTTAAGTCAGTACAGAAATATATCAAGAAAGAGTCATCCAAAATTCTGTTAATATTTTTCAACTATAAGTAACTCTTTCACTCTAACTTCCCATCTTGTAGATGCTACACGTGGACAAACCAAATTTGTAATTTGAATATACACTCAGTCAATACGACAAAGAAGAAGAAGCTAATTTTTTCATTAGAAATAAAATATAGAATTAAATAAAAATAAAAAGAAATGTTTTTACTTTTATAAAAATAACTCTATCCTTCTTGATTTCATCATTTACTTTTATCGAAATGTCCAAAAAATTATCTGAGCATTTCTTAAAATTGGAGATGATCGTGACGTTGAAGCATTCATGCATGCAGTTGCATGAAAGCTGTGCCATACTTTGGACTTCTTCTGAGATACTGAGAAAATGGTAACTGCACCATTCATCGTCTTCACAAACATTTAGGTTATTTTTGTTTCACTCGACAGCACTGTCACCTTTTACTTTAATACATCTTTATTTCATACTTCTCATCTATATCTTTATCTCTGGGAATTATCGATTTCTTGAAGCAATAACTAGACGTTTTACTGTGTGTTCTTGAAACGTGTGACGAACGAGAGTGAACCATAAAGAGTTATTGGCGTATATGCAAAGGTCAAACTCATTTATAGTATTAAAAATAAAATGTAAACATGTGTTTTTCGAAAACTAATTTGTAGACATCTCTTATTGAATTATATCATAAAAAAATTTGAAAAAAAAAGTGCTGGGATTAATTTCTTCCAAAATAAATTATTGATATATTATTAATCAAGACACATATTTCTTTTATTCTAAACTAATGTGATTAAAATATTTTTTCTTTAATATTTTTAGTTTCAGTTGGAATTAAAAATAATACTTAAATGATTGACTATAAATATAATATTATTTTTATATAATTTTTAAAATTAAATATAAATGTTTTTATTAAGCATTATGTCACAGATATAGTACATTCTTGTGCATATATTCTAAAATAATTATAGTCATTTAATAATAATAATTAGTAGATTTCTTTTGTAATATGCTGCTGATTAAGTGACTATCGCTGTTGTTCCTCACTCTTATCTTCTTTCGAAAATGATTGTTTCAATATTTAGAATATCCACATTTTCCAAAGTTTACTGTTATGTATCAGAGTGATATCGAATTATATCTTAGATGCATAATCCAAAAATAAAGCGAAGTCTTTTTCCTATAAATGGTTGTATCTTCCTTAGAAATGTCCAAATATAGCATGCATAACGACACACTGCCATTTAACTGTTACATGGTCCATGGTTATATAAATTTTCCACCGATTTATAATATAGATGCATGGGGCCATGCTGAACATGACATTATTAAGACATAGTCAACTTTCATAAATACACATTATCCATTATGAATCCTAGTTTTTTTCACAATTCTGTTATTGTATTTTCCTTTTTATTTTTTCTCCATATCACAATAGGGAGATTAGGATTAGGATTAGGATGATCAGGGTTTAAGTCTAACTTAATTCTACAAAATCAGTTTGTAAAGTGAAGTTTGTATCTCACTTATATATTATGAATTAGTCTTATCTTTAATTAATGTGAAACTTCCATTATATTATAAAATAGCCTTACTTTTAATCGATGTGAGACTTCCAACATTGTGTTTGAACATACATGTCACTTGACTTTCAACTAGGTGAACTACATGCAATTATTACACATATTGTTGTTTGGATCCAATGAAATTTTTTTTAAGCAAACATACCAACTCATTCTAAACCTCATTTGAGTTTATATAATGCTTTTAAAAGAATAATAATATTTAATATAATTAACCTATGTTTCAATTTCATAAATGCAATGTATATTTTCACTTCAATAACTTATTTTGTCACATATATTTCCCACATCTCTAACAATCAACCTAGAAGATATATAAAATATATTAATTTCTTTTAACGAAATTGAACTGTTCCAAATTTGAAAAACTCTTTTGTGGTACTTTCAACATCTGAAATCAAACCTTAAAACATTCTCTCTTAACAAATCATCCAATGAAATGAAAAGAAAAAAAAAACATTGAGAATGATTTACTTATCTAAACTCAAAAACATATATATCTTCAGTTTCTAATTAGATAATTTGATAACATACTATTAATCAGAGTTAGTTTTTTTTATTATTATCTTAGGGATAATATAGAAAGAAAACTAAAGAATAATATTTAACTTTTATATATAATTTTTAAATATTTATTTATTTAAAATTTATCTTAATATACATATATCTTACACCACCTGTATTCTTTAACTGATTCTTTCAGAGTTTTTGTTTTTAGTATCAAATATTTAGTATATTAGAATCTTTTCACTTTTTAATATCAATATATTAGTTTTTAATCTTTACATCTAAACTATTATTCAATTTATAATAGTAAAATGACTATTTGAGCCACACATAAAGCATAATAAACTCTCTGTTCTCTTATTTAATTATAATAAAATAGTTTTGCATCATTTGAAAAAATGATTATAAAAAACAAACTCTTTCCCTTTTTTCAACACTTTTTTCAAGAGAAAGAGATCACAAGTAGGCACTAAAGGCTAAAATAAAATATCTCTCAGAATTCGATCACTATCTTAAGGTCATAATAATTTGTACGTGTAAGAAGTGTCATCACAAAAGGTAAAAAAGATTGTTCATTGTCTATCAAAAATAAAAAAGGTGTGTGTTTAAAAAGGGCACTTTATAACTTATTAATGCAGAAACAAATCAAAAAGGAAAACAATAAACTAGTTTAGTTTAACAACCATTTTGAATGCTTTTTCTTTTGTTTGATTAGGGTTTTAAAATTTTCTATACAACAACCATATATGAAATTATATACACATCAGCCAAGAACCATCATAATCAATGTTTAGAGGTAGAGATTAGTGGTTAAGTATTTGCCATAAGCTATTCTATAACACTATAACTTTTTAACTATAGTTTTGTTTGGAAGGATTATGCATTGAAGGATTCAAGTGGTGAAAAAGACTTGTGGTGAGTGATAATGACCTTCAACAAGGACAAAACATGCAAACTCATCATATCATACAAAGAGTTCTGCAAGTACACATGAAATCTGTTGCATGATTTATACAGTTTGCTTATTCAAGGATTAAAGCAATATTTATTTTTTTTGAAAAAGTAAATTGTTATGCATTTACTCTATGAAAATCCCCATTACTGTGTAAGAAAAACATCTGGGGATGTGTAACATGAACTAAATGCAGCAACTAGATTGTGGTCCTTCTTTTTGTCTTTATAAATTGGTCCCTTTCCTCTCTTAATCCTTGTATCTTGAAAAGAAAACAAGTGCTAAAGTTGTTTGCTTTTTTAAAGCCTCGTATCTGTTTGGTGGTCCAACAGGGTTATAAGATTGCAGTTTGTGCAGAAAAAGGAAAGGATTGTAGTGGTTTCATCAGATCTTTTCTTTTCACATAACAGAGAAAAGAAATAATCTTTATTTTTTGTGTGAGTTAAACTTGTGTCTTAGATAAAATTCTTTCTATGTTTATACATAATTAATGAAAAGAAAGAGATTAAGTAACATAGAAAGTATACCAAACTTCTTCAGTCTTTGTAGTTTGATTCCATCTTAAGAAATAACTTAATTAGAAATAAATTACAGAAAGCTGAAAATAATGTAGGACATGTAAAAAGTAAAAGAAAACCATATGATAGGTTCACCAATTTGTAATCCCAACACATCATCAGTGTTGATTCGACTGAGGTTTTTTCTAACTGTGCAAGTCAATTGAATCTGTACTTTAGATTAGACATAAAAAAAAAAGAAAAAAAACATTACCAAAACGACAAACCCTAAAAGTTGTTTACTGTTCACCAATTTGTGTCACTCCTCTGCAGGAGAACAGGCGTGTCTCTTTTATTGTGCAGATCAACGTTCAACATGCATAGTACTTATCACAGTTTCTTTCTCCAAATTCACTTCATCTTTGTGAAAATAGAGTATAGATTCTCTCATAGTCTACAACAGTTAATGTAAAATGTAAAAATTTTCAAAAGAAACCGATTATGACAGATTCAGAATGTAATTGTTTTCATTCTAACCACCGAATTATAATTTTCTGCATTCTGCATTCTGCATTCTGCATTCTGCATTCTGCATAAAGAAAAGTTTCTGTACTCTGCATGTACTTTTTTACAGCAGACAGTTATGCAGAAATTAGTTGAAATTGTTATAAACCCAAAACAAGTGATTGAAAAAGAATGGAGTGAGTGTGATGAAAAGAAAAGAGGTAAAAGGAGTATAGGGGTCCATCGTGTAACATATCTGAGTAGGTTAATGATAACATGGAGAAAGAATTGAAAATTTATCAGTATATTATTATTATTATGTGGCCTAAGGGAATTGAAATGCTGTGTTGTTACTATTATTATTGAATATAATGGACCGTTCCTTTATTTTGTTAGTGGAAGCCGAAGAAGCACACTATATTATGATATGATATGGCCATGTCTTGTTGTGTTGGTTGGTTGTGTGGGGTATCACAGAAAGCACCCAAATTAATTTCCCTTGTCTTTCTGGTTGTCCATATTTTTGGTATCATTGATTCTTAATTAAGACCTAAAAGCACAGAAAAATGGAGCTGCACATAGCAACTTCAAAATTGGACAAAAGAAGTGGTTCTAGTGTTTATGCATGTTATCTGACTTCTCTGACTTCCCTTCATCATTCTCATTTCTCTTTCCTCATCAGCTTTTCCATAATTTTTACTCTCTCTCTCTCTCTCTCTCTCTGTAATCTTATCTCCTTTACGTTTGTCTCTCTTCACCACTTCATAATGGTTAATTTTTTAAAAAAGTAGTCCCAACAATAGTATATTATTTATACCTGCGCCCCCCCCTCTTGTATAGTTCATATTCTCCAAAGTCCAAAGTAGCTTCTCACTACAGATTCTCTCCCTTTTCTTTTATAGTACAGTACTATGTAAGTGCCTCTTTCCACTTGCATTTCCTTTCACCCTTTCTTCTATTTCTTACATGCATTTTTAAGCCTTGTCCCGCTTTAATCATTGTTTTATCACTTTTTCTGGGGTCTGGTTTTGATTCTCTGGTGTTCCGCTGTTCACTGAAGGCTCTCTCTACCTTGTGCAAGTAAAAACTTTTGCCTGTTCATTTCAGGAATCTGTGTTCACCTCTCTTTTCTTTTCAATTTTCATCACAGGGATGCATTGTGCCTGCTATTCTTCTGTAAAAATTAGATCTAATGGGGAAATATTAATCTCAGTTTCTCTCAAACTTTGTTTTCCTAGACTCAACCACAAACTTGGTGGATTGAGCTGGGGTGGGGGTATTTTTATCTTCATTCCATTCAGCTTCTGCAATTTTTCAACTTTCTGTTTCATTTTATTGTTTCAAAAGATGTTTTTTATGAGAAAGATTTTCGAGTAATGTGGGAATCTGTTGGTTGACATCTTCAGATAGCTTTTGCTTTTCGGTTCCAATATTTGTTGGCTGAAATGTGGAACTTTTTTTCCATTTTATCCTTTATCCCAAAAAAGTGTATAACGTATACTTTAGGGCTGTAATAATGCCTAAGGCTGGTGGGTGTATTTCAGATGTGTCCAATAGTGTGTTTTAATGTTGATGGGTGAAAATCAATTATGGCACATAAGGGTACTGAAAAATGATGAAAATCTTGCTAGTCACCCAAGACAACAATCAAGATTTGCCATCTATATCTATGTTTTCACTCATACTCTATCATGTCAACTCTGTTAGTTTCTTTTCAGTGATTGAAACTTAAGTGCTTCTTGTATTTTTATAAAAATGTGTTTGAAATACATTTGGACAAAGGAACACAGTCATATTGGAAGCTCATGAAATATGCATGCATGTCATCCATTGTGACACACTCTGCATCTGTTATAAGAGCACTGTTTTAACTTGCTGAGAGCTGGTCTAGCAACCAAGACATCAAACCTTTGTCACAGAAGATTTGAGTCAGCTACAAGAGAAAAAAAAAAGTTTTTATATTTACTTTTTTATCTTCTCTACTTCTTTTCACTGATATCCCTTCTGATTACTCCTTTTTTTTTTTTTAACATATATATTTTATTATTCTTTCATCTTTACTTTGTGACTCTCCTCCTTTTAGTACATATTTATACCCTGCATGGCTAAACTGGAAAATTTGTTTTGGTGTTTGCATGAACTGTTATTTAAATAATATTGAAACATAATAGTTTCCAGACATTAATTAAACAGCTTTGAGATTTAGGTATTACGGGAGCAAAGGTAAGTAAATTTTTTTTGTTGCCATTTTTCTGTTCTGATGTTTTTCTCCTTTGCAGTGTATCACTTCTCAGTCTAAAGAAAAGAAAAATGAGACAGTTTCTCTATCAGAAAATCTGCATGCATTATTTTTAAATTTCATCAAATGAGCCAGCATCTAGATGAAATTTATTTTGCAACTTGTTCTTAAGCCTTTGATCTGTGATTACGCTTTCAGTAAAAGGAAATGGAGCTCACATTTATCAAGTTCTTATATATTTTGCTTTTTGAATATTATCTTATGGAAGGAGATTCTCACAAATTCTTTATGCTTTTTCTGCAAAGTTGATTTCAGATTTACTTTCTGAAACAGGTTGCATGTTTTGTTACATGTGAAAGAGTTTCTCAGCCATGCTTTCTTTGTTTGTATGACTTGAATTAACACCAGAGTTTTGTATGTTCTCAGCTTTTACTTTGTCATAACAAATAATGTGCTTCATCATCAATGCAGATGGTAATCTGACTGAAGCAAAAGTCTATCCGATTCATTGCAATTGCTTACAGTGAAAGATGATGATGATGATGATGACGCCAAACTTGAACCTGGAACCTGAAGAAGATTTCAAAATCTGCAGCCAAGTTGGATCAAATGAATTGCTGCAAGAAACAGCACAAGATTATTTGGACAACAGCAGCTCCTCCTGTCTCACAAAGACTGATCCTGATTCAGGTTCTCTGTCCCTTGACTTGACCCTCAAATTCAATCACAGTGATGAAGAGTTCAAAGGTGAAAGTCACACCAACAGTGAAGTAGGAGGTGAAACTCATCCCTCAGCACTAGCAGTTCCCAGAGTTTTCTCCTGTAACTATTGCCGGAGGAAATTCTTCAGCTCGCAGGCATTAGGTGGCCATCAGAATGCTCACAAAAGGGAGAGGACAATGGCAAAGCGTGCACTGAGAATGGGGATTCTCACTGAAAGGTACACAAGCTTAGCATCTCTGCCTCTGCATGGTTCTTCTTGTCGTTCACTTGGCCTTGAAGCTCATGCTTCAATACACCAAGGACAAGTGCAGTCAGTGAGGGTTCCTGAAATAGGAGTTGGTGCAAAATTCGAAAAAGACTATTTTCGGACACCGATCTTCGTGGAAGATGATGATGATGGTCTGTTTTGGCCTGGCAGCTTCAGAAAGACAGAAGGAAGGGGTGGTTTTGGTGTTAATCTGAGGCATGATGCAGATGCTTTCAATTCAAGTACTAGGTTTGTAGCAACTGCAGCTCCGGCACAAACATCTGCAACTCCTGATCTCACTCTGAGGCTCTGAGATTTTTCATCATCATTGAGTCCAAACATGTCTGTACAAGCCTCCTCATGATGTTCTCACTGTAAAGCTTTTTAAGCTTTTTCATGTTTAGTTCCATTCTCTTCAGACTAGAGAATTTATGGTAATTGTACTACTGTACAGTGAGACCTGCATTTCCATTGGCTTATTTTAGCTTATTTCAATTTCCATTGTCAAGCTTTTTCTTTGCATTGTTGTTGATGTAGTTGTAGCTCCATGGCTTCAAATGTCAATTTGTGTTTGTACTTGTGTTCAGAATTTAGTTTTGGAAAAACATGTCTTTCATTTATAGCTTTTTGCTTGAACCATGGTTATGTAGTTACCGTATTGTATTGTTGGCATAATGTCTATTTGATTTCAATGTTTCTTTGGTAGGTCAGAGGAGAAATGCTTCATCGGATTTACTCAAAAACTATGATAATTTTTCAGAACATTAAAGCTTACAAATTTTTCGTGAATCTCAATGCATCCTTTAATATATTTGATTTTTATTGGATTTTAGAAAGTGCGTGTCTATATAATTTAATATTTAAGAAAGTTTTGTCGTAAACTGTATTATACTTCAAGAATTTAAGTTGCATAAGGGATGAAACCTTTCAAAGAATAAAATAACAAAAAAATATAACTTTAAAGACATATTTTATAGAATCATGTCTCACAATTTGCCACATATGAAAGTACGGATGACAACTAAAATTCATTTTTCAAATGTGTAGACCAAAAGAAATATTTTAAAAACAAAGGCAGTCAACACTGATTTTAATTTTAAAAAATAATTCAAGAAAACAAAGTGTCATAGCAGATCACATCATTTTTGGCAAATAAGAAAATACATTTGATAAAAATTAAAAATTATGAAACCATCAAGTTGTCATATGTAACACCATTTCTCTCTTCTTCTTTTAGCTGAACGGATATGCATGCTACCCACTTGGCTCTTGACCAACAAAACAATTGAGTAGGCATTTGAAACTTTTGTCACAGAAAATATTTCACATATTCATAAAAAAAAAGTACAAGGTGTATCTTAAGGATAATGTTTTTTAGGAAAAAAAAGTGTATTATGTTAAATGTGTTTTTTTTAAACTATTACATTTTTTTCCCTCTTCCAAATGTTCTATTTTCATCTCTTTTCTTTTAAAAAGTCACCAATTTAGTTCTACGTGATCAACACCATTACTTTTTTTAACGGTGTGTCACGTTCTGAATTCGTTTAAGATATGTGTATTGTGACTTAGATTGACAAGATTACTTAATGACAACGTTGTGCTACATCTCCTGCCTAGTAAGGTCAGCAAAACAACTCAGTGACGAATATTATGCCATGTTCTTATATCGATAAGGCCGATAAGACATGTATACTATTTTTCCAAGTCGACAAGATATCTGAATAACCCGATAAGATATTAGGATAACCTAATAAGGTGTATGGAGAAGTCATATAACTTGGTCAAAAGTTTAGAGTGTTCGGTAATGTGCTACCTAAAATATCTAGATTGTCCACTAAGCTATTTAAATTCTCAATACACCTTACGGAGCTATCTGAGTTCTCAATACACCTTATCGGGCTATTCGAACTTTCCACCAACCTATATGAGTTCTAAATTCACCTTACTCACTAAACTATCCAAATGTCTTGTCGACCTTACCAAACTAGGAACGTGACATATCGTTTACCACCAAGCTATCTTGTTGATCTTCGGACACATTATACATGTCTTAAAAAGTGATATATTATTTATCATGCCAGAAAAAAAATTACAACGTTAGTTATGAATAACTAAATCAATGATTTTGTAAGAGAAGAAAAACCTAAATAAAGTTTAGAAGAAGATTAAAAAAAAAATAAAATGAACAAGTTAATGGATGAACTAAAAATAAAAAGACATCACGTAATCTCAATTATAGAAAAATCAAATGATAAAATATTTAAAACAAAAAATACAAAATATTTTAGACATGTGATATAATAAAAACATTTTAATAAAATCTTAATTAAAAATATTAAAATTTTTAGATATTTAAGGATTCTACAATCTTGAGAAAAATATATCTAAAACTTTTGTTTGATAGAGATAAATTTGTCTTCAGAATCACGAACACATATTGTACAAAAAAAAAAAAAGTGTTGGATAAGCATTTCCTTTATTTGTGCATGCAGATGGGTACAGAAGGACACCACGAAACATATATAATGGCAGCATCACATGTTGTTGACATCCAAACAATAGTGAAATTATAGTTGGTTGATGCCGACATCCTCTTTCCATTCATTCATTCAACAAACAAAACTGTTTTCTTAAATCAAATTACCTAAAATATACAAAATTCGAGATTTAAAATGATCTGCAAAACTAAAAAATTATTATTTAAGTTTTCGAAAAATTTAAATTAAAACAAAAGAACTTATTAAAATGTTTGTCATTAAAATTAAAATTATATGAAAGTGTTAAAATTTATGTTGCTAGAACCACATATATATATATATATATATATATATATATATATATATATATATATATATATATATATATATATATATATATATATATAACTCATATATTCGACAAAACTTGATAAGATTCTCATTCACCATACAAATTTCAAGGTATATTTCTATAAAATAAATATGATTGGTTGAAATAATAAGTAGATACACTCTGTTCGATTTTTGCAAAATGTACAAAAAATCATGAGATTAATATTTGGTTTACTGAGTTAGAAAACCTGTGGCAAAAAAAATTAAATTATAAAAATAATTAATTATGAATGTAAAGATTTAAAAAATGATTTTTGAGAAGTGGGAATGATTTAAACAGTAAAATTTTATTAGTTTAATATTAAATAATTTTAATATAAATAATTTTGTTTAGAATGAGTTTCATTATTTTAAAATAAATTTAAAAATCATTTTTTTAAATCTTTTTCTTTATTATAAACACTGAATAGTGTTAATATCTTCTTTAAACAAATCAACTTCCTATCTTAAAAATATATTTTTGCATGTTAACTTTGTTTAAATGATTTTTTCAATCTTTTTAGTAGATATTAGTTATGACTTATTTTCATCACCTCGTTGCTATTCCAGTTGTAACAAATGGTGACTTTATTAGGGATTTGCTTTTGAGAGTTAAACCTAATAACTAATTATACAAATTATTCATATTTTAATTTATTTATCTTATATCTTTTATACTTTCTTTTAGAGTCCAATTGAGTTTTGCTTGCTACACCACCTATTTTATTTTTACATCTCTTCTCCATCCTGGGCTTGTGGTCCAACACATTTTACATATCTTCAAATCCCTTACATTTCACACCTTCAAAATACGTGTCCTCACCATTTCTTATAGTATATCAATCTCAATAAACTAATATCACATATAAATCAAGTTATCATTCTTACTTATATTGTTAAATGTTACACTTTGCTTTAGTTTCAGTGAAAGACTTTAAATATGAAATTAAATATTAATTTTATGATTGATTTTACAAAACATTGAATTGCATGAAACTTTAAAGAAAGATAGCAAGAATAAGAACAGGATTTATATTGGTCCACTTTTTAAGAGTTACATCAAGCCTACTTTGCAACTTGACCAAAGGATGAAATTGTCTTTTGCTGTTACATAACATGGGCAGGACCAAGTCTTCTTTCATTATCTTTTTCTTGTTCTTATTTTCAGTCATTTTCTTATCACTTTCCTTTTTCACTATTCTTTTTTCAACACTTTGATTCCATTTTCAACGGCTTGTTTTTGTCAAGATTTGAGGTTGAAAGTATGTGAAAATGATCAATCACCTATGCTATATGGAAGAGATTCTCAGACAAAATTTTCCTTTCCTTTTTTTTTCACGTGCTGAAAAAAACAGTTAGAATATCACCAGTAAAAGTATACAAGATATATTTTTTAATTAAAAAATTAACTGAATTTAAATTAATTAGAGGAAATAGATTGAATTTAAATATATAGTCATTTAAAAGAATAAATATAAAATTATAATTTTAATTTAAAAAGAGCTTAATACTAATTTGATCTTAATTTTGTTAGTTGTGTTCAAATTGGTCTTTCTATTTTTGAATTGTTCAGAATAATTTCATGTTTTGTAAAAATGGTTTAAATTAATCATTTTTGTTAACTATGTAATGTTCACCTTAGTAAATAGTAAAAGACCACAAGTTGTTACATCACCACAACACAAGCTACTACATCACCACATTTTTCCACGTCATCACCCTCTTCCAGCAAAAACTCTAATTCTCCTTGTTTTCCCCTTCCACCGTCACCTACCATCTTCGCCATCAGCCTTGCACCACCAACGTCCAACCTCGCACCAATAACCTCGTGTCATCACCTCCATAGTATGGACTCAACTTCTCTACCCATTAGCTGTCAGTCTTCATCCACTTTCAGATTACCACGAGTCTCACCATCAGCCGTTGTTTCCATCATGGCCATGACCTTCACGTTCAGCAAGCACCATGTCTCACGTCTTCTTTTCCTTGAGCCGCCACCACCAATCTTAACGCACAACCATGGAAAATCCAAAAACCATCATCTTCCCTTCATCGCGAGCTCCACTTCAAAACATCCATGGCCACGACTTGGAAACTAGAAACACAATGCCACCCAAAAGACCATCATTGACCACCTTCTTCCAAGTCGAGAAATCCCTTCTCAGGCTCCTTCGTCAAACCAAACCTCCACATCAAATCCCTAAAACCACAAAGAAACATAAATCGCCGATTCGTTCAGAACCCTAATCGCTAAGAACCCCTAAAATTGTGAGTCCAAAATTGCGAGTCCATCTTCTCCTTTGCGAAGAACTACTAAAACCTGATGTTGTCACATAATTCACTTGAGCTTACCACGTAATGAATAACTGAATAGGTCATTCAATATTGACTAAGGTGGACATTTTCGACGTTAACATTTTTAATGTCATTAAGAAGAAGAACAAACTTGGATCATTTTTACAAAACATGGGACACCTTGAACAATTCAAAAATAGAAAAAACCACTTTAAAAACAACTAACAAAACTAGAGATAAAAAAAATGGTGATATAAAATGTAAAATTTAAAAATCCTTTCATACATAAATATAGATAATTATTAAAATAATATAATAATATAATAATTATTTTAATTTTAAAATGAATTAAATTAGCAATCATTTAAAAGATAAAAATAAAAGTATAATTATTTTAGTTTAAAATAAAAATTAATTAAAAAATGAAATTAGAAAATAAATGTGTATACAAATAAAGTAAACATTTTATATAGTATGGATAAAATATAAAACAAATAAAGATAAAAGTACAATTACTTTAGTTTAAAATAAAAATTAATTAAAATATAAAATTATAAAAAAGTGTGTATACAAAAATCCCTTTTATATAAGTATAGATAAAATATAAAAGAATTATAAGATATTTTATTGAGAAAAAAATTGTGACCATTTTAGTAGTTTTTTATACATTGATCATTTGTGTTTTGTTTATAAATTATAAATTCTCTCCATACTAACTTATTCTATTTTATTTATGTTCTTATTTGATCCAATAGAAATACTAAAAAATACCTATTAATTCTCTTCATTATGAAACAATTTAAATTTATATTTATCAGGATAATATCCACATATTATAACTAATATTAGCAATTTAGTATTATGGTTATTATTTATAATAAGGTATCATTTTTTTTATTATTAACTACTTTGTTATTATACTTGAGATAAACTATTTAATTATAATTAAGTCAACTTGAATAGATCATCAAATTAAATAATTTTTTAAATATAAGATGTGACACTCGAGCATTGGTCGGTGCAAGAGGCACGCGAGAGGCACAAACAAAGAGCGGCTCCTTACAGACTTATAGTGGAAGGGGCACATGGAAGAATCAAATATACACCAGAGAATAAGAGGGATTTAGAGACTCTATAGGTATGGTACTATAGGGTTGAATTGAAAAATAGCTTAAATGAATTGATTTAACTACTCATATTAATAAAATGCATTTGCTTTTCGGTAGCCTAACCCATAAGAACTCCATGCCTAACCCATAAGAATTCCATGATTAAGCGTGAAGTAATTTATTATATAAGCATTTATTAATAAAAGTATTTAAAAATAGTATGTTCAATATTTATTAAAAATTGATACATAATAGAATATCTTTTTATAATAAAGTATTAGATAAATAATATTTTTATTATATCTTTATTATATAATCAAGTTGGATAAAGTTTTCAAATAAGTTTATGGTAGACATCATTGTCATTATATGAAAATTTTATTAAAAACAACTCATGGATTTCCTTCACAAATATTAGTTGAGACTTTGAACTCCAAATACTAGAAAAAATGATAAATTCCTCAACACATTAAAAAAAACTATCATTAATCAATTCTTTCATATTCCGAAAAAGACCTTTGTTTTTAGAAGTTTTTTTTAGATGATTTAGTATTACTTTGGCCTGACCTTACTAGGTTTCCTTGTATTTTGAACTAGCTCATTATTCCCTTCAGTATTAGAATCTTCCCTTTTATCAAACATATTAGCCCATTTAGATGCCAAAGGATTAGGATTTGTCGCTAAACTACTATGAATTGAATAAACCTTCCAAACTATTGACAATGACAGTGAAATTCTTCAAAGGAGGCATACTGACCAAGGAATCATATTTCACCGGCACAACACCATTAAGATTCCTAATAAGAGAAGATTAATTCACAACACAAATATTATCATGATGATCACCATTGGCTCTTATGATTGAACAACATGTTGTACAACAAGTTACACCATAAAAGACTGACTGAATCATAGGCTTTACCGCAAACTCCACCACTTGAACTAAAGAACTCTTAACCCCATCCTATATATTAACCACCTCAGGACAATAATGTTATTATATTTTTATGCTAAGTATTTACTCCCCACCAGAGATAATACTGGCATATTCTATTATAACCATCATATTCTATTATAACCATCATTTTACAATTTGAACAAAGTAAAGACAATTTTTCATATTCAACCTTAATAATAAACACAATTCTTAGTTATTCCACTAAAATTTAATTAGACAAATAAGATAACAAATCAAATTTACCAAGACACTAAGAAACGTGTAAAAAGAAACTTCAAAACTTATTATCAATATAATTATATAAAAATGAAAATGTATGAATATAATGTGCTATTGAAATTCATAAAAATATTAGTTAATTTAATTTTAATCGGATATACTAATTCAGTTTAATTTATTAAAATATACATGAGTTTATCAGAGATAAATACAATACAATCAGTTTTCCATTCAATATGTAATTATCATTTAATGTGACGATAATAAAAATAATAAAAAATAATTTATGTAACTAAAACTTCCTAAAAAAATAGTTTATCCTTATAGAATTACATGTAAATTTAAGCTATGCATAAAGAAACTGCTTTTGATTATAATCCATTTTGATTGGAGGATAGAAGAACATTTTCACCGACTTTCAGCTCAAAAAATCATTCTCAAAGACCGAATCAAAAAACACTCTCAAAGACCGAGTCACTTTGGAGAGGGAATTCGAACGTTAAAACTTGGTCCAAAGTCTTCAACAAAAGGTGTGAAAAGGAAAGGGAACAAGAAAATGATGAACACAGTGCAAAGTTGCAAAAAAGACCATAGCATGGATATCTACATATTAAGCCAAACTTTTTCTTTTTTGAAATAAAAAATGACATTCAACCGAAAATAAATTAGTCTGCCTATAAAAATACCATATATACAACTTTTTTTATATAATTAATCTAACTTATTTTAGTTTCATTTGTCAATAAACTATTTTAGTTTATAAAAAGTTTCCCTTTATTATTTTTTCTTTTTGTTTTTTGATATCTACACTTTAATAATTTCTTACTTGATTGTTAGTTCATAAATATATTTTTTTAAGATAATATATATATGTAAATAATATTTTAAAATAAAAATCATAAATAATTTTATAAATATATATCATGTTTTTATAACAAGCTATAATTAATTTATGTAAATTTTAAAAATTGACATGATTTTCTTTTACAAAATTAGTTAATTTTTATTTAGGGAAAAAATATTTTTCTTTAAAATTTTTGTGGATTTGTCTAAACATCTTGGTGAAGGTGGTATTAGCAAAAGAGTAAAGTGATGGTCAAAAGCAGGACCACCATGGTAACTTGCAATTCCATTTTCATCCTCCTCAAAGGGCTAAAAATGTAAATTAGCTTCTGCAATTGAAGCTGACCATTTCTCATTTTGGTCTGTATTCACAATTTTTCTGATCTGTATTCCAAAAAATATATCAACTTGCTCAGAAAATTTAAAGCAGTCTTTGAAATTCCTAATCATTTCAAAACTGAAACTGCACGCGTTGCAGAGCTGAGTTATCTGTCTCGTTTTGATTGAGGAATCAAAACCGAGATTCAGAAAAAAAAAAAAAAAAAAACAAAGCACCCTCGATTCTCGGTTGTTTTTTCGGAACTATCCCTGTTTGTGTCTCGAACACAGTTTTGGTTTTGCTCTTTGTCTTCTCTCTCTTTCTATTTGGGTCTTTGCCTTTTCTTTGTCTTTTGTTTTCCTGTTTGGCGTTCCTTCTGCCATGATTGGAGGCAAAGATCTTGTTCCCAATGGCGTGGACACCGAGGGAGAGAACTCAAGGAGCAAGGTGCAGCAGCATCAGCATCGTGATTTTTCTCAGGGCAAGGAACGCCCACAAGAGAAAAAGCAAAGTTACCCGGAGAAGAAGAAGGTTGGTGTTGATGAGTTTCAGTCACCACCCTCAAAATTTGTCTCTTCCGGGTCGCAAGAGTTGACCCTCAGCTACCTCTGTGACAACAGAAAATTGAGTCTTGTCGAGAGAGAGGTTGACGGCAGAAGCTCGGTGAAGGGCAAAGAAGTTGTGGTTTATGGGAATTCAGATCAAGATCAAGACGAGTTAAGGTTTAAATCGTCTCTGGAAGAGGTGACAGCATTTAGTGCGCGACAATACTTCGACCAGGATTGTCTCCGGAGGAAGGTGGCTGTGGGGAACCAAAAGCAAGATCAGGATGAGAAATGGGTGGAGAGGGATTTCTTGAGTTTGAGTGAGTCAAGGGAGAATTCTTCGAAGAGATCCATTGATGAAGAGTGTGAGAGGGAGAGGAGTGGTGGCAGCAAGAAGCAGAAGCTTGAGACTCTCAGTCTCTCTCTTGCTTTGCCTGATGTGTCGCTCTCTCTCACAGCTTCAAACGCTTTGCAAAATGGTGACCAACTTGTTAAGCCAAAGCCTGGTATGCCATCCACAAGGCCCACAACTACCATCAATTCATGTTCAAATGATTACACTGCAGCTTCTATGTCTCAATCTTACTCTCACCCTTTCTCACACAACCCAAGTTGCTCAATCACCCGAAATTCAACCGACAATTTTGAGTATTCCCACAGCAAAGATGATCAAATTTGGCATTGTGGGGAGGGCACTAATGGGTCAGTTCATAGCAGGTTCAAGCCAATAGGAGATGGGGTTGCTTTGGCCAATTATTCCTTTATGCAAGGGAACAGTCACTATAAGGCTACTAGCTCGGATAACCAATCTTTTTTCCCTTCAGAATTGCCTGCAAGAGTGAGGTTTGAAGCTCAGTCTGAGGGCTCCAGGGGAAAGAATTCTGAGAATCTGAGAGGCTTGGAAGGTGTGGATGGTGGGAAAATGATGAAGTTTCCTAGATCAGAGAGAATTCTAAGAGAAATTGTGTCTGAGTCTATCCCAACCATGGCTTTGCAATTTCAGGAGTTCACTGATGAAGTCATAACTTCAATTAAGGAACACTTGAAAGGTCTCATTGATACACCAGAGAAGAAAGGGGAATTGATGAACCTCCAGAATCGGCTTGGCCGAAGATCTGACCTCACCAGAGAGACTCTTTCCAAGTGTCATAAAGTGCAGCTAGAGATTTTGACTGCTATCAAGATGGGGCTTGCGAGTTTCTTGTCTGGTAAGTTCCAAATCTTGGAGATGGTGGAGGTTTTCTTGTATATGAGATGTAGAAATGTGAACTGCAAGAGCTTGCTGCCCGTTGAAGACTGTGACTGCAAGATGTGCTCAGGAAATAAGGGGTTTTGCAGTTCTTGCATGTGTCCTGTTTGTATGAGCTTTGATTGTGCAAGTAATACTTGTAGTTGGGTTGGCTGTGATGTTTGCTCACACTGGTGTCATGCTACCTGTGCCATTCAGAAGAATCTAATCAAACCTGGGCCTATCTTGAAGGGTCCTTCTGGGACCTCTGAGATGCAGTTTCATTGTATTGGCTGTGGACATACTTCAGAAATGTATGGCTTTGTCAAAGAGGTCTTTGTGTATTGTGCCAAGGATTGGGGCCTAGAAACATTGATGAAGGAGCTTGACTGTGTGAGGAGGATTTTCCAGGGAAGCGAAGATCGCAAAGGGAAGGAATTGCATTTTAAGATGGATGATATGCTGTCAAAACTTCAAGCTAAACTGGTTTCTCCTTCGGATGCCTGCAACTTTATCATACAGTTTTTCAGCTGTAAGTCTATGAGCTTTGGTCTTTACTTTTCATTTTCAATTTATCTCTTTGTGTGTTTTATGAAAACAATTGTGCTATTTAAACACCTGCTGCATTTAAATGGGAATCATGAAGTATGAATATCATGATATTCTCCACGGATTAATAAATCAAATTGATTTTATTCAAATATTTGATGTGGTAGAGAAAAGCATTATGCTCTGATATATAAAGATTTTCTTTTTAATAGTAATTATGACAGACATTTAACAGTGAGGCCAGAACCAGACATTTAACCTTTAAAATGATTTATCTTTCCATTTCTCATACTTTTATAGCCACATCATGTTCTGTATAAAAATAACTACTTCAGAATTCAGATTCAGATTCTACCATATGTTCAGTAGCATCAAATCAGGCTTAGGCCATGTCAAGTACTATAAAAGATTAGTGATCAAGCTGCAGCATTTGATGTGTAACCAACTGATTAAAGATTTTGGAATGGCATCCGAGAGTGGAAGATTTAGGAATGACTTTGTACTTTCTAAAATATTTGGTCCTGCTCAATAGGGCATTTCGTGTTGACTCAATTGTTTGTCATAGGTTGCAGAAATAGAAACAAGGAATGTTCTTTCATCACCTAAGGTGTCTACTGTTACATAATAATTATTTCTAGTCTTCTGGTGATTGGTTTTGGTGAATGATGAATTATGTTAAATTGACCACTCAGTTCTTATTACATGAGTTTGCAGATTTGGTTGATGAAACTTTTTTATCATTATTAGGCACTGGCCACTTAATCAAGCAAAAAAATGCTTGAGTTGGTTGGAATGTTGTATGCTTGTACTTCCCTTTAAGGATGAAGTAGCTAAATCTTATAATTCATATTTCAACGTGCATTTGAGTCTGTGTTTTTCCGTCAAACTAAAAGCCTCACCTTCCACAATTGTGAATACTTTTTCAGCTTTTAATAACAAATGCCTGCTTGATTTGACTATAATTATACTGATGATATTTGATACCTAACTCTGAAATTTTTTTTTCTGATAAACAGACACTGATGGCACGTCAGATTTTCCAGCTTCTGGTACATCCACAAAGGATTTGCCAAAATCTAAGTCTAACCTTACAGTAGACACAACATCATCTCTTTCACAATCTACTTCTTTAATTCCAAAATACCCTTATGACATGAGCTTCACAAGGTCAAATGATCTTCAACAGAAAGAGCTGAAAACCTCCCTCTTGAGTGAGCAGAAAAAGGAGTCTGATCTGCACCTTGAGGCTTTACTAAGGAAAGGAGGAGGGCTTGAAAGCTTGGAGAGCATCATACGGATAAAAGAGGCCGAAGCCGGAATGTTCCAGAGCAAGGCAGATGAGGCAAGGAGAGAGGCTGAGGGATTCCAGAAGATGATCAAGACAAAGGCTGCACAGATGGAAGAGGAGTATGCAGAAAGGCTTGGCAAACTTTGCCTGCATGAGGCAGAGGAAAGGAGGAAGAAGAAATTAGAGGAACTCAACGTGTTGCAAAATTCACACTATGATTACTTCAACATGAAAAGCAGAATGCAAGATGAGATTCATGGTTTGTTGAAGAGAATGGAAGCAACAAAGCAGCAATGGGTCTAATTCATGTACTTTGTTCTTGTTCTTGTTTAGTATTTTTCTCTCTGGAACACCCAGTAAAATGTGTGCAGCTTATTTATCCAGTACCAATTTGTTTTCTGCTGTTTCTTCTTCACAATAGATAACTTTCTATTGATAAATTGAAGAATCAAGTTTTGTATGCTTCATTGAGGGGCTTAAACCTGAATTTAGCCATGTTCTTCGTTAGAGCTTGCAGTTCTTGTTTATAATGTTAAACAAAGAACTAGTGACTATTTTTCTTTACTAGACAATAATAGTTGCATACAGATTTTCCTTTTCTCTCTGATCTATATTTGATTTTTCCTTTATTTCTTTACCAACTACTGTGGTTTGCTTTTAAAATTGCTATTTCTTTCAATAACTAATATTTCGAATTTAGACATTCTTTGTTGTTTTGTTTTTATCTTGTTTTTCTGTTATGTTTTAAAATATGTTTTTGTATTTTTGAGGCTGTCTTTCTTTTATGTTTTTTGGTGGTTTACTAATCACAGAAACCACAAGAAACTATTATGACTCTAAGAAAAGGGAGAAAAAGAAAATCTAAAATAGTTGGTAACCAATGAGATAGAAAACACTAATTGATAAGATTGAGTGTAGAACACGTAGCATACAGAGAAGGACAATAATGTTCCTAGACAATAATTATTGTAGGACTTTTTGGTACACCATAGATGGATGAGGGCATGTTTTATCCTTCAATATTTTATTTCACAGTTGGATAAATTGACTTTAATCTAATACTTAGCATTTGTTGTGGCTAAGTCACTCCCAATTTCTCTTTGCTAATTGGAGAAGTCAACACTATAATCTTACCACCCAATCGATTTCACATCACGCTTTGGCTTTGTAATCATTACAATTTGGTTCAAAAGGATCAAATTATGTAGTTTTGTTATGCATATAAAAAACAATAAATGAACTTTCTAAATTGACTTCTGTGGAGGCCTGTGGGCCAGCCCACACAAGGATGAAAATGAAAAGAAGACTTTTAATTATAGACAACTTTTTCATCTCAAATTAGATCTCTTTAAAGACACCAAGGATGTATTACAAGTAAAACTATATTAAAGAGTTAAAAGAAAAAAAAAACTAAGATTAAATATTTCTTATTTATTTTAAGCAAATAAAAAGTCATATTATAAAAAAAATAATATAGTCACATAAGAAATAAAATTTAAATTAATTACATTACAGTTAAAAACAACTTGTAAGGTAAGATTTGTAGTGATTTATATATTATAAATCGGTCTTATTTTTAAGGAAATGTGGGACTTCCAACACCACTCACACCGAGATATATAGTCTAATTTAATCATACAAAACTGATTATAAGATGAAGTTTGTAGCAGAGATGTATAGCCTAATTTAATCCCACAAAACTGATTTAAAAGATGAAGTTTGCACCTAGTTATATAGTATAAATTAGTGTTATATAATATTATTAAATATTCAATATCAAATAAGGCATTCTCATTTCTTCAATATCAAATATTTAAAAAAGAATTAAATTGTATACATTTCAAATTAAAATACCAAATAAAATTTCATGAAACCTAAAATAATGACAATGACATAAAATTATTATATTAGAGTAAATGAATTTCTTTTATACAATTTCAATGATAAAATTACACTTATGATAATGAGTTAAAAAATAAACATAATTATAAAAAAAATATCAAAACAACATTCTACATGATAAAAATAAGCAACAAATAGAAATATTAAAAAAAAGTAGAAAATGGTTAAATGTGTGTCTTGAAAACAATTTGGCAGATCATTGGATGAAATTTCATACAAGAAACAAATGTATAATTAAGATGAAAATTAATTGAGAGTTTCTGTCATTGAATACTTAAATTAAAGGTTAAACATTCTCATGTGAAAAAAATAAATAAAGATATTAAAAATGAGTAAAAAATGTGAGGTATAAAAAATATTTAATTAACGTATATCATTTGAACCTATACGCACAAATATTGTAATAAGAGGAAAAGTATATTTGATATGTGAATCAATAAAAGAAAGTATATTTGAAATGCAAATCAATTTCATGGTAAGAGAGAAAAAAAGTGTATTTGAAAAAAAATAATAATTATAAAACTAAAAATTATATATATATATATATATATATATATATATATATATATATATATATATATATATATATATATATATATATATATATCGATAAATTATGAAGGTTGAAAATATATATATATATATATATCGATAAATTATGAAGGTTGAGATGAGTATTAGGAAAAAACGAACGAGAAGAAGTAATGTAGAGAAACATAAAGAAGAGCAAAATTGAAGCATGAAAGGAAGATGGAGATGAATATTAAACATGTTATACCAGTTATAGTGATTAATGATATAGAAAGTCTCTTCTAATATTACACTTTTGTCACTATGCCAGTTTTTATACTGGTTCAAGGTTTAACTGGTATAGAAAAACTACTTTATGTAACATCCAAAATTGTAGCATGTAACTATCTATATAATAGTCATCAAAGTTTTAATAATTAATACAGATCAATCGCTAACAGAAATATGAAGTAAAATTTATACTCATCCAAAAACAAATAAAATTTAAACTTTATATACAATTGGGTTAATCAAAACTATTTACAAACTTAAGCTAAGGAAACTAAATAACAACATCTCCTTCATCAAGTACCTGCTCCAAGAGAACCTCATCTCCTTCTGCTCACACTCATAGGATGATCGATCATAGCAAAAAAGAGAACACAATAACATACAAACACAAGCACAAATAAAAGGGTAAGCTATTTCACAATTAAAGATAGATACATATAAACTCATCCAAACACTTTTCATACAACGAACATATCAATATACCATCATTAAACACTTTATGCATGCCACTAATATGAATGGATTGTCCGAACTTAGAATGAATGTCGAACTATGGTGGGTTGTGCACTTGTGGTGACTTCTATTGCTTTGCAAAGCCATTGCCAATGAGTTTCACCTTACCACACTCACAAGGTTAGTTTGTTCCACACCTTGGATCATACTGAAAGCATCCAAGACTAAGACATCCTATTACTCTCACCACATGTGTCAGTCTTCTCTATGTGAGAATGACTGACCATTAGAGTGTCAAGATACCCAAGACTGAACTCTCTGCATTCAGACTACAAATACTTGGAACTACACCAAGAATTCCACCTTGAAACTCATTTTCACAACTTTAAGCACCTTTGAAACCATGTAAATATGTCACTTTACTTTCACATTGAATACCAACATGTATCATCTTTAATCATATATTAAAAGACATTAAACAACCAAACAAATCATTAGAAAACACTTGAAACCATTCCATATACATTAGTACACAAGAACAGTCCAAGAAGAACCACTAAACAACACAAAACCCCTTTAAACTCATACTCAGGCAAGGAAACAGTTTTGAAACCCTCACCAATAGCTCTGGAAGGGTCCACCCCCCCCAAAACGACCTAAAGAACGTCCAACATGGACATTCAGAACCCTGAAAACCCCCCAAAACTGGTGTAGTAGTGCCTAGTTGCGCTCAGGGGCTGGCGCTCAGTATCCTAACCACTAGAAAATGGGTGCTCAGCGTTATCAATAAGCTAAAAATTAAATTTTCTCACTTTTAACACTTTACCCCCAACTTCCAAAGGCCTCTAGGACCCTTCAAACCTTGAAGAAACTCTAAAAACACTGTTGTAACTTAACTTGACCCTTTAAAACCTAAATTCACTCCTACAAGCTACCCAATTTCAATTCTACACTTTTAAACCTTCATACCACTTTACAACCTGCATAAACAAGTCTAAATACACTTGCTAGCACTCTCCAATACCTTGGATTTGTCCCGACTATTCTTCTCTCCATTTCCAACCCTTAAACCCTCTAAATTGGACAAAAACTCAACCTATGAAGTCATTTACCATTTAATAACAGATTTTACTGGTTTTAGCACCTAGACACGTCCTAATAGGTGTGATAACAAGCCTCTAACTTTCCAAAATAGTGCAAACCACTTACCTCAATATTTCACTACTCAACATCCTTTTTTCATACCAAAAACACTTGAAAATCACCCCTATATACTACCTTTTTCATCACATATAGTTTTCTTAACCATCTAACACTCCTAACAAGTTCTAAATTACCTCATGATAGTACCAAAACAGATCTCATAACATTTTCATACCTATTTTTTAATTTCATTACCCCAAAACCCTCCTTTTAAGCTTAAAATCTAAGTAATTTGATCAATACTCTCACAATCATTTGCATTCTGTTTCAAAAAATAAAATATCCTCATCACACACAATTAAAACATCATGCAACATCAATCATATCGTCATTTCAATCACAATAACACCATATCATCAAAACATTAATTTAACATACGTCAAATTTATCCAAACATACCAATTTTTACTAAAATGTCTATAATTTATATAATTACTAAATTTACACTACAAACACAACTAAGATAAGGTCTAGCTTCCCTTACCTCAAAATAATTTTTTTTGACAATTTTTAATGAGAAAAATAATTTTTTTACAACACATACGTAATCGTTTGTGATTGATCAGTTTTAAATATTTTTTTAAAGGTAAATTCATACAAACCAAGAAAATTATGATATGTATCTTGTGGTCAAAAAGTTGTTAAAAAGTGTTGTTAAAATATCTAGGTACAAGTCTGCCATACACTTATCCACCATGGGAACCCAAGGAAAATGATATTTTAACACCATTTTTTGACATCATTTTGACACTACACACGTGTCAAGATGTGGTTAGACGATTTCAAATTAAAAAAATTGAAGCAAGGGCATATTTGGAAGAGAAAAACCAAAGTTTTTTTTTTTAATTTGAAATTGTCGAACCATATCTTGACACGTGTGCAGTGTCAAAATAGTGTAAAAACAATGGTGTTAAAATATCATTTTCCGGAACCCAACGAGAATACCACAATTTGTTCCAACAAATGAAAACTTAAAATAAAAGATAATGATACTTAGACAATATTTTTTTTGACAATATTTGAACATCATTTTCATGTCAATCTGTGATTGGTGATGTGAAATGGTTGTTGGGAAGATACTTAAAGAAAAAATGTTGATAACAAATAACATTACAATTGAATTTATGGAGAGAACTCTTACAAAATTAAAAGAAAGAAAGAATAAACAAGAATATCAAAATAAAATATGTATAAAGAGAATTGAACAAGAAGGAATGAAAGTGAGGGAGTTGGTGAATTAATTAACAAAGGTGCAATGGTTCCTGATCTCACCGTTGGAAGCAGTGAGGACATCAATGGAACCCATTTGAACCATTGCCTTGGCAAAGTTCTGAGACCAATTGGCAGGATGGTTGGCATTGCTAAGAACCAATTCCCTGGTGGATTGAGAGGTGAACAGCGTCTGATCCGATGTGAGCAAGCCTCGGTGGTTGATCAATCCATCGTAGTATTTGGTGTCCAAACGAATGGGAGTGGAAGGATCAAATGACACAGTTGGGTCTGAGATGGAAGGTGGCGCAGGACACTTTGTTTTCAAGGTTTCAGCGTAGGAAGACTCCATTGATGGGTCTTGCGGCAAGGTCTCATTGAAAGAGTACAACCGCTTAGAGAAGGAAGAACAATGCGACAAACCAATGGAATGGGCTCCTGAAAGTGTCACCATTTCATCTGCAGACAAACCCTTTCGTGAAAACCTACTCACAAGCTCATCGGCGCTCAGGGTTGGTGCAGGCAGATTCTCTCCCGCTTCATCGGCCACAGAGACACGACCGTCTCTGCGTCCTGTTGGAACGTCGTAGTTTATGCCACCCACTTTAAGAGCACTGTCTCTTGCTGCCAAGGCCAATATGTCTGCGCACGACACCGTTTTAGGACATGCAGCCTCCAACTGTGCCTTGGCGTCCTCAATCACTTCGAACCCACGCAAACTTGGGTTGTTGGCAAAATGGTCTCTTTCTGCTGGGTTACCTGGGGTAGATGCTAGCAACACGGAACCATCGCAGCCCTGAAGAAATATGCATAAATGAAATTCATGAGGGTGTTCTTTAATATGATTATATAGTTGAGAATTGAGTGATTGATTTTACCCTGACAAAGCAGTCATGGAAATGCATCCTTATGAGACCAGCTGCTATGCCTGAGTTTTCTGAAATGGCTTTGTTTACAGTACTTCTGACTATTTCCTCCGCAGATGGACATGTGGAGGCGTAGAAAGCCACTTTGAGAGACGCTGAGGCCAATGAAGAAACAGAAACTAGAATGAGAACCAAAGTTGAAATGATTGGAAGGAAGCGGAGAGTGATAATATCCATTGTTGCAAAAGGTGGTAGGAAGCTTAATTAGCAGAATATTGTATGAATGAAAGTAAGGTTAAGGAGAAGCTAAAATGAAAGAGTATTTATAGGTTGTTTTGAAAGATATGGTCATCAAAGTGTGTCTGCGGTTGAACTCTTCTCTTTTCTTCTTCAGCTTCAGTTTTTGTTTATTGTTTGATTATATGAAAATTATGATAACATATTTATTTACCACTTGCAGAAGTCCACTGAGAATTTTTTTCTTGGTTTTGTGTCTGCTGCATCTATCTGCATCTGCATGTGGCATTTAATTACTTCAATTTGATGAGAACTTTTCACATTTTTATAGTCAATTCTTCAAACTTGTTTTTGTTGTCTACAGGCCGCTCTGGGCGTAGACGGGTTCAAGAGGAGTCCAGTGGATAAATTAAATACACAAATATCTCCTTAAAAGAATCACATTTGTCACATTTTAAATAACATTAACACATCACCTTATTATTGTCGTTATTTTATTTTTAATAAAAAAAAAACTTTTTTTTATTAGTAACTAAAAGAAATACAATTATAAACAACTAATATACTATAATTGTATAATAATAAAAATTGATGATTAATAACTTAAGTAAGGTTATATCTATGATAAACCTTATACATGATTATTGTATTGTAAGAACCATTAAATTCTAGAGTGAGTGGAAGTCAAGTATCAACGTGAGGAAATCTAAAATTCAAAAAGTGAAAGATAGGTGTGAGCACTAGAGTGGACCGTTTAGTTTTGACGGTAGTATTTAAGATGAGATTTTTAAATCTGGTACCACTTCTCTGCATGCATCCTTCTTCCCCAAACGGTTGAATCTCATTTTCTTTTTGGAGCTGATATTTGATAACCATTGATAGAAATTGAATGATCCTCATGAGTGACTAATTTCTTAACCTATAAACATTGTTTCCATAGGCACATCTATATGTCCCTCCTTGATCTAAAAAAATGTTCATTTTCATCATTATGAAAATAAAGATCTGAATCATCATGTCTCCTTCTTCTTCTCTTCACACCCTCCAATCTTACACTTACATCTTCGTTAGACTTTTGGAGCCTTTCAGACGGTAGTTTTGTGTGCTTTTACGTTTGAGTCATTTGTAAGTTGAGTGCAACCATAATTGCCGCAATCTTCGATGGTGAAGAATCACTATTTTGGGAAGAAGTCATGTCCTACAAGAAAATGTTAGTAATAACAATAACATATATATATATATATATATATATATATATATATATATATAGGATATCACCACTCTTTTAAGTGTTTCACTCAAATTCCACTCATATATCACACTTGTAGACTCTTTTTTTTAAATACTCTCTTGTATTTCTCCACTCAAATTTCACTCACACATATCACACTTGTATATTGTTTTTTTTTTTTTAAGTACTCTCTTGTCCTTTTGTACTCAAATTATCTCTTTAGCACTTGGCAAAGAACTCTAGTAGCTTAAACAAAAGAGTGACAAAACAATGTGAAAAACATTGTGAGATCTAAATCTTCATTTAAGAGGTCAAAGAAAATATAAAACTCTAGACAAAACTTTAAGGAATTTTAAAAGACATGAAACAATAAAAATATAAAATAAAGAACTACCAAAAAGAGCTAAGTGAGGCAATTTAGAGACTCTTAAAAAAAAAGACAGAATATAATTCAATAGATTAACAATTATAAACAATAGTGCAACATAATAATTGTGTTGAACTCTACAATTTTTTCCCTTTTTTACTCTTAGATGGTTACTTTCTCTTTTTCTTTTCTTTTAGTATATATTTGTTTCCTTTGGACTTGAATTCAATATTCTTTCCTTTTTTTTCTTTTTTCAATTTTATAGTTCAACATAAAAAAAACTAAACAGAATGTCCTTCAAATCCCAAAAATCATGCAAGATCAAGGTAAATAGTTAGTTATGGTTAGATTTAATAAAAAAACACAAAAACAGGTTATTTTTTCTAATCAAATGTAAAAATACCCAATTTAAATGAAGAACATGAAAAATTAAAAACTCGATGATGAAACAAACAAATTTCAAAACAAAACATAGAACATAAATATTCAATTTTTTTTTTGTTTTTTTAATATGGCAAAAAATAAGATAAATGAGGATATCTAAACTATAGAACATTTCTCTAGATATCACATGAGAACCTTGTTCTAAATACCAGATGATATGTTCCTGTCTAGGATAGAATACAATAGTTTCTGAATTTGAATATTCAAGAAGCTCGAAAAAAATAAATAAAAACAAAATGTAGATTAGAACAAAATGGAAACACTATAATCTAATAAATTGATAAATTAAGCGAAGATTCGTCACAAAATGTTAATATTTGATTATGTTGTTTGTATGACAACTAATAATAGTACTTATTTCATAATTAATTTTATACTTTAAGATGACCTTTTTAAAACTTATTGGCATAAAAAATTTATAATAAACTCATATTAACAATTCTATTAATTAGCTACGAATGCTTTATTGTTTTATTTCTATAAAATTTTTATGACTTATCTATTTTTAATATTTTTGTATTAATGTTTAAAAGCTAATTATTTAATAATACACACTTTAAAAATCTTATTGAAAATTATGAAGTCATCATAATAATAATGTATTAAGGATAAAAAGGAGAAGGAAATAAACGTACTGTAATAAGTTGGAAAGAAAAAGTATTGAAAAAAATACTTCATTAGAAAAAAGTGATACTACAAAAGTAAACCCTGAAATTCTTCCTTCTAAAATGTTTTTGGTACATCACTTTGGATTTTGTCTACTAACAATAAGTGATGGAAATGTGAAAATGAAATATTGAATTGTGGAGTTTGCTTAGGAATAATTTGTTGGGAGAGTGACAGAGAGAGCAACAAAGAAAGCATAAAGGAAGAGTAAGAGAGCAGTGAAATTGACTATGAGAGCCTCTTGGCTACGATAAAGGTTTAAAAACTGAAAATATTGAAGTAAACCAGTCTTAGCTGTGGCAACTGCAAGAAGGAATATGGCCATGCCCACAAACCTATGCCATGGCAGAAGGGAAGCTCTAGTATACATTTCTGCACCAGGGAAGAAATAAGAGAAGAACCCTATGATATACTGAAAAGGAAAAATTATCATCAGAAAACCATCACAACAACATTGGAATGATTTGAAGATAGAAACAATAATAGGGCAAATTCATGAATAGATTAATAGGTATATATACCTGTAAACCAAATAGGCATATTGCTGACATGCCTAGCCAAGAGTGTAATGTATACATATTAGGAAGACCAACTTCTTTCTTTGATTTGAAAACTGCTATGATCCCTAGAATTCCAGCCACCATAGCTACCAGATGTAATANCAGGTGAATCACTTTCACTGACCTCCTTTTTTTAGCCACAGACTTGTATATCATCATACCTGTTGCAAGTAATGTTGTTATGTAACTTACACCACAAAATGGACACACTTGAAAAATCAATCATAAAATTGGCTTAAATCTCATATCACTACTCTTTTCAACTTGATTTAATTAAATTTTAAGTTTATTGTAAATTTTGATATTTTTAATTGAGTATATGAAAATTTGGCAAGAATAGAAATTTGGGGTGACCTTCTCCAGCAACTAAAACGAATCCAATGAGCATTAGAAGTGGATGGAGCTGCATATATATAAAAGCAAACAAAACATGTTAATAACATGATGTTATAGAAGTCAGATCACACAACAACATCATCAATTAAATGGATCATGGACAACTGACATTGAAAATCCTTGTTGGGTTGGAAGAGCTGAAGAAGGCAACACCTTCTCGGAAGTGTAGCAACCAAACTAATAAAAGGCTTGTTATTGCTATGAACAACAAATTAGCAACTATGGTAATTGAAGCTGCTCCAACTTGAAACCCACGACCCCGGTTTGGCCGGCAACGACAACCTTAATCTTTTGTGCTTGTAATTATATCAATCAAAGCTAGTTCTTTATAACTTTAGATATTTAATATTCATTAAGGGTTACATGTAGGAATTTTTCTAAAGGTAAAATGAAATATTTACTCTTTTCCTTATTACAATAAATATTGGTAGATTGGTTCTTACCATAGAACTAATATATTAGAAGTGGGTTTTAGGCCTAACTCAACTCTACAAAACAGCTTGTAAGGTGATATATGCACCATACTTATATATTATAAATTAGTCTTATCTTTAGTCGATGTAGGACTTCCAACAGACAATAAACTTCATCACCAACAATTAGGAAGTCACTTGCAATACCTTATCAGTTTTGAGATTAATGATATTCACTTCTTCATTTTTTGTATTCAAATATCAACGCCACAATTGTAATGATCTTTGTTTGTGCACAATTCATACCTCTTGAAAAAAGCATATTGAAGACTTTTGGGAAACTTTAGTGAAAAGAACATCATTGGAGACTTTGGAGCAAACTGATTTACATCAACTATGGAGTTCCTAATTTTCTTCATCAAGCTAAAATTCAAAATTACTGTTCATTCCTTTTACTTGTAACAAATCTATTGATTGGTTTATAATTTCATAAAAATAAGTTGATTAATTGTTAAAAATAAGTAAATAAGTTGTTAAAAATGAATTGGCTTATAACCATATAACAATATGTAACACCTTTAAAACTAAATATCTTCTGCATATAACCATACACCAATATTTCAACCGTTCAACATAATTAAAGCTTTTATCCAATAAAGGATTTAGAAAACAACTTTATACACAGACAGAATATATATATAGAATAAAAAATGATGATCGAAATGGATTAGGATTATAATAATTTTTGGTAAGAGATATAAAAAATGGATAAAAAAATATTAAGAAAAAGTTTGTCCGAAATATTTAAAATCTAAAATTACTTGTGCAACAAACGTATTCTTATCAGAATATCCATTCAAGTTTGAATCTTTTACTTATAGAATAACAAAGTATTTTTCTTAATATGTGTATTTATAGATTTTTAGATCTTATATCTTTACGTGATTTAAATAGACAATATCTCTTATTTTATATATATAACTATTTAAAAAGTAAAAAAATTCCAATCCAACGGTGTGGCTTGGATTGGTGTTTACAAAATGTAATAATTAAGAAGTAAGAATATATGCCTATAGTATGCAACATAAAGAAGATATGCTTGCTAAATTCCCAAGTCTCTTTATTCCAAATTCCTAAACCAAGAACACAAGCAATGCTTCCTCTTCTTGCTCTTGGTTTTATAACAAAAACTCAAGAAATTCTATATAAGAGTGAGACACAGTATAGCAACATAACAGTGTAAGAGGAAAAGATATGAGTTATTTGGCACACTTGTTTGGCATCATAGCCTTCATCCTCTTGCTCATCTGGTTGTTGCATTATCGTGAAGGAATTGAGTATGATTCAAACAATGGATTACGTGTCTTCAATGTAATATGCCTCCCTCTCTATCCCATTTACCATTTTCAATATCATTAATTAGCTTAAATTATTTATATTGTTCGGTTTCGATCAAGTCTTTACGGATTTGCTTTTGATAGCACTCTAAAAGATCTATTTCCAATGGAATTATTATATGTATAAAAACTCATATTCATCTTTTATTTTATCTAATATGAAACTTTGTTTGTATCTAATAAATTTTAGTTATAATTTAAAATTTTATTTATTTCCGTTGAATTTATTAGGTTTTAACTGTTGAAAATTCAAAAAAAAATTACAAGTTTTTACTGAATAAAATGAATAATATATATAAAATTTAGAAATAATGTCTCAATTTCTTATATAAATTTCTTCATGAATTATTAGTCTAGAATCTTCGAATGCATATATAATTAAGTATATGGTACTTGTGACTCACTAATAACATATATGCAGGTTCACCCATTTCTGATGTATAGCTTCATCTTTCTTGCTGGTGAAGGTATCTATCTCCAAATGAAGAACTTGAACATTATCCCTTCAAATTAATAGTAAAAATTGTTCTTCGTGTTGATTGATTGAATTGAATTGAATACAGCTATTTTGGCATTCCAAACCATACCAAGTGAAAGGAAAACAAGAAAGTTTGTTCATATGACACTGCATTTGGTTGCCCTAGTTCTTGGCATTATTGGGTTAAGTGCTGTTTTCAAGTTCCATGATATGCGTCATATTCCCAACCTTTATAGCCTCCATTCATGGATTGGCATTGCCACCTTTTGCTTGTTTGGACTCCAGGTAACTTTAACACCAATAACACATATTATATATATTACTGTAAATTATTTTTTTTATTTTTTCTTAAGTAACTATTTTTTTAAAATTAAAATAATTACTCTAACATTTTTATCTTTTAAGTGTCAGATAATTTAAATTTAACAATTTTTTTATTTTATCGTTTAAAAAAATTGAAATAGTTATTTTACCATTTTCACTTTTTTAAATAACCGTTAATTTAAATTAAAAATTTTTAAACTAAAATAATCATCTTGCTATTTTATCTTTTTAATTAACTTTTTATTTAAATTTTAATTTTTTACATTAAATTAATTATCCATAATAAAAAGTGGAGACTCTCATGCGACCACGTATATTTCTACTACTATATGATATCTTTATGTTTTTACTTCTTGATCATTGTTTCTTTTTCATTTACAAAATTTGAATTTAAAGTCATGTTTAGAATGATGGAGTTTAGTGTTAATTAGACCATAACTTCTTGGTTTTATGAGCCATAGTTGATGTATGAACAAATGGGAAAAAATAATTAATTTTTTCGTAAGTTAATATTATGTATTTACAGATGGAAAATAAAAATGCAGAAAAATTATGTGAGATTTTTTTTTATATAAATTAATCTATGAATAGGTTAGTTCTAATTTATAAAGAGGGTAATTTTATATTTTTTTTCATATTTTTCTATTTTAAACTTTTTTTACTATTATTTTTTATATATTTCAAGTTTAAGTAGAACTTTAATATTTAGAAACAAATTATTAATAATTAAAAGTAACATCCCATAAACTTAAAATCTAAAGTGTATGTTGAAAAATAGATATTTATTATAAATTCTTTGTATATGTATAAGGAAAAGGAAAATTTGAGAATTAAGCGTGGATGCTTGATGATTGTTTGCAGTGGGTTTTTGGTTTGGTTGTGTTCATGCTTCAAGCAGCATCAGCCCCAACAAGAGCAAAGGTGCTTCCATGGCACAAAGTTGGTGGAAGAGCACTGATGTTCATGGCAGTGTGTGCTGCTGAAACAGGGTTGATGGAGAAGACCAGTTTCTTAACTAATTTAGGACTGCTGAAGCCTCATCACCGTGAATCCAATCTCATCAACTTCACCGGTCTTGCCATTCTCTTGTTTGGAGTTTTTGTTAACTTTTCTGTTGGATTCTCACACCATTAATCATTAAATATAAATTGTATTCTTTTATCTTTCTTAATTATTCTTTACTCATTAAAATAAATTGTTTCATTACTAGAATGCTTTGCGTTAACTTCACTTAATTACATTTTTTATTATTTAAAGGTTTAATTATTCGGCTAGTTTTTATTTTCGGTGACTTCTATCAATTGTATTTTTTATTTTTTTTTATTTTAATCGAGTTCTTATTTTTGAAAACCTGAAGCAATTAGGTTATGTTATTTCCGTACTAACACAGTTAAAGAGGGTGTCAAGTGTTAGTTTGTAGTCTTTTTGAATTTTTTAAAGTTTTTAATATTTTTATTTTTTTAAATAAAAAAATTATCATGTGTCAAACTGACATTGTGTCACATAGTAATGATAGTATCATGTGCCATTGTCAGGTCACGTGTCATTGTCAGATCATATGCCATTGTATTTGTCACAATTTGATTCCTATATTTTTATTTGTTCCTGTATTTATTTTAGTTCCTGTAACCATAAGGACCTAATTGCTTAAGTTTTTCAAAAATAAGGACCCAAACAAAAAAAAATGTGGGACCTATTTGAGAAAAGACATCGAAAATAGAGAGTATCTGAATGATTAAACCTTATTTAAAAAATGTTATTGTTTCGTGTATGGATTAAATATGTTTTTTTCGTTAACGTGAAAATTGGAATTAGTTTCTCTGAAAAACTTTAATCCAATTTAGTCTCTTAACTTTACAAATGAGTAGATTATTAAGTTTATTTGTTGTTTCAAACATGTTTCTCAGCTAACATTGAAGTAAAAATATATTAAACGATATAAACAACTCAAATGCTATCATGAAATATGTCTGATATGTCAAATAAAATTAACAAATTTTGGTTAAAATAACTAAATCAACACATTTCTAAAGTTGAGGACTAAATTGGACAAAAGTTTTGAAGAGAGACTAATTTAATTTTCACATTAAGGGACAAAAAGCATATTTCACTTGATAAGAATGCAAAGGTTGCTGAGAAAGTCAACCCTATAGATGTGAGTCCAACTATCTCAAGTAATGACAACCAATATTTGTTGGTTTTGCATGCTGTATCCATAAAAAAAACAACTTTAAATGCATTCAACAATTTAACTACATCAGGATGTATCCTTTCTAAGAGAGTAATAATATGTTCTTGTATTTCAAAAACAATTTGTTGTCTTGGATATTCATAAGTGAATTCAAACACTTCTTTGTTTTTTCAGTGGAGTTAAACGTTCTAGTTAGTTGGACTAGTGTATAACCAGCAATGGTGAAACTCACCTGACCAGTTGGGTTAGTTTGTAAAACTAGGAGTGGTCAAACTCACTTGTAATCTTTGAAAGATTAGTGAAACCCCTTAAAAGTGCTTAAGGAATACTTGCACATAGCTTAGTTTGAAGTGAACCAGTATAAAAATAAGTGTCTCTTTTGTTTTCATCTTAAAAGCTTTCTAAACGTTCTTGAAAACCTTTAAGTGTTCAACACTTTCTGCAACCGTCTAACCCATGCAAAAGCGTCTAACACTTATTTGCCAAAAAGTTTTAAACTCTATTCAAACTCCCTAATAATGTTAATTTTTACCATTATTTGAGTCACGTTTTATTAACAAAATCAACTCTTCTCTAGTTTGTAACTTGTTTAATCCTCACTTTTATTTTACTTTTGTAAATATCTATATTTTGGGCTACACTTATTAAATTATATCTTTAATCCCCTCTTTTTGTATCTTATTTTGTGATAGGAAGACCTTCTACAAAATCAGAGAACTTGACAACCCAGAGAAGCAAAAAGAACAACAAATATGGGAGTTCTTGAAGTCCAAGTAGCAATGAGCGCCACCTCCTTGTCGTTGAGCGAGCTCTTTACAGAGGTCACATCGTTGAGCGCACATTGACCATCACTGAGTGTCAGTATTACAAAGAACAACTTGGACAATCCTGAAGTCCAATGCTGAGCGGTAGAGTCTTTGTGTTGAGTGGCACTTTGCTAATGTGGCAAGTTTGCACCCTATATCTTCTTGTAAGCCGAAGGAAGTTGGGTCTTTGGATGGTTTGAGGCACAAAATCACTTTTGGAGAGCTTGGAGGTCTACTAAGGATAAGCAC
Source organism: Vigna radiata var. radiata (assembly GCF_000741045.1). Lineage (NCBI taxonomy): Eukaryota > Viridiplantae > Streptophyta > Magnoliopsida > Fabales > Fabaceae > Vigna > Vigna radiata. Next base: position 16,739,470 of record NC_028361.1, on the reverse strand, counting down.
TCCCTTCTTTCTCTTGGTTTCTTCTTCTATGTCCATTTTTGTAAGCTTGGGCTCTTCATGGAAATGGAAAGTCAAACTCATCTTGTTGGGGATAGATGTAGTTACTGAACTCTCTTGTACTTCATAAATCCACGCCTCCCTCTCCCCCTTCTTGTACCGTATATACTCAGTTGAACACTGAGTTTGTATTTTCTTTATTTTCCACCTGTTTCACATCCTAATAAGACTAACGTTTTTGTACTAGGTTGACCAATACCTTTATTAGATCTCATTATTACACCAAGATGAAAAGCAATCCCTTCAATCCACCTAATTAAGTCATCACTGGTGAGAAAATTATGATCAGTTGTAAAATTATTTGTATAATCTCTCTCGCACATTTCATTGATGAAAGAAGAGAAATTTAATATGAAACTCTAATTTACTTGTGAATCCATAAAAAAAAAGAATAATCTTCCATCTTAAAATATAATCACCTATAACATAACATCACTACCATTGAATACATCAATTCTTCTATAATAATTAATATTGATAATAATATCTCAATGAATTATTAAAAAAAAAAGTTCAACAAATTTAAAAATGAAGAAAAAACTTAAAAAAATAAAAAAATTAAGGAAATTACATGATTTTGAAATCTGATTAATGACTTAATTAAATTTCAAAAATAGTTTAAAAGTTTAATCAGATTTCGAAATTCAATGACTTTATTAACCAAATTTCGAAATCCGATTAAAAATTTAACTAGACTTCAAAAATAGTTTAAAAGATTAATCAAATTTTAAAATCCAATAAATCTATTAATCGAATTTCCAAATTTAATTAAGAACTTTCTTAATTTAATTTTGAAATTTAAAAATATTTTAACCGAATTTTGAATTTTGATGGATATCAAAATCATATTTCAAAATCCAATAATTTTTTAAATTGATATCGAAATTCAATATTTTTCTAAACTAGATTTCCAAATCCTGGTTTCATAAAACATTTAAAATCCTACGCCACAAATATAACTATATGAAATGAAACAAAAATTTCAAACAAAAAGGTTATACTAGGATGAGATGAAATGAACAACCAGATGAAAAATTGATGTAAAAGGCAAATCAAAATTTGCAACCAGTAACGATAATCACAAGCACACGAGAGCGGCAAAACAAGAACAGTGAATAAAGTATATAAACGATAACGAGAGGAAAAGAAAGAATGAATGATACAACAGTGAAATTGAAGGTGTAGGCAGATAATAAATATAAATATTGACATAAATATAATTAGGTAAGAAGTAATTATTATTTACTTAATATTTTTTTTAATAATTTTATCGAAGGTCCAAATGCTCCACTTAGAGGTGTATGGAGAAACAAGTGTGTAATAGCTAGCTTTTCTTTCAAGTCTTCCACATGTCCACGGAAATGGAAAAGTAGAATTAGGATTTTGACTTTGAACGAGGGATAAAGTTGGGATTTTTCAATTGACGGGTGCAGGAAAATAAAGGGGTGCAAGAAAAAATGCCTTTGGGCTAATTCTTCTGCATCCATACACACTATTGCTGGAGAAGAGGAAGAAGAAAAATAGAAGAATACTGTAAAAGAAAAAAGAAAATGTGAAAAAATACTCATTTTAGAAAGTTTTTTTTTTAAAATATATTTCATGGGCAATAAACATATTCCACAATGGTCTGAAATTCTTATTCCGAAAAACCTGTTTCAGGGAATTTCAAAAAAAATGTTCCATGTATTTTATACTAAGGAAGAAAAAGAAGTAAGTATAAGTTTTTATTTTAAAAAATAAATAAATGAACATAATCAATACTCAAAGAAAAACAATACGAGAAAAAAAGGTAAAAAGAATTATGCCATAACAAGTGGCCTAGGTATAGCATAGAGCAGTGAATATGTTTGGTCATTTTTGGGCAGCTGAAAAGAGGAAAGAAAATAACTTTTGAAAAGCTTTAGGAATGAACTCCACAGCAAAAGTTAGGGCATTAAAATTGTGTCGATTAGGGCACAGGTTCTTGGGATAAATGAACTGCATAGAAAAATATTTTTTTAATAATAATATATCTATCAGTTTATATTGGTCCGTTTCAAATATATAAATCAATCAAATAATAACACATAATTTATTGTTAAAAAATTGTTAAAAAAAATTGTTAACATATCATAGTTGAAATACATATAATTATGACAGATAAAAAAATCTCAAAAACTTAAAACAAAAATAAAAGTATGACATAGTTTTGAAATGGTGAGGATTATGAATGATTGTCCATTTCAAATTAAGAATAGTGGAAGGAGAAGGACCACACTCACAATGTTGCTTTCTATCATTCTTGTAATTTTCTTTTTGGTCAATAACTTCTTATAGGCATGGATTAATTGTTAGACTAACCTCAAGATAAAGGTCATAGGTCACTCATTAAGTTAATCACTCTTTAAAATGCTAATACCAACATTTAGACCTCTATCTTTTTTATTTTTACAGTTTGAATCCGTCTTAAAAAATATATATATTAACAAAAAAAAATTCAGTTTAAAATGACAAGAATTGCCGATAAAAAATTAAGTTTATCTCTCCAAACTTACTTCCAACGAAGAAAGGGTAGATTTTAAAGCTTTTTTTCTTTTTTTTTTTTTATTCTTCTTTCATTTCTTTCATTTCTTTCATTTTTAGATTATGAATAAAAACAGATTAATAATTTAATAAGTAATTTTTTTTTTAATAAAGCAATCTCTCAAAACTTTTAAAATACTAAAGGCAATCGTAATGATCATTGGTGGTTGAAATCAATATAAATTAACTAATATTTGATCTTTTAATTCTAGAACACCTTAAATTCATTCTTAGTTTTCTTTAGAGATAAAGAAAAGGAAACATCAATAATTATATGTGGTTACATAATACATTATTCCTTTTTAAAATTTCAAATTTACTTTTTTCTAACTATCAATATTTTAATTTTGTCTCTCAACAAATTAAAATAATGTCTATAATTTTTACACATTTCATAACTTATATGTCATAATTTAATTCTTTATATCATTTTAATAAATTGATTAATAAAATATAATAATTTGGATATATATATATATATATATATATATATATATATATATATATATATATATCCTCTTTTTGGTCCCTAAGTTATAAGCGGATGTTCAGTTTAGTCCCCTTTTAAAATGTAAATCTTTGGTCCCTAAGTTATAAAAAATGTATCAAATGAGTCCTTTTTTTATGTTCATGGTCAAAGTACAAAGAGCAATCTAAAGTGTTGTTATTATTAAGAAACAAATCAGAGCAATCTAAAGATGTAGAGTATTTCAAGTCAAAAAAGGACTCATTTGATACATTTTTTATAACTAAGGGACCAAAGATTTACATTTTTAAAAACGGAGACTAAACTGAACATCCGCTTATAACTTAGGGACCAAAAAAAGGTTTAAACCTATATATATAATATCATTCTTTCTCTCAATCATCAATTTTTCATTTCTTTTATTTATTTTTCATATTTAATCTCTTTCAAAGTTCATCTACTTGGTAATTGAAGAGTTAAAAATCAATTATATTAAATTCTTAAACAAAATTATTAGAAGTCTCTAATCGACTACATAAATAGTTTTAACTGTTTAATACGCTTTATTTTTCAAGAAAAAAATATATAAATCTTGAAGTGGTGGAATTTTAAAATTTTTAGTGAACATATAGACCTTAGTTAAAAGAATTGAAGCTTAGAAGGGTCTATAGAATTTACAAATCTCTTTACAAATATGACTTTTTAACTCCACTTTTCTGAAAAGGGTTTATAGTCTCATTTATTTACATAATCGAGTTTCCTTTGCAAAACTGACTTTTTAGTTGACACTTTTTTGAACTAGACCTATAACATTGATTATTTACAGAATCACTGCCATTAGTCTTGTAGTTTCCCATTGATGAGGGTTTAGGTATCATTCCTTAACATCCACAAAAATGTTATGTTAGGAACATCCTAAACACATTACTGCTTTATTATTTACAACAACAAAAACATACAATTTACATATATGGTTGAATACATGACAAAGAATTAATACAAACGGGTTTATACCAAAACGAAACTCAAATAAGATAATTACGTGTACTTTAAAGGTGGAAATACAACTTTTAAAACTAAACGCATCTGTTTTGGTTTATGGAGTCGAGTTTAAGTCATCTTACACAAATAATCTCCAAATCCAAGTTTAGGTCAAAGCCTTAGTTTTCAATCCTCTCTCTCTCCATCATTCGGTCAAATTGGGTGTGACGGGTGTTACTTGTAAAAAACATTCTGATGCTAAAGTCAATGTTTGTCCGAACACTTTAATAATAAATACGTGGTAAAAGTAACTAACTACTTGAATATCAAACATGTATTTATAGATTTTGGGATGACTGAGATTAAGATTAACATATATTATTCTTATTTGCGGTTCGATCGTTTGACAAACCAAACATTTCGCAACAGATCAAGAATTAATGACCATTTGGTCTCTACCAAACGATCATACTGTACAGTATCTAATTTTTAAAACTAAACAAATAAAATCTCATTATCCAATAAGTTTAGCATAATATTAAAAATCAATTGATTCAATCATACAACCTCTTATACAACCGTCTCTATTCAATACTCTTTTCACATCCAAAATTACTCACTTATCCATTAACACTTAACAAAGTGCATTTTAAATCATAATTGATATAAAATATATATTCTTGCTACATTTTAACTAAACATTTAAAAACTAACATGAACCAATAAGTTATGTGATAGGAATATCATTTAAGTTATATTTTCTCACTTGAGTGATTTTCTCTAGTAAAAATATGTTTTTCTTGTTATTATCTATTGTGTTCTAGATACCCTCTTACAACAAAATATTATATGTGATCATTTAAAATGATCAAATTAATCCATATTTACTTATTTAAATTAGTTTTTAACATTTAGCGATGAAATTTTTGTCTAATATATAATTCAAAAAATTTAAGTTAATAACCACTCTTGAATCAACAAGTAACTTTTCCAAAATTTGAAACATATTACATAAATGAATCAAAACTAGCATTCACATACATTTTTCTAATAGTAAATGTTTAGTGTTTCGGTATGTAGGTTTAGTAAAACGATAATTTCCTTGAAAGACAAATATTTTCGAACTCAATTATTTCAACCTATCCATCAATATTTCTAAAAGTTAGCATTGCAAGTATTTTAACTTAAAAATCATTATCAAACAACAGTTTATTCAATACATCCATAAATATCATCATCAAACTTTACTTTAAAAATATCCAACCATCGTTTTCCCATCAATCGCCCATCATTCATGTAATTATACATTATATCAAATTAATAAAAATAAAAAATTGTGACAACTTGATCTCAATTACAACACATGTGCAAAACTTCTTCAATACATTTAAAAGATGACTAGTTTCCTTACGTTGGTTTTCTTGCACCCTAAGAAACTAATGCTTGAGGAAATATTGAGGGAAGAAAAAATTAGAAGTGGTTATTTTTATTTTGAAATAAAGGGGAAAATGAAAGCTTCTATTGGCACCCCTGTGTATTCTAAATTCAATCCTCCCTCTCTTTGTTTTTAAAACTAAAAACATCAGCATGCATTGATGAGTGTTGTAGAGGCAGTTTAGTTATGTTACGAAATCAATGTCTTTGTGATTTAATTGTGTACATCTTCCCCAAAAGAGCCACAGAAAGTTCAGCAACATGCATGTCAGTTGTGTAAGAAAAAGACTTCCCACAAACACTCATTCATTTTTTATTTTATTTTTTTCACTCTTATATGTTAATGTCAGTAATTGGAGACTTGCAATTCCTTTTCATAGTTACAGTAATATACTTTATGCTATGCAATATTATGTATTTATCAATCTATAATTAGGAAATAAGACTTGGTCAAATCTTATATATAGTTGATTGAAAACTTTTACTTTTGACACACTTTGTTCAGTTTGTTTTTTTTTTTTTTCATATCATGGTATAGTAAGCTCATTTTTAATATATTTCAGAAACAATAGGAATTAAAAGTAACAATTTTGCAAAACTATGATGAAATAAAAATATTTATAATATTTATATTAATTAATAATTACTACATAAATTATATTAAAAGTTTACGTCTTTAACGATTTCACAGTCTTTTGTTTTTAAATTAGATTTGTAACTCAAAAAAAGTAAAATTTTGTGTAAGAATCTAAAAAGTAGAGTATTATTAGAGTTGATAGATGTATTTAAATAATGAGACCGAGTATTTATTATAAAATAATCGTATAATATAAATAGAATTTTTTAAAACTCGTTTCATTATCTAAAATATTATCTATATCTCTAAACTCTTTTCTCTTCGTTTCCTCTCACTTCTCTCTATACATTCTTACTCATAAATCATTTGTTCGACGATCGGGAGGTGTCTAGGCGATCCTTGCGTTGATGGCTACCTTTCCAACCGATCAATTTCTTGATTAGAGTCGGTAAGTTTCGTTCTCTTTTCTTAGTTTTCTCTTAATAGGGATCATGCAAAGAATCTATCTTTGCATGTGATGTGAGCCTCTCTTTCTTGATTCTTAGCTCAATTTAGGTTCTAAGGGAAGCTAGATTCTTGCTTTAATTGGTGATTAATTGTGTATGTGTGAAGAGTCTATGAGTACTTTGTGGGCTGAACTGAAATTAGGTTTTTATGGTAAATGTAGTACATGCAATTTGATTCTTTTAGGTGTGAATGGATGAACTGTGAGTATGAATTGCATTGTGTGATGTTTGGACTATAATTGGATGTATAAAATGTTATAAATCTGTGTTGGCATTGGTTGGTTAGGAGTAGATGCAAACTATCTTGGTTTAGAGTTAATTTGGAGGAAGTGGGGTAGTGAAAACTTGATTTAGGAGTTAGGTACTTAATTGGTCAGTTGGGATTGACTAGGTAAGCCATTTGAGACTTGTTAGGGTCCTTAAGTTTCTTAAAATTGTGCCAAACGTGGTAGAATTCAAATTGGATCCATAGGTTGAGGTTTATTAGATTTTGAAGGTTAATGTGATTAGGAAACACTTTAGAATGAGGTTAGTAAGGTTTAGAAACAGTTGTTCAAGCCTAATTAAGTATATAACACGATCTAGGAGGAGTAGAAGTTGGAAAAAATATTTCAAATTGGTCAATTTGGTGCAGGTTGCATAATTCTACAGTTTTGTGCTACAAAAGTATGTAGACTCGCTGAGCGAGTGGAGTCACTCAGTGAGTGGCTGAAATGTCTAGACTACTGTCTAGATTTTCGCCTAGCGAGTTGGGTCGCTAGGCGAGATGGCTGATGGTCTGGACCACTGTTTGGAAATTCGCTTAGTGAATAGGGTCATTGGGCGAAAGAGTTAGGGTCTAGACCACTGTCTCTGCCCTCACCTAGCGAGAGAGGTCGTTGAGCGAGAGGTGGAAGTCTGGGAGCACTGGGAGTTTTATTCGCACAACGAGTTGCATCGTTGAGCGAGAGATTGAGGTCTGGGACCAATGGGACTTTATTTGCATAGCGAACTAGGTCGCTGAGTGAGAGAGTTGAAGTCTAGGAATATTGTCTGCGTATTCACACAACGAACTGGATCGCTGACCGAGAGAGCTTTGGGGTGTCTCAACGAGAGTGTTCGCTGAACGACTGGTTCAGGTTTTGTTTTACTCTTTCATTCTTTGTTCTTGATTGATTTGAGTTATGCTTTAGTTTCTTGTGGATGATGTAAAATTATGTATGAGTTTATATGATTACTAAAGTTAGACAGTTGAGTCTAAGTCTTAACATGTTTAGTATGTTTGAGTTTGTTATATGCGTATTCTTTATTATGTTTGATGTATTATAGTATTGCCTGAATCCTTTATATCTAATTTAACCTTTTGTTTGTTTTTGTATACATTATTACTGTGTTCCTTTATATCTAGCTTAACCCTTGAGCAGGCACTTGATGAGAGTGATGTTGCAGTATAGTTTTCTTTAGATTTACATTTTATATAGTTTTGTCTAAAACTGTATATATATAAAGTTTAAATTTTATAATTATTTTAAGATAACTATAAGTTCCACTTTATATTCTAATCAATATTGATTTGTCATATTAAACATGTGATGACTATTACAGAATAATTTATTATATTTTGGAATGTTATCTGCAATTTGATCTTTCTTAATATATTTGTTCGTGTATGCATTGATCAATTATTCATTGTTTTTCACTTTTTCTTCTAATGGATCTTCTTCTTGCTACAAAGAGGTATATATTTTTTTTATATATTTTTTCTTATAAATGTCTAAAATTTTCGTCTATATATCATTATTGTTATTCTATTTTTGTTATCTTTTGGTCTGTCTCAGAATGGATTTCTAATATAAAAGCATCAAATTTCAAATAAATATTATTATATCACGATCGATGCATGAAAATATAATAATTATATAGCAAATATTTATTATGTTGATTAAATTTTGACCACCTATCACAATCAATTATTTTATATTTAACTAGTGTAATACATAACCACATGACTTATTATATAGGTAGATTATAACTGTAATAGAAAGTTGTCATTAAAAATAATGTTTTTCACTAATAAAGTTTAACTTTTTATTCTAATACATTTTCACTTGTAATTCAACTACGCATTGATTTATTTATTTATTTTACCCAATTACCTTCTCGCTACTAGTTTCTATGTAACTAGCATATTCTAATTTGTATAACTATATTTTAATTCTATTTTGTCAAAGTATATATATAATATATATCATCATAACAAAATATTTAAATAATGACTAATTTTAATAACAAAAAATAATTAATTATTATAACGACTAATTTAGATACTAATTATAAACTAAAAATTATTAATAATTAAAATAGTTTAAAAAAAGTATTATTGATCTTTAAATTAATAATTAAAATAGTTTATATCATAAACTAATCTTTAAATTAGTCACTAAATTGCTTATCAAAGTTTTTGTTATAAAAGGAATTAATCTCTAAATTTTCAGTAAATATATTTTTATCACTAAAATTGATCATTAATTATAGGATATATATTTTCAGTTAGGACCTTTAAGAGTGTCCTTTATCCACCAAAGCATGTGTAATCAACTAATTTCAAATAAGACTTTCATGGACCCATTACAATATTTTATGTTTTTTAAATTATAATATTAATGTAGAATATATTAATTAATTTTATTGGTGACTTTTGAAAAAGAAAATGACTGTATTTTTCTAGTCAATTTTCTCTTTTTCTTTCATATATGTATAACTTGATTATTTAAAAATATTGAATCTAGTAACACTTATTGTAAAATAAAGCAATATGATTTTTTAACCTAAAGGGAACCTTCTCTTTGAGAAAGTGCAGACCTTAATTATTGGGTACAAACCTTCTCTATTTGTCTGTATTTTGTACAGGGAAACCCTCTTTAGATTTAGTGTGCCATTTTACAAATTAAGTGCCCTAAAATTAATTATTTAACTTGGAATATAAGCAAAGAATAATATAGTTTAATAATAGAAACTAAAGTGCATGATGGCTCAGAAAGACAGAAAATGAAGGATTTAATTAGTTGGAGCTTTCTTATGAGTTTGACATGTCGGGAATAAATGATGTGAAGAGGTCCTACAAAACCCATGTACATCAAAGAGTAAGGAAAAGTATGTTAAACATGATATATGGAACCCACCATAACCTACAATATAATTCACATTCTATATATATATATATTGTGTAAGAAAAATCACATTGTATATAGAGATATTATTTATTGGTTATATAGATCTTAATGAATTTGGTTTTACACAATGGAAGCTAGTTACATGATTAAGACATGTGCTATATCACATACATAATATGATTGTTGTCAATATATTATTAATATGTTGTCAAAATTGTTTTTATCACCATACAATTGATTAATATATATTAGAACTGTCAAAATGAATCATAATCTGCGGGTCAATCTGACCCATCATAAGTTTGAATTGGATTTGAAAAAGTTGTATTTTTTTTTATGTAGGTTTGATTTTAACCTGATTCATTTAAAAGGGTTTTTCCCTCTACCTCTCCAATTTCTCCCTGTATCTCTCTAAATTTTTCTATTTTACTAAAATGACCTTTGCTAAAAATGATTTTACTTTTACCTTTTAATTTTTACTTTCTTTTCTTTTTAAACCTTAATTCCCTTTTCTTACAGCAGCACCCCCACACTTTTTAAATCCCTAATTCCCTTTCCCTTTTACTGCCGCAACACCTTACCCACCACCACACTTTTGGATTTTTTCTTCTTCTCTTTTTCTCTCGCATTTCTTCATCTCTTCTTTAAGTTCAAAGGTTTTCGAATGCTTCCATTTTTGAGCTTTGTTCTCGTTGGATCTTCAACAGAAATGGAGATTAGATTCAATAGAAATGGAGAACCGTTGGATGTTCAACGAATATGGAGATCGGTTTTTTTCAAAAAATGTCAATATCCGTCAACGAATATCAACAATCTTTTTGTTTTGTTTCATATGTTCGTAATTGTTGAATCTCATTTTTGTTGAACTTGTTAATAAGCCTAGATTTGGTTGCAAAGTTGCAATATTATTGCTTCATGAATAAATGTTCGGAAGTATTTTAGAGTATGAAATTACACGTTAACTTAACCCGTGGTGGTTCTACGACTTTTCATTTTAATTTAGTTTTATTGAAACTGGGTCTCAATCGTTGAACTAGTTACTGCTTCCAGCGCCCTCAACATCAAATGAATTAGCTCCCATGCAAAGGATGATCCTAAAGTGGAAGCAGAAACTTCACTTGCTCTCGTTCCTTTAGGCGAACAGAGAAACGAATCTTCCATTTCCGACGTTTTTGACGTTTTTTTTTTCTTTTTTTTACTGAGGGGAAAATGTGGAATGGGGAGGTGGAGGAAGAAGCATGTGGAGGTGGAGGGAGAAACCCTCCTCATTTAAACCCAGCTCATGTGGGTTGAACTCATGGTGGACCGGATTGGCCACCAACCTACATACCTAATTTCATTTTATTAAAATTTAATTTTAATTTTATAAAAAGATATTTTTTTTTTTGCTTGAAAAAATTATTTAAATTTCCTATTTTCAAAATTAATTAAACACTTGTTGGGAGCGAAATTTGAGAATGAAATTTGTTTAGATTTGAATTATAGAAAGTTTGTAATTTTTTTATTTAAAAAAATTCTAATTAAGTGAGCCAGTGAGCCAACCCGTTTACCCACTAACCTGTGATGGGTCGGGCCGGGTTCAAATTTTTCTCGCTCGCTAATAAATGAGCCAGGTTGGGTTGACTCACTAAGTGACTAACCCGTGGTGGGCTGGGCCAAGTTACCCATTTTGACAACTGTAATATATATATATATATATATATATATATATATATATATATATATATATATATATATATATATNTATATATATATATATATATATATATATATATATATATATATATATAAATTTATTTCAATAATAAAAGAATTAAACCACATTTAATATAACTATCATTTGGGCCTAACTAATGTTGATTTAAATTTAGACCATGCATAGATGGATATAATCAGTACAAGCCAATTGTACAAGTAGATGGGATATTTCTAATAGGAAGACATCAAGTGACATTGCTCATAGCACTTGCTCAAGATGGAATCATAACATATTTCATTTGACATTTGCGATAGTCGAAAGTGAGACAAGAAAGGCTTTAATATAGTTTTTCAACTCTTGCAAGAGCATGTCACACCACAACCAAACCTCTCCTTGATAATGGTCAAAGGGAAAGGCATATTTTCAGCCATACAATCTTAAAAAGTAGGATGGGAAGCAAATGAGCTCCAATCAGTATATTGCATACGTTATGTCGCAGTAAACTTCAACAAGTTCAAAAATCATGACTTGAATAAGCAATTAATTAACATGGATAATAAAATCACTCTCTTATTTACAAGTGTTACTCTTTAATTCATAAATGTATGTGACATTAAACTAAGTAATTCATTTATACTATCACAACTTATAAGGTCAAACAACCAATTGGATGCAAAGTTATTGACATTGAGATCCTACTCATCACAAGTCACTTCTTGATTAACAAAATACCATTACAAAAGTGGGCTCCAGCCTATGATGGGGGAGTAGGTAGAGTCATATGACAACAAACCTGGATGAATGTATGAACTCCATTCTAAAAAGAGCCTATTCATTACCCATTTATGCTCTAATAGATGAATACTCTTTCACTCATTTAAACCCGATCACATACATCCATCCATCCTGTTTATAGTTTGTATACCACCGAAAAGGCATATGAACTCTAGTTTCATCTCATTAACAATAAAGATTATTGGTCCATTTACACCAAACCTAATTTCATTCTAAACCCACACATGCGTTGTAGGGCATTGAGATAACCTATAACTACTCGATCCATAACGAAATGGATCGATCCAATCCTAATAAACAAAAAAAAATGTTTCTAGTATAGAAATGAAGGCATCATAATGGAACTTGTCCCTTTCATGAATAGAATTTTTATCATTATATTATATTATTTAAGTTTTATAATTTTCATTATCTTAATCAAAATATTTTATCTTGTATCTCAGCATAATCTCTACTTTTTTATAAAAATAAAAAATAGAAATAAAATAAGAGAAGTTGTTACCACTTACCACAACTTTAGTTTGGAAAAAAAATTCATTATAACTGAAAATATTGTTATGAATCAAGACAAACTTTGGTTTAATTGAAAGTTATCATCACTGGAGACAACATTCTATAAATTGAAAGTCGTCTCCACTTTGAATAACTTTCCTTCAACATATTTACAAAAACTTTACTTTTTCAAAAAATTATAAAAAAAAATGTCAGAATTTATAACTACTTCAATTAAAGAGTCATTAAAACTCACGACAATTTATCTTAAATCTATAAATTTTAAATTAATTATTTTATTTTTATAAATTACACAATAAACTATTTTTAAAAAAAATTCATCGTTAGATTTTTCAATTGGAGAATATCAGTTATGTTAGATAAAACCTCGTGAAAATAGACTGCAATCCATTTTGGTAAGAAGAAAATAAAAAATTATAATGACAACTGCAATAAAAAAAATATAATGAAAGTTTCAATAAATCATTTCATGTCATTTCTTTTAAATACTTTATTTACCAGGAAATGGATATTTTATTTTTCATTTCTACATTTACATTTTATTTTTATTTACTTGCATAAAACTGATAATTTATTTTAAAAAAAAATTCAAGATAAATATTATTTTTCTTACAACTCAACGCTGACATAGACGATAAAAAAACCAATAATTTATTATTACATAAAAAATATCACTGAAAAATAAATTAAAAAACATGAAATCAAATCAAACTCATAAAAATATACATAACAATAACAATAAACTAAACAAATCTATGAGTAAGAAATGTACACCAAATAATAAGAATTTATAAACAATGTAAACTACATCTTTTTAGGGCCAAATCTATAAGTAACAACGCATTTTCAAATTGAATAAAAAATAACGGGACGGTGCCTACCTCGGGACAGGCACTGTTACGCTTGGTACCCCACTTAAACCTTTTTTAAATTTTAAATTAAGATTTTTATTTCAGTTATGTTTTTTATTATTATTATAACTTCCATGATATAATAAGTAATTTATTAAAAGGGGTTATCCTTTTTGTTCAAAGTTTTTTAGAATATGATTATTTTCGACAATCATTCTTCTACTTTTCTTATACGCTTTTTCACTCATCTCATTACTTTTATTTGTTCATACTTACTTTTATTATTAATCCACTTTCAATTTTATAACGATAGTCCGAAAAATTCTTTTTACAACATTTTAACACCATCGTGTCATTATATGATTGATTTATTATATTGATTTTTATGATTATTATTATTTATTATGAAATAATTTTAAACTAATAATAGAATGACATATTAAAATGTTACAAAAAAAATTGTCAAAATATCATTATTTTTTCAATTTTTATTTTTTATTTTATTTTCAAGCTGATGTTAAGTTGTTAATTTGGGTAGCTATAATAATTTCTATATGTGCAGTTATATTGTATGAATTGCATATCAAAAGTTTGTTCATGTAATCTCTGTTATTTTAAAAATATTACACCGTTATTTTTTTTACGTTATTCATGTATTTTATAAAATTTAATATATCATACTCTGGAGACCGTTATAAATGTTAATAAAAATATTAGCAGTGCAATTTAAATAAATTTCAGGAGATGTCATTGTAATTTCCTTCATAATTAATTGTTTCTTATACAGAGTTTGCTTGGAAGTAAATTCTCCGTGAATTACAGGTAAAAAAGAAAAACTTAATTTCTTATATCTTCAAAATGGTTTATATATAAATTAAAAACAAAAGTATTTTAGAAAGCTTAATAAAATTAATTATTTCAAAATTATTTTATATATACTAGTTTACATTTATAAAAAAAAATAGTTACACTTTTCGTTATTATTTTAACCACGTGCTTTTGAAGAAATTTGTATGAACAAACCCATAAATTTCTCTACAAGTTGCTAAGCGTTTGACAATTATAAAAAATAAAAATTAAAAAATATGAAAGGACATAATATATTTCAGAGTCTATTTACGGAAACAAACTCATAAAGAATTATTTCAAATCAATGAAAAAAAAATAGAGATGTCAAAATGGGTCACAACTCTCAGGTTAATCCGGTCCACCACGGGTTTGAGTCAGGTTGAGTTTGCAAAAATTGTATTTTTTTATGCGGGTCAGATTTCAACGCGGTTCATTTAAACCCGGTTCATGCGGGTTAAACCCGTGGTGGGCCGGGTTGGCCTACCAACCCATCTACCTAATTTTATTTTATTAAAATTTAATTTTAATTTTATAAAAAAAATATTTATTATTATTTTTTGCTTGAAAAAATTATTTAGGTTCTCTATTTTCAAAATTAATTAAAAATCCATGTTGGGAGTGGAATTTGTGAGCGGAATTTGTTTAGGTTTGAATTGTAGAAAGCATGTAATTTTTTTTATTTAAGAAAAAATTGTAATTAAGTGGGCCAATGAGTCAACCCGTTTACCTACCAACCTGTAGTGGGTCGAGCCGAGTTCGAATTTTTCTGGCTCACTAATAAAAGAGCCGGGTTGGATTGACTTACTAAGTGACCAACCCGTAGTGGACCGGGCCGGGTCGAGCCGGATTACCCGTTTTGACAACTCTAAAAAGAAATATAAAATATGGAAGATAAAGAAGATATTTCGAGATACATTACTCTACTCACAAACTTCTAATCAAAAGATCCTAATAGTCAAAGTTAAAGATCATATATGCTTAAGAAAGATTATCAAAATTTTAGCTCAATATAACGATTAGCGAAACATGAATCTCAATTTTCTCAAAATAACTCAAACTGTAGGACTCATTAACTTGAGAGTGCCCGTTTAGGAAGTGATGCCTAACACCCCAAGTTAATAAGTTCATTAACTTTGTTGTACCAAGTGATAGGAAATCGCATCCAGCACAAGCAAAGTCAATGGCCAAAGAGAATGTAATATTTGCAAAGAAGACTCAAATATATGATGTGATCATACCCTAACAAACCTATAATTAAACAAAGTTTTTGAAATTATAGCAACCCCCTAACCTCACATGTATTTTAAAAACAAAATAAACTCTAAAATGAACCAAAGATTAACTTACTGTATTGGACAAACTTATCATATAAAAAGATAGACCTTATCATAATCTTCAAACAAATTAAAAATAGAGCCGAACATTTAGAGATAAAATAGAGAAAATATTTTTTTAAAAAAATTAGAGAAATAATAATTTTTATATAATAAAACTCAATTTATAAAAATATCTATTTATAATAAATTTTTATTAATAAAATAATCGAGTGTCATATTTTAAGATTTTATTACTCCTTATTATTTTATAACCTTAAAAACAATCATCTTAATCCTACTTTCATCAACATTAAATAAAAATATTAAACTTTTGTTTTGGAATGAAACCTGATTAAAAACCATTTTCAAGAAAGTTAAATAATAATAATTTTTGTCTTGAATTTTATTCTTGAGAATCTAATATTGTACGTAAGAAAAAAAATCTCATACTTAAAAAAATGACTAATCACCACTTATGTGTAGTGCATGTTTCACGTTCATAATAATATAAGATCACTTAAAACAAAATTTTCAGTTATGGTTAAGAAAATAAAACTTGAGAGTATTATGATAAATTCTTTGGTCAAAGTCAATGAATTAATACATTTTCCCATAAATTGTTCATACATAATACAATGAGTTTGTTATAACATTTTTGATGTACCAAGTTGTAAATTTGAAGCTTGTATAATCGCATTTTATAAAGAGAATGTCTCCTTCAATTTTAGCATTCGTGGCATAATTAGTGCAGAGAATAATGGAATATGAAATTGTAGACTAAAGGGGATAAAAAGAAAAATTAGAGCTATCAAAATGAGTCACAATCCGCGAGCCAATCCGGTCCACCACAGATTTGAACCGGGTTGAGTTTGAAAAAATTGTATTTTTTTATACCGGTCAGATTTCAACTCGACTCATTTAAACCTGGCTCATGTCGGTTAACCCACCTACCTAAATATTTTAAACGTTGAACCCGTGGT
Organism: Vigna radiata var. radiata; assembly: GCF_000741045.1. Taxonomy (NCBI): domain Eukaryota; kingdom Viridiplantae; phylum Streptophyta; class Magnoliopsida; order Fabales; family Fabaceae; genus Vigna; species Vigna radiata. Next base: position 16,722,732 of record NC_028361.1, on the reverse strand, counting down.
GGACCGGGTTGGCCCGTCAACCCACCTACCTAATTTTATTTTATTAAAATTTAATTTTAATTTTATAAAAAAACATTTATTACTTTTTTTGCTTGAAAAAATTAGTTAGGTTCTCTATTTTCAAAATTAATTAAACAAAGTGAAATTTGGGAGTGAAATTTGTTTAGGGATGAATTATAGAAAGTTTATAATTTTTTTTATTTAAAAAAAATTGTAATTAAGTGGGTCAGTGAACCAACCCGTTTACCCATCAACCCGTGGTAAGTCGGACCAGGTTCAAAGTTTTCTGACTCGCTAATAAACGAGTCGGGTTGGATTGACTCACTAAATGATCAACCCGTGGTGAGCTGGATCGGGTCGAGCCGGATTACCCATTTTGACAGCTATAAGAAAAATTAACTTGTTTCCAAATTGAAATGTTGAAAAGGATGAGCCTATGCATCAATTTTTTCTTTCTTTTTTTAATGAAATAACTAACGAATATACGGTTTTCTTTCGCAATTAATTTGACAACTTTTGGATTGAAATTTTATTCTTAGAAAATAATATTTTCCACCAATTTAGCACCATAAAAGGAACAAATGACACATAAAAGAAAAGGAAATGACTATGCAAGTGGATCATTAAAAACAAAGGTACCAAACAAAGAGAACATTTCTCAATCATAAATTTTAATAATAGAACGAAGAGAACATGTGGTTGCAAACTTTCAATTTTATTATGTCATGTTCATAAGAATAATAGGATGTCTTGCAAATTAAATCTCTTTAGAATGTGTTGCTTTTAATTTTTTATATGATTTATTCACGAATTATTATGGCAATTTTTCCTATAATAATATAATTCTTATTGGAAACCACTATGGACAAATATACAAAATTATTTTCAATTTTCATATTCATATATGTATGAATATGTTTTTATGTTTTGTATATGCATGCGCACATTTGTTTATATATGTATATGTTTATGTGTCTGTGTTTATATATTGAAAATAAAATTTATAGTATCTTAGCATACAAACTTAAGGGAAATGAGTTTTTGTTTTGTTTTTATCTTTTATATAACTTATTTTGTTATTTTTAAATTATTATGTACACTAATTTTAGTTTTTTAATATTTTATTTATCTTCTTATAATTTCTTTATTGATTGTGATATTAAAAACTTTGGTGAAGTGAAGTGGCCCTTATATATACTTATGAGTTATACCCCATCAACATACAAAGGAAAAATAAGGATAAGAAAAAGGAGCAATAGAGACATCAAATCATGAACCATGTGCATTTTTTCATTTCCATCATCATTACTATTTATTGCAAATAAAAGAAAACAAGGTTTCAAAATAGTTAATCAACCCACATAAAGAAAACTTTCGAAAATAAGAAAATAAATAAATGAATAAGTAAAGAATTAAAATGTATTTAAAATCGAATTTTATGATTGTTGAAGAATATTTATTAATTTAACTCTTCCGTTTAAGTATCATTTATTTATTTATATTGGTGTTACAATTTAGAGTTCGATTTTATACGTTGTACACTGGTATTTTAGCATGAGAAAAATAATAAAACAAGTGTTTATTTTGTATAGCTAAACTTTATAATAAATATTTTTAATACGATTTTTTTAACATATCAATTATATTATAATTTATTATAAATAGTTGTATTTAAATATACATTATTTCTCTTTAAAATAAAAAAAAAAATAATCTAACAATAAAAATGAAAAGATAGAATAAAAAATGTACTAGTTAGAAAAATTTTCTAAAGAATTTGGAGAAATAGTTTTAAAATATTACCGTCGAATAAATCCTTTATTTAAAATAATTATTTTAATAGAGTTTAGGATTTAGACATAATCTCTAATGTTTTTCTCAAAAATTATCAGTTATGTGATTTTTATTAATAGTTGTAAATTATTATTCACATGATTTTGTATAATAACTGGTGGACAAATCAATGTATTTATAAATGTATGAATTATCTATTCATACCATAATATTTCGAATTTAGCAAATATACTCTATAAAAATCTCCACACATACATATCATGAACTTTGATAGTTCACAATGTAATATGATTCATTATGTGCCAATAAAATACTTTATTTGATATTTATAAACAAAGTATATAGAATAATCTCTAAATATATTTGAAATTTTATTATCGTTTAAGGTAGTGTATAATTTTAGTTAAGAGTTAAAACTATTTTTTTTTTTAGATATAGAGATCTATTTAAAGGTTGAGAATACTCTAACATATTAAAATTGAAGATCATGTTGTAAATGTTATATAATTATATTATATTTATATGTATAATGAATTATATATTAATCTTCGTCACATTTGTTTTAGCTGTTTTTAATGGAAACTTATAATGTTTTTTTATTGTTAATATCTGTGTTTCTTCTTTTACTTATCATCATCTTTCTTTTTCTCCTCTTTTTTATATTCATATGCTCAGTAATTTATATTTATTTTTGTTTTAATAGAAGAAATTCTATTCATTCACAATTTTGCATTTTTTTAGTTAAATTTAATTGAGATACTAGTAAATATAACAATAAAAAAAGAGAAAAAAATGTTTGAAGCATTCCTAAATAAAGAGATGAAAAATAATAGAAATTATCTATTAGATATGAAGATTTTGTTGGAGTGATAATCATTAATGAAAGGTCTTAACTTTGTTTTTTTAACCAAGGAGAGAGTAAGAGACATAATTTAATAGGTTATGAGAAAGAAAAATAATAATTTTTTTAAGGAATATAAGGAAGGGTGTTTTCTTACAAAATAAAATTATAGATGTCATTAGAATTGAAATGCATGTAAGATAAAAGGTAAAAGTTGGATAAGAAAATAGAAAACTATTTAGAGGCATCTCCAACTAAGACAAAAAGATAACTTCTTTCTACAAACAAACTTATAACATGATTATACAAAAGTAACTATTGAATTTAGTCTATAAATATGGATTAAATGAATGAAGTTTAAGAAAATATACTAGAGTGTGTATATTTTAAAACAATTTAATCTCATCACTACAATGTTTATCTTTTTCCAAATTATTTTTAATTTTAGTATTATTATTTTCTTCGGTACATTTGTTTTTTGAATTTATTGATATAAAGAAAAACTAAAAATTTGAATAAGTATTATTTGTAAGTTCATAGATAAAATCAAATTTATATGAACATAAATATAATAAATATAAAAAATAATAAATTTTAAGTCTAATTCAACTTTACAAAATTAAAATTGAAATATATTTTTTTTTATGTCNATATATATATATATATATATATATATATATATATATATATATATATATATTTTAAGAACGTAAAATTAGACATTAATAAATATCGCTAAATATAAAAAGTGAATTTTAAGTTTAAATCAATTTTACAAAAATTAAGATTAGAACATATTTCTTTTATGTGGATGGAAGATGTGAAACTAGACATCAATAAATATGGTTAGAATTTTAAGTCTAACTCAATTTTATAAAATTGACTTATAAAATAAAATTTATATCGATTTATATACTTTAAATTGATTTTATTTTTATTTTTATAAAAACTTTTAAAAATAACTAATATAAGTAGAATTAATCTATTATTTATATTTCTTAAAATCAGTTTTCACCAAAAGTAGATATTTAATAATATGAATCTTGAATCCAATTTTCACCGAATATAAACACTTAACAATATTAAGAAATATATTTACTTGATATGTTATGAATTCTAAAATACCAGTTACTTGCATGAACAAAGTATAAGAAATTAAGTAACTCCAAATAACAAAGAATACTTGGACAACAGTTGCTTACCCTAAACAAGTTCCAAGCATCTACAAACTCAGTTTGCTTTTTACTTTATGCCAAAAATAATATTAAAAAACAATAAAAACATCCCTATGAGATCGATTTAAATGTATTACATATAACAATAATTAGGAAAGAATGTGATAGAAAAGAAAAAAGAATTTCTAATTTTGAAAAGAAGAAAAGAAAAAGAACAGAAAAATTGTGTACATAAGAACGGAAGAGTTACTCACAGCACATTCCCAACTCCCAAGTCTGCCAATTAAACGTTATATTCCAACCTCTCTAACTCTGTTTCTCTCTCTAATCTCTGTTATTTCTTCTTCATCACTCTTCTCTTCTCTCTTCTCCCTATATAATATAATAATATTACACACTCAGAGAAACAGCAGACAAGTAGCCAGAAGAAGAAATCCTTTGACACATTATTAAGGAAACAAACATGGGAGGTGGTCACATGGGGTGGTTCCTCTTGTGTTCTTCTCTGCTTTTTTTTGCTGTGATTGCTTCATCTGGGTCACTCGCAAACTTGCCCATCATAGCCTTTGAGGATGGCTACACCCCCTTGTTTGGGGACCATAATTTGGCCATCCATAGAGATGGCAAATCAGTTCACCTTTCTCTTGATGAAAGAACAGGTCTTTTTCCATCTTTCATTCGTTTTCTCTTACATGGTCACTTTTTGTTTTTCTATTTTTGTCATGTTTTTTATTTTTGTTTTCGTTTTTCTGGGTTGTGATTTCAGGTTCTGGGTTTGTGTCTCATGACCTTTACTTTCATGGCTACTTCAGTGCCTCGATTAAGTTGCCTTCCGATTACACAGCTGGAGTTGTGGTTGCATTTTATGTGAGTAATAATGGGTTCTAATGCATGATGATAAAATAAAAATTATATCTTTCTTCTTATTATTTCATTCCCTTTTTGTAGCAAATCAATCGTCCATCGTAATTGGAAACTCCATTAAAATTCTGATCATTCGTATCGATTTTCTTCCTTTTTTTTTTTTTTTTTACTTTTTCATTTCAATTAACTAAGAGCTATTACTTTGTGAATATGATGCATCCAGGTATCTGGAGTTTCTATAAATGTTTTTTGAAGCTTGTTTTTAAGTTATTTGTTGGGAAATATTAATATATTAAAACAGAAAACAAACAGATTGCTTTTAGTTTCATTTTTTTCATGAGGTCACTAATGGGGCCAAAAAAAGATTGTTTTGTTTTTCCTGTTTTCAAGCTGTTTTGAAGGGAAAATTCAGTGTTTGTTTGTATTACTGAAATGAAAACGCCAGTTGGTTTGTTTGTCTCGATCTTCCCCTTCTTTTAACATTTTTTTTCCCCGGAAAATAGGGGCACGGGTGATATTTTCCTCACATTTTCTGCTGCAGATGTCAAATGGTGACATGTTCCAGAAGAACCATGATGAGATAGACTTTGAGTTTTTGGGGAACATTAGAGGCAAAGACTGGAGGGTTCAGACCAATGTTTATGGCAATGGAAGTACCAACATTGGTAGAGAGGAAAGATGTGGCCTATGGTTTGATCCTGCTGAGGATTTCCATCAGTACAGTATTCTCTGGACTGATTCTAAGATCGTGTATGATGCAATCTATTTGAATCCATTATGCCATCTTTGGTTGTTACATTTTCCTTGTTTTGGTAAAACTAGTCTCTTTACGTGTCCAATTATTGCTAATTATACTCCAGCATCCCCTTGCTTTGATGGAGTAGTGTGAGGGCTTTTTTGGCTGGATTGGTAGGGGTTTGTTAAAAAGATTCTCTGGTTTTCTTTTACCGTTTACTACATCCACAGTTTTTTTTTTCCATCAAAACCAGTTTTTTCCTGTAATGGATTACAATGTACAATTCATGCTTTTGATTATTTGCTGATAGTGAATAAAAACCAGATATGAAAAGGCCTAATTTTTAAGTTGTATGCATCCTTATGGAGAGGAACCCACATGATGAAATTTTGGTGGGATGCGTGACCCACAAAGATGAATTTTAGTTGTTGGAGAACTATTTTTGTCTACCTACTAAATTCATGAATTGGTAATCAATATTCATTCCTTAGTTACTATAGCTACCATACCAACTGGATCTTGTGTGCCCCTTGCATGCAGGAGATTGTAGGAAATTATTCTGGATTTCCTTTTATGTTTTTCCTTGTCAATTGCTACTTGTAAGGATAAATTTAATAACGTTAAGTTTTATCACATTCTCAATCAACAGAAACCATCATTAGTACTCTATGATATTTTAAGGTAGTTATTATGAAGATCAACTAGTTTACCATACAAGACAAGTTTTTGTTGGATGATTATGTAAAAAAATCTTTAGACTGTCTGTGCACAAACTATTTACTTAATTTGATAACTATTTCGGTTTACTGGCTTTGTTAATTGTGTGTGTGCCATTCCTTTTCTTCCTTATGCAGATTTTTCGTGGATGATGTTCCTATCAGGGAAGTTATTAGAACAGAATCAATGGGAGGAGATTTCCCCACAAAGCCAATGACTTTGTATGCAACCATATGGGATGCATCTGATTGGGCAACCAATGGAGGCAAATATAGAGTAAATTACAAGTATGCACCCTATGTTGCTGAGTTCTCAGACCTTGTTCTGCATGGCTGTGCAGTTGATCCCATTGAGCATGTGACCAAGTGTGACAGTAGTGCCCAAGATTCTGAGGGAGTTCCTTTTGGCATCAGCCCAGTACAAAGAACCAAAATGGGCAACTTCAGGTTGAAGCACATGACATACTCTTACTGCTATGACACAGTTAGATACAAAGTCCCTCCACCAGAGTGTGTCATCAAACCCCAAGAAGCTGAAAGGCTTAGAAAGTTTGATCCCATTACCTTCGGCAACGGCCGGCGCCACCGTGGAAAACGACACCACCGTAGTAGAGGTAGTCAGGAAGAGGCTGCCTCTTCATTTTAATGTATGGTTCTGTATGCAGATTTTGTCATAAAGGAAATATGTTTTTCTATTTGAATCAGTTTGATTTGCCTGGGTTAGCAGCATATCTTTTGGATTAATGGTACTTTTAGACCCTAAAGAATGGATCATTTTTTTTTTTGTTTTAGTCCCTAATTTCTAAGATCAGAAGTTTTGGTCCCCCACAGTGTTGGTTTTAGGGACTTAAGTTTGAGAATTTCAAGAAGTAAAGGACTAAAACCAAAGATGATCCATTTTCTTGGGTCTAAAAACACAGTTAACTCCATTTCTTTTTCCTTGTATAGAGAGAGGGGGAGACATAGAAGTCCTTAATTAATATGATGGTTTATGAGATGGTGGGTTTATGTATAGCCCTTGGTGATGGCTTTAGGTTCCCAGGTATATGTCCTCATCAATGTATTGTGTATTCAGACCCACCTCAGGGTTTTCAATAAAGCATATACTTATGAGGCTGAGTTGTTTAATGAGTGTTAGGTATGAATTATTTTTGTGTTGGTATGGAACATCCAATATGAAACCAACCAAAAGGGTTTTATATTTAGTCCATGAGTGCAGTGAGGTGTGTTGGAGTGTCTGGAAAAATTGCATGGTCAGATTTTGTCAGGTTGGGGACACAAAATGAGGCCATTTTGTCAATGTAATTGGAATCCAAAGTCAAGTGTTGAATGTGACAAATGGTGCAGGGCTGTTTAGTTCACTGCTGCTTTCATTAAATAGTGTGACCAAAATTTCTCTCTCCTCTTTTTCTTTCCCATGCTTTTGTCTTCTGGCCTGTTGTTAGAAATTTCAAATGGGCAGTTGGGATCTCTAAGGTACAACATTGGGACTGATTATATTGCCTTCTCTTATCCTATTCCACCGTCTCTCTGCATCACCCAAAACCAAACATTCAAGCCAGCTTCTGTCCTTCATTTTCCAAATGGATAATGAGACTTAGACAACTTTTTTTTTGATAATATCTGAATATCATTTACGTGTCATTATGTGATTGGTCTCTGGTAGTGTTTATGATTATTATTATTGATTCTGAAGTAATTTTGGATCAATCACATAATGACACGTAAATGATATTCAAATGTTGTAAAAAAAAAATGTTATCCTTTTCAAATAACAAGAGGGCCACTTCACTACAAACTCACCAAATCACTACTTCAAAACTACTACTAATATTGAGATCATTGATGTTAAGAATTTAAATGTTGAAAGTTAAATTATATATGATCAAGAAGATTCATAAATTTGTTAGTTTTAGATTCAAAGGTGCTGAACTGAAATTTTGAGAAATGAGACTGAAATTGTGGTGAAAAAATTACCAACAGTGTTTCTATCAGAAAAATATATGACAAATTTGGTTTGATCTTTATTTTTATGCAGTAAAACATGAACATTTTTCTGAGCAAAGTATATGACAAATCTGGTTTGGTCTTATATTTTTATGAAATTTCCCAAAACAAATCATTCCATTGCCATGAAAGTGACAAAACATTACATATCATTAGTTTTAGTGTAAATGACAATATTAGTTAGTGTAAGTAATTAATCAATGATCCGCAATCTGCTCCACTTTTAAAAGCATTTTGGAAAAAGCAATAGCCACTAGTTTGACAAATAGCAGAAACTTTTTTAAAATATAAGATAAACAACAAACCCTTCATAAAGCAACAAACTCTGTTATTTTAATATAGACGCAGTCATGTTAAATATATAAGTTGACGTGTATTTTTAGCGTTAATAAAATATGCATGCTTTTTCATTGTTTGATTTCATTCTCTGATTTAGAACTTTGTTCATACATTTATAAAATGGTAAACAGATAAATAACATCTTCATTTTTAGTCCATATTATTTAAACAACATTGGACATGTTTTCTAACCTGTCACAGTTACATCATCTCAGTAGAAAATTTTGATGTCAATAGATGATAATAACCCTCTTATTTATTTAATTATTATTTTTTGTTTTACTTGGCCTCACATGGTGGAGAAGGAATAATAGCTGAAGAATCAATGTCAATGTGAGTTTTGTTCTAAAGTACCTAGCTGAGAAATGATAAAAGTCATAATCATAGCTACAAACAAAAGTAAATTTCAAACCTCAACTTGTCCATTGGCAGTACCAAAGATGAATGATGGAAGAGAGAGGTTGCTTTTTAAAAAATTACCCAGAAATTTAGGCTGTAGAATATGATTCCTCCATTGTTTGCCCAATCAATGGATATTCCTTTAATATTCATTTCTTTCTTAAAACTTTTCCCTCTTAAGAATCTTCAAAATACATTAATATTAATACATTACAAAAGATTTTAATCCTTTACAATATTAAAATTATTTTTTATTTGTATATATTGAAAATACAACAGAAAAACAGTGTAAAATTCAAATTTCATTTTTCTGATTACTTTGTCTTGCAACAACTACAATTCAAGATTTTTTTACCCGTATTGTAGGAACAAAACTGTTACTCATCATTCCATCAAAATATCATTATTTTTTCTGTTCTAAATATAAAATTTGGTCTTATTTATGACAGAGCAAAATATAACGTCTTATTCTATAAGGTCATTAGTCTTACAAACAGTTAAAGAAACAACTATTTTAAAACATATAAATGAGTTTGTGGTAATTTGTGAGATATATATGATTCTCAATTTTCAGTACATTCTTTTTGCTAGAACATAGACTATTTAATTAGGTTAGAAGTAGACTTTAAACTTAATTCAACTCCACAAAATCAGTTTGTAAGATGAGGTTTGCATTTACTTATATATTATGAATTGATTTTATCTCTAGTCGAGTGAACTTTAAGCCTAACTCAACCCCACAAAACCAACTTATACTGTGAAGTTTGAATGTTGGAAGTCCCATAACGACTAGAGATAAGGCCAATTTATAATATATAAGTGAGGTGCAAACTTCATCTTACAAACCGATTTTGTGAGGTTGAGTTAGGCTTAAAAACTCACTTTCTAAAATGGTATCAGAGTCATGATTAGAGCCTATCCTAGTGAGTTCTAAGTGGACATTTCTATTTCTATTCGACTACCCAAATTTTACTATCACGCACGAGATGTCTATACCTGGAAGTATTTTGGAAGTCCCACATCGACTAGAAATAAGACCAATTTATAATATATAAGTGAGGTGCAAACTTCATCTTACAAGCTTTATATCTAATCGAGACTTCCAACAAACGATTTAGTTATTTTACTTAAACTTAGAGTTTGATTATTGATTTAGTTAGTATAATGTGTGTTATAATTCTCCCACTTGTAGTTTTATTTTATTATATTTGAGTTTTAAATTTTCACATTGCAATGTGAAACTGAAGTGAAAATCTTTATTCTGGCAGAAAACGACACACCGGTGGAGATTCCAAACTGACCTGTGACTGTTGTTCTGCTTTGTAACTCATTTTTTTTTTAATCTTTTTGACATTGTAACTGCTGAATTTAAAGTTAAATATTACTATATTTCTGCCTTCACATTGACGCATGTAAAATATGAAAACATAACTGACACAACGTAAACATTTACTTACTATAGTTTATAAAACAAATGTACTTTTTCTGCAGTTTTGTCTGCATAAATGTTCGAGTTGGGAGGGAAAGTTAATAGAAAAACATGTTTTATGACGCTTATTTTGAACTCTAACTTTAGGGTCATTTAATTAACACTAATAAGGAATATTTATCTAGTTCAACGTTACAAAAAAAATCAAAAGACTGTTGCAGTGAAGAATTAACAATAAGTAAATTTTGCTTATCAATATTGTATTATTTAAACTACAAAGTTTGCATTTTCTTGTCCCTAAATATCCTTAAAATCCAAATTTGATTCTTTGTACCTACATGAAATATAATGTATATAATTTGTACGATATTCTCTTGTCACTATTATACAAATATAAAGAAAAAAATAAATAACGAATACCTTTGTCTAACTATACCATGTATGGTCGTTACTTTAAATTAAAAGCTTTATCTTAAAAAATAACACCCCAGTGAGTTAACTTTATTAAGTTATGGATTTTTTTTAACAAAGAATATCTCCAATAAAATTAAATGTAAAGATAAAGTTATGTTTTGTTTATACATTGAATTCAAGAATAGAAAGACAGAGATAAATATGGTCGGCTACTATAAGATTTTTAATATTATATCTTTATTTTCTTTTTTGTTTAGTGTGTATTATAATTTTATTTATCATTTCAATAAATGATATCTAACTCCACTGTCCTACGCCTGTTCTTAAGTATGCTGAGATTTGCTGGGTCAGATTGCTTCCATTTTGAAAAACAAAAAAAAGACTTTGCCAAAATCACAAGCAATCTCCATTGACCGTAGCAGGATATTACAAACATAAAATAAATCTGAGATTTAAAAATTCAAAAGTTTCTTAATATGATCAAACCATAATCTATTACATGCTTTTTTTTTTTGTTGTAAAATGGTGGGTATATATATATATATATATATATATATATATATATATATATATATATATATATATATATACTTTTTTAGCTTTTACGTCTACTGCATATGCAAAGCTCTCTAACCACACCACACCTATATCTGATAGGTGGAACCTTTTCTCTGGTGAACCATGCAATTTCCAACATGAAAAAGTAACAAGTTTTTCCCTGACAGTGTAAGTAAAATCAAACTTTTATATAAATCAATGAGGTCGAGGTTTTTACCTTAAAAATATTTACTATCACATTCTAAACTGTGACTGATAAAGATTTGAACTAATAATCTTTATCTTTATTTATTTGCTGCATAACTTAAAATGCACATTTTAACTACTATGCACACATCAAATATTGTTTTAAGAACCACCACCCTCCATTCTCTCAATAAGCTTCACAAAATTTTGGACAATTTTCTTCCCTTCTGGAGTTATGATGCTCTCCGGATGAAACTGAACTCCCTGTAGTTTCAAACAAAATTAAATTTCAATATCTCAAGAGAAGGGAGACATGTTGCAAGTTCAAATACCATAAGAATAAAACATGAAAATATATTGATTAGATGAATTTTGTTTATTAATTAGAGAACTCACCAATTCATGGTATATGCATCACTCTCACATTTCTAAATTTCTGAATTTGTAAGAGAAAACTGACATTTACATTGGTTTACTTCATAATAACACGGAAAAGTAATAGCACACATGCCAAACAGGCAGATGATGTCAACTAAACTCCATATCAAGAATGAACCTGATTACATTATATTTCTTTATTTTTTGAAGGGAAATAGATTTCTTCCTAGATTGCATTAGAGAACTATCAAGTTCTTAATTTATCTTCTCCTAAATGAAGACCAGGAATTAACAGTTACAATATGAATACTTCAATCCCATAAATCAGTCACCAAGATTCAATAATCAGTCTAGTTACTCATTACATCAGCATATTCCTTTTATGTTCCCTTCATGTATTATTGGAACACTTAATCATTTATACCAAGTTACTTTACATTGATAGAACATTTATTTCGATGCTAAATAAGACAAGTTCTAAAGAAAGATTAAGATTTTACCTGCAAATGCTTATATTTCTTATGGCGAGCAGCCATTATAAGACCATCTTCTGTCCAGGCTGTTGCCTCAAGTTCATCAGGAAAACTCTCTTTCTCAATCACAAGGCTGTGATATCTACCAGCCAAGAAAGGACTGAAAATAATACAAATTAAATGGAGTAAAATTATGTCAGATCACAGTTGAAACTTGAAAGTAAAGAGAATGCTGCTGCTGATTGTAAATAAATCGGAAGCAGAAACCTTACTTTGACAGTCCAGCAAGTACTCCATCTTCTCCTTGCTCATCATAATAAACCAAGGTACTTTTTCCATGCATGACACCATAAGGAGAACGAACAATCTTTCCTGCAGATGATAACATGAGAAAGTTTTGATCTTATTGTAGTGGCCCAGCAAAAAGGAAGAAATGAGGTTAATAAAGGGAGATTATATGGTAAAGATCTAAATGCAATTAAAAATGAAAGTCAGATTAACAATGAAAGACATACTAATTTTTATACAACTACTGTGTATGTGCATAAAGGGATTTAAAGGCATCCATTAATCGAACTCACCTCCATAAGCCTCACCGATGCACTGCAAACCCATGCACACACCAAACAATGGTACAGTTGGTCCAAGTTCCAAAACTGTTTGCAAAGATATGCCAGAATCTTGAGGTTCCCCTGTAAGATGAAACAATGTAGGTGATTGTGTTTATTCTATTATTTCTTTTTGTTTACAGTTATGAAACATTTATCATAAGCATCGTTGATTCAGAAATTAAAAAGAACAAAAAACTCAAAAAATACAAGCCTTACCTGGCCCAGGTGATATTAGCACTCCTCTAGGATTTTTCCTATGCAAAAGACAATAATATGCATAGTTAGTCTTTTACACCAGGATTAGGCAAAGATCATGTAGTATCCTACAAACTGCTTCATCAATAAGAAACTGTTAGGCACGTATTAGCAGCAAAAATAATTTTACCTTTTCAACTCCTCCACTGTCAACTCATCATTGCGGTAGACCTCAAAGTGAAATCCTAACTCTCCCATATACTTCAAATGTAAATCATACAACGTTAGAATAGCCACTTTGTAAACCAGATGCACATGTACAACAACAGATTCTACACAGATCTCTCATATTTTCCTAATTGCATATTTCTCAAAAACAGGGAGGGTAAAATGTCAAACTTGTTATAGCTCATTGGATAAAGTTTCATCTAGTTTTGCAGAAAAAGAGGGCAAGGATGAGGGAATTTCAGTTCCATTTCCAATAGTTTAGGGAATGAATGAGTTGATTCAATTTCCAGATTTCCATATTTTCTGAAATAAACTACCCTGTTATGGAAATCCATTTTAAATATTTTCTTAAACCTTCATTGCAGGAGGACAAAAACTCGAGCAAAAAACTTCAATGTAACATTTTCAGATTGTGTTTGAAATTAGAAAAAATTGTGTGCTACTTATTTCACAGATAATGCCACTCATTTAAATCACTGCTTTCATCCCAACAAGTTTCACAAATTTTAATCATTTAAAATGACTCCCAAGACTTCTACTAAACAGATTTAGGTTTTCTACAATTCTGCAAATTCATCTACTCCTAAACACACATATACAACCAAGAGAGTACGAACCAACATCATGAAGAAATCACACAAAGAAAGTTGCATAAATATACAATCAGCATTCCTTCTCAGAGGAACACAGTGAGAAAACTGTATGATGTTAATCATCAAATATTACAAAATAAAAAATAATCAATCTTAAGAACAAACCAACACCAGTAAGAATCACATTAATAATTAATAATGAACTTAGGTCTTCTACATTTCTTCAAATTCATTAACTACCAGGAATTTCAGCACACATAAAAGGGAAGGGATTATCAGTCAAATACAAACAATACCACTACCTTTTCTGAACCTAATACAATGAGTAAAGTACATTATTTAAGTTATCCAGCACTAAAAAAAAATAAAAAAGAAACAATCTTGAGAACCAATCAACACCAAAAAGGAATAAATCAAATGAAACTTGCAAAGATTATAGATAAAACCACCACATAATCAATATCAAAAAGGCACCACACAACTGATCAAGAATGGATTCAGCTCCTCCGCAATTCCTCAAATTTCATCACAAAAATAAAAAGACAAAGAAAGAACCTTGAAAAGATTACAGATAAAACCAAAGAACCCACACAATAAACATCAAGAATGAACCAACCTGGCAAAGATTATAGGTAAAGCTGTCATAGTTATCAATAACCACAATGGGGTTGTTGATGGACTTCTTAGCCGAAATGGGGAAATCCGAATTAGTTTCCAAGGCTTTCAGAGCAGCATTAGGCACCACCCCACTTACCCTTTTGCTCACAGAAACCACCCCTGCCATAGAAAACCAAAATTTCGCATCAGAACACACTCATCAGGAAAATCTCAAAGAAAGAACGATGTTGGGTCACTCACCGAGGCAAGAGGGTTTGGCACGGCTAACCAGAGAATGAGGGATGCGAGGAGAGAGACAAGAAGGAGAAAGATTGCTGGATTGAAGAAGCGATTGAGAGAAGAATGTGGCAGCCATATTCAAGAAAATTTTCTTTCTCAAACAAAGTTGAGAACTTGTTAATAAATAGTACAAGCTTTTGCCTTGCAGCTCCTACATATAGCACAACCACCTCCTTTAACGTGTGAGGGGATTCTCTGCGGTGAGAGCAAGAAGCAAATGAAGAAGAATCAATCTCAGACATTGGATCTTGTCTCCAGATTAAATGCATGGAACCTAACTTAAAAGATTTTCAAAAAGTTATTATGTTCACTTTCTTTACTACATACAAATTGTTGATTGGAAATAAAATTTAAATAAAATTTATTAAAATGAATTGTTTAATTGATATTTTCTGAATATGATGATTAAGATGTCATTTATTACTAGTAATTGTTTAATTAAAATATACATTTAATATATTGAAATATTTCATAAGTTTTATCATTCTAGAAAATATCATAATGAAAAATAATTTCCGTTTTAGAGGATATTGTATATAGAAAAAAGGAAACAATATAAATACATGAAAATCAGATCAAAACATAAATTTGTGTAATGATAAAAAAACTATATTAAGACCGAACAAACCTATTTCTGAAAAAAAAAAATTGACTAATAAAAAAGGAAATGATTCAAACTAAAAAACTTTTTTTTTCTTAAATTTCACTCAATACTTGTTAAACAATTAGCACATATATTACTCTCTTTTAGAAACTTTAAAATTAAAAATATTACACATATTTATCTATCTTTATCAGATTATGCTAAAATCCTTCACTAACATTGAGTCATTTTGCAATTATAAAAAAAAAATCTTACTTTTGACCCCACATGTTTCAATAGTAACCATAACAAAGAGCTTCAACTATCAATGTCAAGAAGATTTAGAGTTGGTTTTTTTCAAAGAGATTGTTATTTTCTATAAATAAAACTAGTTATAACTTTTTGTTAAGAAAAAATAAATATATTTAATGTATTTTATAATTTAAGGAATTTATGTCATGTGAATGAAAACTTTGAGCTTACTATCGAATAGCAAAAGGAAACTTATTAATCAATATTTTAAATCATAGTTAAAAGTAATTAATATGCTTTAATTAGTACGTGTTATAAATTGTATTAAAAAGAAATGAATAATTCATTTAATTTTTAAATGTTAATATAGTGAAAACTATGTAAGGGATTAATTTTTTTCCTTGTATTGAAAATAAACATAGGATTCTCTATTTATAATGAAAGAAATATGGACTAAGCCCAAAATACAAATAAGAAATAATAACAATCTAACTAAAGATAAAAGATAAATATAAAATAAAGATAATATATTTAACACTCACTATCAAACTGGTGCATACAAATCATATGTACCAAGCTTGTTACAAATATAATCAATTCTTGGTCCCCATAAAGACTTAGTGAACATATATTCTAATTGATCACTTGAATTGACGAACTCAGTCTTGATATCTCCATATACGATCTTCTCTCGAATGAAATGACAATCAATCTCAATGTGTTTGATCCTCTCATGAAAGACAAGATTAGAACTAATATAAAGAGCAACCTGATTAGAGCAACCTGATTGTCACATATAAGCGTAATTTGATTGACATATCCAAATTATAACTCTTTAAGCAATTGCTTAAGCCAAACAAGCTCATAAATGACTAAGGTCATAACTCTATATTCTACTTTTGTGCTAGATCTTGCCACAACACTTTGTTTCTTGCTTTTCCAAGAGATCAAGTTACCACCAATGGAGACACAATATCCGGATATAGATCTTTCTATTAAAAGGAGATCATGTCCAATTAGCATCAGAATAACAAACCACTCTTACATGGTCACTAGAACCATATAACAACCCTTTTCTAGGAGATCCTTTAATGTACTTTAATATACGAATAATTGCATTCTAATGATCTTCACATGAGGAATTAAGGAATTGGGTTACTACACTAACTGCAAAGGAAATGTCACGACAAGTAATTGTAAGATAATTCAATTTTCCAACTAGTCTTATATATTTCTCGGGTACTGACATAGGCACTGCCTTTTTTGGTAGAAGTTTAGTATTAGGATCCATGGGTGTGCCCACAGGTTTTGAATTCATCAATCCAGTTTCCTCCAAAATATTCAGTGCATATTTCCTTTGAGATATAAAAATCGTTGGATTGTGCCACCTCACAAGAAATATCTAAGTTTGCCAAGATCTTTGGTTTGAAAATGGTTGCAAAGATGTTGTTTCATCTGAGAGATGCCATGACTATCATTGCTTGCAAGAACAATGTTATCAACATATACTATCAAGTAGACAGATCCAACACTCGAGTGATGGTAAAAGACTGAATGATCTGCCTCACACCGAGTCATACCAAATTGTTGAACAACATTACTAAATTTTCCAAACGAGGCCCTGGGAGATTGTTTTAGGCCATATAAGGATTTGTGAAGACGACATATCAACCCAGAAGACTCCTCTTAAGCAATAAATCCTAGAGGTTGCTCCATTTAAATCTCTTATTCTAAATCTTCGTTAAGGAATGCATTTTTGACATCCAATTGATAAAGAGGTCATTGTTGAACAACCGCTATGACTATAAATAAACGATCACATGTCATCTTTGCCACTGGAAAAAAAGTTTCACGATAATTCAACCTAAAAATTTGTATGTAACCTTTGGCCACAAAACAAGCTTTAAGCCAATCAATAGTTCCATCAGGACTAACTTTGATAGAAAAAACCCACCTACAACCAACAACAAATTTTCAAACAGTAACGGGACAAGTTCCCAAGTTCCACTACTCTGAAGAACACTTGGTTCATCTAGCATGGCCTAACGCCAACCAAGATGGGCTAAGGCATCAATAACAAATTTTGTGATGGTCACATAAGAAATAAACGAAAGGCAGATTAAAAAGGTGAAAACATTCTATGATAACATAAAGCAATATAATGTGGAGAGGAACTACGAGTAAAACATATACCTTTTCGGAGGGCAATTGGAGGAGACAAAGTAGTTGACACTTGAATTGAGCCATTTGGTGGTTATTGAGAAATACTTGGTAAACTAGGCACAATTGGAGGAGTATAAACAATAGGAATATTTATAGTATTAGAAGGAGACATATCAGAAGAAGAATGATCGTTAAAATAAAAGGAAGACTCATTGAAGGTGACATATACAAATATAAAATAGTGATTAAGAGAATGAGAAAAACACTTGTATCCTTTCTTTGATTTAATAAAGCCTAAAAAAACACATTTGTGTGATCGAGGAGCTAACTTATCAAGGCCAGGAGTAAAATTATGAACAAAACATGTAGACCCAAAAACTTTTAGAGGTATGGGATGAAGGGGTTCATGAGGAAATAAGATAAAATGAAGTATTTTATTATCTAAAATAGAAGAAGACATGCGATTAATGAGGTAACATGTAGTAAGAATAACATCACCCCAAATATATTGAGGAATGTTACCATGAATTAAAAGAGTATGAGTTGTTTCAATAAGATGTCTATTTTTGCACTCAGCCACCCCATTTTGTTGAGGTGTATAAGCACATGAAGTTTGATGGAGCATACCATGAGAAGCCATAAATTGTTGAAAAGAATGGGAAAGATATTCACGATCATTATCACTGCGCAAAGTTTGAATAAAAACATGAAACTGAGTTTTAATTTCATTATAAAAGGTTTGAAAAAGATACAATAAATCAGAACGATTTTTCATTAAAAATAACCAAGTAGAATAATCATCAATAAAAGTAACGAAATATTGGAAACCTAAATTAGACTTAACATGACTAGGTTCCCAAATGTCAGAATGGACTAAGGCAAAAAGGGATAAAGCATGTTGTGAGACACTACGAGGAAAGGAACTACGAATATGTTTTCTTAATTGACACGACTCACAGACCAAATTGGACAATTGGATAAGCTAGAAACAAGTTGTTGCAATTTGGCAAGACTGGGATGACCTAACTGAGCATGAAGAAGAGACGGAGACTCCATTACTGCTCAATTATGTGTAGAGGGGCGAAGATGATAAAGACTATGAGGCTCACATATAGTGCCAATCACTTGTCATGAACTCTGGCCTTATAAAAAAACATAATCTTTGTTAAAAGAAATATCACAATCTAGAGAACGAGTTAGACGACTAACAGATAATAAGTTAAAAGGAGACCCATGGACATAAAAAATATTGTCAATGAATAAAAAAGGAAAAATGTTAACAGTCCCAACACCATGAGCTAAAACTCTAGATCCATCAGTCATTTTAACAAAGGTAAAGGACTTAGAGAGGACAAATAGGGAAACAAAGATTTGTTACCATTAATGTGATCTATGCTCCCGATTCAAGAAGCCAAGAGCTAAATGAAGAGGATAGACTCAGACCAACAAAAGAAGTACCTGTGTGTGCTACAGATGCAGTGTAACTAAAAGGTTGTTGATCCTTATATCATTTGAGAAATTTACTGAAAATAACAGAGTCATCGGCAATATCAGATGAAGGAGCATCCCTAGTAGGTGATTGTGAGGGAGAAGCAGTCTGAACAATAGGTAAAGGAAAAATTTTAACAGTCCCAACACCATGAGTTAAAACTCTAGATCCATCCGCCATTGTAACAGAAGGTAAAATAATCGGAGAAGACAAAGAGGAAAAAAAAGATTTGTTACTAGTAATGTGATCTATGGCTCCCGAGTCAAGAAGCCAAGAGCCAAGAGAAGAGGACGAACTCAGACCAACAAAAGATGTACCTGTGTGTGCTACAAATGTAGTGGAACTAAAATGTTGTTGATCCTTATATCATTTGAGAGATTTACTGAAAATAACAGAGTCATCGGTAATATCAGATGAATGAGCATCCCTAGTAGGTGATCGTGAGGGAGGAGCAGTCTAAACAATAGCAACAGATTTAGGAGGGCGACCATGTAATGCATAACACCTGTTAATTGTGTGGCCTAACTTGCCGCAATGGTTACACTTGAGATGTTATTTCCTTGGTTTGTGATAGTGATTGCGATCATTACGTTGAGATGTCAACGTAGAGGAAACATATGTATCATTGATGGATTTACTAGGTACACACAAAAGTGTGGAACAAGTAGAAGTCAAAGTGGGAACAACAAGTGAACCCAAAATCCGATCTCAAATATGAGAATACTCATCAGCAAGGTCGTGCAATGCCATTAACATGAAAACTTTGATCGTTGCTCTACTTCTTTGACAGGAGTAGAGGTAGGAGACAATAATTCATTAAATTCATGAAAAAAAAACATGAATTTTACTCATATTATTTGTCATAGAGTCTGATGCTGAGCAACAACAACATTGAGAAGATCATGAAAAACACCATAAAGATATTGAGCATCATTGGTGTATAATAATTTGGTGTGATCCCAGATTTCAAAACATGTTTTGTAGGAACGAAAAATTTGTTTTAAAGAGCAATGAAGTGTACCCTTGAGAACAATGAATAACTGAGCATCAATTTTCAACCAATGGGTAACTGTAGTGGAATCAATAGTTATAATCTTCTAAGTAATATGAACAAGACACCCCTGACTCTTAAGCCAAAGTTTAACGTCTGATGCCCAAGTCACATAATTAGTACCATCTAACTTATCAATAGATAAATGCACATTGGCATAGTTAATATATATGGATGGGTTAGAAGCCATGAACAAGCAAGAAAGTAAAAACCTAGAACTCAAAATAGGCCCAATCAACACAACCAAGCTAGATCCAAATAGGGGAGGTCATAATGAGTCCAACGAAGGTGGTCGGCGACGGAGACAATGACACACATGTTGTCACGAGCGGCTAGAAAGCATAGATGAAGCAAACTGTGATTGATGTGTGAGAGCGTGTCTAGACTCCGATGGTAGCGATCTTGACGACGTTGTGGTTGCTTGGCTGAGACGAGAAAAATTGTGGCCATCAGTTGAAAATAATGCTATGATGACGGTGACGACGACGACAACTCTAATGCTGGCAATGACGACTCTAACGGTGGTGGTGGTTATAATGGGCAGGGGCTACGAACGAAGAACCTTATGCTCTGATTCCATGTTGAATATAATGAAAATTATGTATGAGATTAATCTCCCTTATGTTAAATTCCTCTATTTATAATGGAAGAAATATGGGCTAAGCCCAAAATACAAATAAAAAATAATAACAAACTAACTAAAGATAAAAGATAAATATAAAATAAAGATAATATATCTAACATTAAATATATTGTTGAAAGTGTACATTACAAAATTTAATATAAAATTAACATAACAAATAATAGTATTGATCTTACCGTTATTTTAAGCGTGAATTTGCAAACAGGTGGCAAGATCCTAGTTATGATTTGAAAGTTTTTGCTGACCAGAATTGAATCCCTTGTTGCGTAAAGGGGAAAATCCACTTGCAAAAACCATCTGACACTTAAGTGAGTAAGAAAATTTAAGATATATGTAATTATAGTGAGTATGAGTGATTATCGAATGGAAAAGAAATTAAAAATAAATAAATAAAATTGATAAGAAAAAATTGTAAACTTAAAAAAATTGGACTAATTAAAATAATAAAAAGAACAACGAGATCGCATTGAATAATTTCAACAAAAATATGGATAAAAAAGTATTTTAAAATTAAGAAAGTTTAAAATATATGTGATTATAATGAGTATGTCTGATTATTAAATGAAAAAACAAATTAAAAATAAATAAATAAAAATGATAATATGTCATTTCTTTAACACAATGGGTACATATGTAACATAAATTATCTAATTGAATCGTTTTAATAAAAATTGGTTTAATTAAAACAACAAAAAAGACAACCTGATCATATTGAATAATTTCAACAAAAATGTGGATCAAAAAAGTATTTTAGGATTTAATTTACAATATAGTGCATTTTGCATTCAAATGACACAACAGAAAAATATTAATCCTTTAAATTATACTATTTCATTCTACTTTTAGCAATTTAAATGATATTTTACAAAATTTGAAAAGGATAAACTTGACCCTTTTTGTTCACAGTCCAATCAATTAACGAAAAATATCAATTTGTCAAGTAAATATAGATTCTTTGACTCATACTTTGATTGATTTATCACAATAGTTGTATTCTAATTACTCTTCCATTTTCATCTATCCTTTTTGGTTTATGAAACTTGAATTTAAGATATAAGTGATTTGAGACCTTCTATGTGTACCTAGGAATAACAACTAGACGAGGCAATGATGAGTTTCATTATCCCATATCTATCCTCAAAGAAAAATTCATCCTCATCCATACTCACACCTAACATATATACATTGATATACATGCATATATGCTTTCTTACAATTTCATTATCAATGAATTGATTTTTATAAAAAAAAGTAAAAAATCATGGTATAGAGACATTATCAAATATTCATTATTAAAGTGATATATTCTCATTGTTTTTTAATATAACATATTTAGAAAGAAATTATAATTGCAATATTTCAAATTAGTGTACCATATAAAATTTCTTTGGGAACCAACATATTTGTTATGTTTGCAAATACCAATAAAACAAAATTCATAAAATTAAACAATAATTTTAAAAAATTATAAACAAAACAAGTATCGAAATTTAAATTTTATATATATATATATATATATATATATATATATATATCTTAGAAATATAGAAAAACTCAATACAACCGGACATTTTCAAAATCATCTCGAAACATATTTTGTTTAATATAGATATTTGTTGAACATAAAAAAGGAAGATACTATTGAGATAAAATCATAATCATTAACAACCTAAGTTTTGAAATTTAACAATAAGTACTAAATGAAATATCTCTTAAGAAAGAGAAGTGCCTACTTAACTTGAAACATCTAAGTGTTTGCTCAATCAATTGAAAACCTAATGTTTTAGGAAAGAAGCTAAGAATATCGTCCAAATGCTAATACAAAGTCTTCTCAAAATAAAAACATACAAAACAACGTTTTCCTTATGTCTATATCGTCTAACATGTTGTTTACAGGAAGCATATGATCAATAAGAAAATCCTACATGAGAGTTTTAAAAATAATATACTTAAGGATTTCTATTCATAGAGAGATGAAAATAAAAATATTACATGAAGGAACCGTTTTAGGAATATGTCCAAAACAATAGGATTTTTTTTCAAGCTCTCTAATTAAAATATCTATTCTTGAGAATCGTAAAAATACTAAAGCTTAATATCTTACATAAAAAAACATTGTTGTAAACAAAACCATCTTATAAAGAATATCAACCGATGAAAAGTGCGCTAAAATCTACATTCAAGATATTTTTCATAAGAAGTCTAATGTTTTACACTGTCTACCGTCGAATGTATTATACATTGTCCAACCTTCCTTGAACAATATTCAAGAACTGAAGCATAGTGTTTCATTGTCTCTTTTTCTTTTCTCTCTCATGACTTAAAGCGCTCTGATGCCAATTTGTAAAAAAAAAAAAAAAGGATGACAGACACAATATACAATTGGACTCCATAATTGTACATATTTCATTGATGAATACCATTGCCCTTAAATAGCCACAGGGTGAGGAGACAAATATATTAACCCTAATATTTGGATCATAATTAAAGTCACTAATAATGACAATCAAATAAAAGAAGATTGTGACAATAAATAACAATGATAACATGATAATCAAATGTCCAATAAACCACAAATGAAATTAGTAAACTATCCCAAACTTAAGTTTATCCTCCTGCTCAACTAGTTTTGACATTTATAATATAATGTGTATGTTATAGAAATGTGTATTTTTAAGGATGAATTTGTTGGTTTAACTTATCCATGAACTCCTCTTAAACAAATATATGCCTACGTTAACGATTTTTTTATCAACTTTTTAATAATAGACTATGAGTTACTATTTTATTGGTTTAATTAAATTTATTTTTAAAAAATATTTGAAATGAACTAATCACAAATCATCACATAGTAAAAAAATTGTTGAAAGAACATTTTTCACTACTTTTAGACACCAAAAAGTTTAAAAGAAACCAACATGCAATATGACTATCAAAATGTGAACACCTTTTGTCAAATTGTAGTAATTAAAATGCAATGCAGACGCAGATATATTCAGCCACAAAATCAAGAAATATTCTCAATGTACTCAGCTACTTAAGTTGTTATATTTTCATCACACTTAAACCATAGTTTAGTCTTCTGCAAGTGGTCAATATGTTATTCTAATTTTCCTATAATCAAACACTAAAAAATAACCTTGACGGAAGAAAGAAGAGAAGAGTTCAACCGCAGACACACTTTGATGAAAAAAAAAAAACACATGCCTCCGTCTCAGCCATCCTTTTCCTTATCAGCTGCTAAACAAAATATATACACATCACAACTAATCACGATCTCTTATATTTTCTAAAATTTCGACAATATTATACAATAACTTTTATGAGATACAAAATGAAAATAATAGATGAAATCAACAACAATTAAATATGTCTCCAAAGATAAACATAAAATACAATTAATTAAATTTTTTGAAATATATAAAATACATATCAAAGCATATGTATTAATAAAATATTAAAAAGTGATTAATTTTCTCAAAATTTTTAACTATTCAATATAATAACTATGACAACTACCTCTTAGTTTTCACACGAAGAAAATGAGGGACAATTTAAGTGTAAGCTGTACTACACAAAGCTATACATTGGATATCAAACAAAAGATCTAAGGTTCACCTAATAACACATAATCTATAAACTTTTTTTACACCGTAACACTTGGAATATAAACTTTCCAAAATATAAATAATACATTTTATTACAAATCAAACATCCCTGTACCAATACAAATAGTTGAACTAAAGGAATATTAATATCATATTTTTTTTTTAAATTATTGTGAATAGATAATATTATATACGGGTTAGAGTACCAAAAATAAATCTATATAAAATATGTAAAATACAACTTAAATATTATAAATATGTAAATGTTTATATTCTTATAGTTGTATGTTCAACGAGAATATAAAAATTATTTATATAAAAATAATTAAAGTTCTAAATGATTTAAATTTAAACTCTAGTCTACTGTAACAAATTATGGTTTTCTAAAGAATTATCTAACAATATTTTGAGTAAAATTAAGGTTAAATATATGTTTTAGTCTCATATTTGTTCCCCATTCTCAATTAGGTCCTCATGTTTTTTTTTGTCCCAATTGTATCCTAATATTTGTAAATTTGAGGAATTAAGCCCTCTCCGTTTTTTTTTTCCCAATTGCATCCTAATATTTGTAAATTTGAGGCAATTAAGCCCTCTCAATTGGCCTACGATGTTAGTGGCCAGTTAACGGAGAGGGCTTAATTGCCTCAAATTTACAAATATTAGGATGTAATTGGGACAAAAAAAAACATGAGGACCTAATTGAGAATGGAGAACAAATATGAGGACTAAAACATATATTTAACCTAAAATTAACGATAACTACAATTTATAAATTATTTCAAATGAAATTATTTTTATGGAACTCAACTATTTATGAATTGTTTTAAACTTAATTATTAGAAAATGGGTTGCTATTCTATTTTACCTATTGTCGGACTGTTATTGGATCATCATCACGCACGAGATGTTTATATAGAAGGGGGTGTGTTGAAAGTTCCATATCGACTAGATATAAAGCCAATTTATAATATATAAGTAAGGTGCAAACCTCACCTTACAAGCCAATTTTGTAAGGTTGAGTTAGACTTTATAACTCACTTCTTAATATTAATTAATTTTAATTAATATTTTGAACAAAATTAATAATAACCACAATTTTCTTTTTGACCTACTCTCATTTTTAAGCATAGTAATAAGTAAAAGAGTAAATATTTCATTTTACCTTTAGACAAATTCCTAAATGTAACCCTTAATGAATATTAAATATCTAAAATTATAAAGAACTAGCTTTCATCGAATATGATTACAACCACAAAAGATTAAGGTGGCATTTGTCGTTGCCGGCCAAACCGTTTCCCATATTCGTTTTTGTTAGCATCCTCATGCAAATATATGTCTATACTTTGATTCTTTCATCACTTTATTTATACAAAGCCAACCATTGAAGAGATGCCCTAATTATTAGTCTCTTTAAAAAAAATGGGTGGTGGGTTTCAAGTTGGAGCAGCTTCAATTACCATAGTTGCTCATTTGTTGTTCATAGCAATAACAAGCCTTTTACTAGTTTGGTTGCTACACTTCCGAGAAGGTGTTGCCTTCTTCAGCTCTTCCAACCCAACCAAGATTTTCAATGTGAGTTGTCGATGAACCATTTAATTGATGATGTTGTTGTGTGATCTGACTTCTGTAACATCATGTTAACATGTCTTGTTTGCTTTTATATGCAGCTCCATCCACTTCTAATGGTGATTGGATTCATTTTAGTTGGTGGAGAAGGTCACCAAATTTCTATTCTTGCCAAATTCGCATGACTTTTCTGTCATCATAATATTAAGCCAATTTTATGATTGATTTTTCAAGTGTGTCCATTTTGTGGTGTAAGTTACATAACAACATTACTTGCAACAGGTATGATGATATACAAGTCTGTGGCTAAAAAAAGGAGGTCAGTGAAAGTGATTCACCTGNTATTACATCTGGTAGCTATGGTGGCTGGAATTCTAGGGATCATAGCAGTTTTCAAATCAAAGAAAGAAGTTGGTCTTCCTAATATGTATACATTACACTCTTGGCTAGGCATGTCAGCAATATGCCTATTTGGTTTACAGGTATATATATACCTATTAATCTATTCATGAATTTGCCCTATTATTGTTTCTATCTTCAAATCATTCCAATGTTGTTGTGATGGTTTTCTGATGATAATTTTTCCTTTTCAGTATATCATAGGGTTCTTCTCTTATTTCTTCCCTGGTGCAGAAATGCATACTAGAGCTTCCCTTCTGCCATGGCATAGGTTTGTGGGCATGGCCATATTCCTTCTTGCAGTTGCCACAGCTGAGACTGGTTTACTTCAATATTTTCAGTTTTTAAACCTTTTTCGTAGCCAAGAGGCTCTCATAGTCAATTTCACTGCTCTCTTGCTCTTCCTCTATGCTTTCTTTGTTGCTCTCTCTGTCACTCTCCCAGCAAATTATTCCTAAGCTACAACATCCTTTCACCAATAAATCCACATTGTAAATCCAAATACTTAAGCAAACTCCACAATTCAATATTTCATTTTCACATTTCCATCACTTATTGTTAGTAGACAAAATCCAAAGTGATGTACCAGAAACATTTTAGAAGGAAGAATTTCAATACTTTTGTAGTATCACTTTTTTCTAATGAAGTATTTTTTTCAATACTTTTTCTTTCCAACTTATTACAGTACGTTTATTTCCTTCTCCTTTTTATCCTTAATACATTATTATTATGATGACTTCATAATTTTCAATAAGATTTTTAAAGTGTGTATTATTAAATAATTAGCTTTTAAACATTAATACAAAAATATTAAAAATAGATAAGTCATAAAAATTTTATAGAAATAAAACAATATAGCATTCGTAGCTAATTAATAGAATTGTTAATATGAGTTTATTATAATTTTTTTATTTTAAAAAGGTGATCTTAAAGTATAAAATCAATTATGAAATAAGTTGTACTATTAGTTGTCATACAAACAACATGTTCTAAGATAATCAAAATTTAACATTTTGTGACGAATCTTCACTTAATTTATCAATTTATTAGATTGTGACGTTTCCATTTTGTTCTAATCTACATTTTTTCTTATTTATTTTTTTTGAGCTTCTTGAAAATTCAAATTCAGAAACTATCGTATTCATGTTCTGGACAGGATTATATCATCTGGTATTTAGAACAAGGTTCTTATTTGAATTTTTCTTACATACCAAGTATCATGTGATATTTAGAGAAAGGTTCTATAGTTTGGATACCCTCATTTATCTTATTTTTTGCCATATTAAAAAAACCAAAAGAAAAGTATTGAATGTTTATGTTCTATGTTTTGTTTTGAAATTTGTTTGTTTCATCATTGAGTTTTTAATTTTTCATGTTCTTCATTTAAATTGGGTATTTTTACATTTGATTAGTCAAAATAATCTGTTTTTGTGTTTTTCTATTAAATCTAGCCATAACTAACTATTTACCTTGATCTTGCATTGTTTTTGGTATTTGAAAGACATTCTGTTTAGTTTTCTTTTTTTTTTTTTATGTTGAACTATAAAATTGAAAAAAAAAAGAATATTGAATTCAAGTCCAAAGGAAACAAATATATACTAAAAGAAAAGAAAAAGAGAAAGTAACCATCGAAGAGTAAAAAAAGTTAAAAATTGTAGAGTTCAACACAATTATTATGTTGCACTATTGTTTATAATTGTTAATCTATTGAATTATATTTTGTCTTTTTTTTAAGAGTCTCTGAATTGTCTCACTTAACTCTTTTTGGTAGTCCTATTATTTTCTATTTTTATTGTTTCATGTCTTTTAAAATTCCTTGAAGTTTTGTCTAGAGTTTTGTATTTTCTTTGACCTCTTAAATGAAGATTTAGATCTTACAATGTTTTTCATATTGTTTTGTCACTCTTTTGTTTAAGCTACTAGAGTTCTTTGCCAAGTGCTAAAGAGATAATTTGAGTACAAAAAGACAAGGGAATACTTAAAAAAAACAGTATACAAGTGTGATATGTGAGTGAAATTTGAGTGAAGAAATACAAGAGAGTACTTAAAAAAAAAAGAGTCTACAAGTGTGATATATGAGTGGAATTTGAGTAAAACACTTAAAAGAGTGGTGATGTGCTATATATATATATATATATATATATATATATATATATATATATATATATATATATATATATATATATTATTATTATTATTGTTATTACTAACATTTTCTTGTAGGACATGAGTTCTTCCTAAAATAGTGATTTTTCATCATCGAAGATTGCGGCAATTATGGTTGCACTCCACTTACAAATGACTCAAACCTAAAAACACACAAAACTACAGTTTGAAAGGCTCTAAAAGTCTAACGAAGATGTAAGTGTAAGATTGGAAGGTGTAAAGAGAAGGAGAAGGAGACATGATGATTCACACCGTTATTCTCATAATGATGAAATGAACATTTTTTTAGATCAAGGAGAGACATATAGATGTGCCTATCGAAACAATGTTTATAGGTTAAGAAATTAGTCACTAATAAGGATCATTCAATTTCTATCAATAAGGTTCAACAGTTTGGAAAAAAAAGATACATGCAGAAAAGTGATACTAGATTTAATAATCACATCTTAAATACTATGTCAATAACCATGTATAAGGTTTATTATAGATAACTTTACTTAAGTTATTAATCATCAATTTTTATTATTATACCATTATAATATATTAGTTGTTTATAACTGTATTTCTTTTAGTTACTAATAAAAAAAAAAGTTTTTTCTATTAAAAAGAAAATAATGACAATAATAAGGTGATGTGTTAATGTTATTTAAAAGGAAAATGATATTTTAACACCATTTTTTGACACTATTTTGACACTGTACACGTGTCAAAATGTGATTGGACGATTTCAAATTAAAAAAGTTGAGACAGGGGTATGTTTGGAAGAAAAAAACCAAAGTTTGTTTTTTAATTTGAAATCGTCCAACCACATTTTGACACGTGTGCAGTGTCAAAATGGTGTCAAAAAATGGTGTTAAAATTTTATTTTCCTATTT